>NC_092816.1:196713315-197028940 GCF_023375885.2 Dermacentor andersoni | reverse complement strand
CGAGGGTAACAAATACATCTGTATCTTTCGCTGCCTTCGATGTCGCCTCTGCATTGCTGGCGCTCTCCTTGTCACCAGCCCCCTTGGCAGCGTCCTCGGCTTCAGCAGCATCCATCCTCATCTGCGCGACGACCTCGTTCGCTGGTGGCCCCACAGCTGCAGCGTACGTGCGCACACACTGATCTTCAGAGTGTCCAAAGCTGCGACACCGAGCGCAACGCGGTACCTTGCACTCGCGACGGACGTGTCCGACACCCTTGCATCGTAGGCACTGCATCGGCCGTCCAGGCGCTACGACAAGGGCCAGTTCACCGGCAACTCGGATTTGGTGCGGGAGGTCATCGACTTTCATCCCGCTCTGCAACTTCAACAGAACGGTCCGCGACGTTGAGTCCTTGTCGCCTACGCCTCTGACAAGCCATCGTTCTCTCGTCACTTCCACGACCTTGCCAAAGGCCGCTAGCGCTGCCTTTATATCTTCGTCCGCCACCCAATAAAGCAGCCAATGAAGGCGGAGGCGTACCTGTTGGTCTTGAGGGTCGACGATAACGCAACGACGCCCCTTCACGTTGAGCTCTTTCAACGCCAGCATCCTTTTCGTTGCTTCGTCACTCGAGAAGGTGACTGCCCATACGTGATTGATCTGGTAGGCTCCAAGGGCCATGACCTCCTGCAGCAGTCCAGTCGGGATGAGTGCATCTCGGAAGTCTTCGACCCTATAGGGCCTCGCTCGCACGTCGCCATGCAAAAACACGGTGTTTTTGACGACAGGTACCTTGGGCAGTGGTGGCAAAATAAACTGGTAGCTCGTTTCCTCGTCATCGTCCATAAGCCTGTTACCGCGGCCGGTGGCCGCAAAAGCCGCTCCTTCGGAGCCCATGATCCACACGTCCGTACAGCTCGGCTGCCGGAAGTAGAATGCTGCGCTACCGAGGCAGACAGGACACAGGACGAGGCACTTCCAGTCTCGTTGCTGCTATTTTGGACGGAGTTGAACAAGTAGAATAGCGCGCAGCAGTTACCCCTTAAAAGATTGGAATCTACTTTCATTATAATGCCCGAATATGAGTGCACTATCGCGCAAGGCAGCAAAAAGAAAGCGCCGCCTTTGCCCTGAGTGAGGATCGAACTCACGACCTTCAGATTATCAGACTAACGCGCTGCCTACTGCGCTACCGAGGCAGACGGGGCACACGACGAGACACTTCCAGTCTCGTTGCTGCTATTTTGGACGGAGTTGAACAAGTAGAATAGCGCGCAGCAGTTACCCCTTAAAAGATTGGAATCTACTTTCATTATAATGCCCGAATGTGAGTGCACTATCGCGCAAGGAAGCAAAAAGAAAGCGCCGCCTTTGCCACGAGTGAGGATCGAACTCACGACCTTCAGATTATGAGACTGACGCGCTGCCTACTGCGCTACCGAGGCAGACAGGACACACGACGAGACACTTCCAGTCTCGTTGCTGCTATTTTGGACGGAGTTGAACAAGTAGAATAGCGCGCAGCAGTTACCCCTTAAAAGATTGGAATCTACTTTCATTATAATGCCCGAATATGAGTGCACTATCGCGCAAGGCAGCAAAAAGAAAGCGCCGCCTTTGCCCCGAGTGAGGATCGAACTCACGACCTTCAGATTATGAGACTGACGCGCTGCCTACTGCGCTACCGAGGCAGACAGGACACACGACGAGACACTTCCAGTCTCGTTGCTGCTATTTTGGACGGAGTTGAACAAGTAGAATAGCGCGCAGCAGTTACCCCTTAAAAGATTGGAATCTACTTTCATTATAATGCCCGAATATGAGTGCACTATCGCGCAAGGCAGCAAAAAGAAAGCGCCGCCTTTGCCCTGAGTGAGGATCGAACTCACGACCTTCAGATTATGAGACTAACGCGCTGCCTACTGCGCTACCGAGGCAGACAGGGCACACGACGAGACACTTCCAGTCTCATTGCTGCTATTTTGGACGGAGTTGAACAAGTAGAATAGCGCGCAGCAGTTACCCCTTAAAAGATTGGAATCTACTTTCATTATAATGCCCGAATATGAGTGCACTATCGCGCAAGGCAGCAAAAAGAAAGCGCCGCCTTTGCCCCGAGTGAGGATCGAACTCACGACCTTCAGATTATGAGACTGACGCGCTGCCTACTGCGCTACCGAGGCTTTTTTTTTTCTTTATTGCCGTCTTGGACGTGTAATACAAAGTAACATATGGTAAAACACTTCAGCCACACTTGGGCTGAGGCGAGTGGTGCTAAAAACTTTTCAATTGTGACAAATCATCAAACAGTGATATCCACTCTGGTGGATCAGTCTGAGCCCTGAAACATTCGCGAACATAAACAACACTTTCGATGAAGTTTCACGTGTGGATCTTGTATTTATGTCTGCATGTCGCCCCTGCATTCGCGTTTTCCACAAACTGTGGAGGCCAAGAAGCATAATTAAATCGTAGGGCACTTCTTCACTTTCAACTGATAAGTACCGGATGCCGTAAGGACTTAAAGGGAGTTCCTTTTTAATCGTCCTCTGAAGGACATCCCAATAAAAATTTGGATCCCAACATTCTAGGAAAACATGTTCCACTGCCTCGGGCTTCCTGCATAACAAGCAGTTTGTTGTCCATGGCACGAAAAAACCTTTATCATGCAGCCAGGTTTTAACAGGCAGCGTACCGGAATGCAGTTTAAAAAAAAAAAAAGTTTTGACCACAGGTCTAACGGGCATGTTCTTAACTCTTTTTAAAATATCTTGCCCTGGGCCTCCAAAGTGTGGTGTCCGATAAATGGGTACCGGCAACATCACGTCAACCAACGCTTTGTACAGCTTTTTCTTATTGACATTACATAGGTATTCAGGGCTGAAATGTACTTCCAACATCTTGCACGAAAGAACAACCTCGCGCAAGTATCCTGTCACAGCACCACACATGTTATCACAGGAGACTATCCTTCCAGGGAGCAGTCTCTGTAGGCGCACTTGCATAACAGATCTTAGAAAGGGATCACTTTGATCACGCAAAAACATAAATCGCGAGACCACTTGACGCAAAAAAAAGATGCGCCAGGCCAAGGCCTCCGCTTTTAACGGAAACAAACAGGTTAGTTCGGCTGGTTCTTTCCCAGGTGGACGCCCAAATAAAAACAGCAAAAACACGATGCATTTTTTGAATAGCTGTTCGGGTCGCACACAGCACATTCATGACATACCAGAGCTTCGAAATAAAAAAGACATTACAGATAGAGGCACGGGAAAACACTGATAGCTGTCTTCCTTGCCACGCGACCGCTTTCTCTTTCATTCTCGAAGTTTCTTCTTTCCAGTACGAGCTGGGATCCCGATAACAATCCAAAGGTACTCCTAGATACCGCGTTGGCAAGGTGGACCATCGAAGCCGAGAAAAACAACCCGGTGTTACGTCCCATTCGCCATGCCAAAAACCGGAACTTTTTCCCCAATTGATCTGACTTCCAGTCTGAGCGCAGAATTTTTCAATCACAATTGTCGCTTCACAGATGCTCTGTCTATCAGCGCAAAACACCGCTATATCGTCAGCATACGCGAGTACTTTCACGTGTGATGACTGCAGTCTGTAACCTGAAATTCGGTCAGAGTTGATAATTGCCAGGCATAGTGGCTCTAAATACACTGCGAAAAGCAATGGGGAAAGCGGGCATCCCTGTCTTACTGAAGAACGTACAGCAAGTTTGTCAGTGAGATCGCCATTAACTATAATGCGGGTCGTACAGTTCTTGTAGGCCATTTTTACGCCCTCTACTATAATGTCACCTAGTTTGGAGTGTTCCAGGATGGAAAAAAGGATTTCGTGGGAGACGCGGTCAGAGGCTTTCGACAAATCGAGCTGCATCATTGCTATCTGACCGCCAACTGCATCGACACACTCTAATACGTTGCGTGCGACATGTATATTTGTAGCGATGCTACGGCCTTTAATTCCACACGTCTGGTGAGACCCTACCAATTTCGTGACCACAGACTGCAGCCTTTTTGCTAGAACCTTCATAAATACTTTGTAGTCGACGTTGGTGAGACTAATCGGTCGATATGACCCCACCAACAGTCGTTCTTCCGGATCATCAGTCTTGGGAATTAGAACGATGTGGGACGTATTGAAAGACAATGGAACCTGTTTGCGCTCATAAGCCTCAGTTATCACATGGAGCATGCACTTTGCAACAGGAAGCTCAAAGGTTTTATAAAAGGCCGCACTTAGCCCATCTGGTCCAGGAGCTTTCCCAGATGGTAGGTCGTCTATTGCTTTTTCTATCTCCTGTAAAGTTATAGGCAGTTCAAGACGTTCCTTAATTTCATCATCTAGTCTTGGCACCAGCCTCAAGAAGTCTACATGGAAGCCTTCTATGGTCTCGAGCTTATTGCTAAGAAGTTCTGTGAAATGTTCGGCTATAGCACACTGAATGTCTCTCGCATCTTCCGAAGTCCGGCCGTCAAATCGGATGCTCCTAATTTTTTTCTGGCAAGCGCATCTTTTCTCGTCTGATAGCGCTCGTTTTGTCGGCGTTTCGCCAGCCCACAATTTTTCAGACCTTGCGCGTATGACGGCGGCCCTATACCTGTCGGCGTCGATTCTTTCGAGCTGGCATTTCACTTCCCGTATTTCTTTCGTGAAAGTTCCCGGCGCGCTATTTTCCATGTTCAGCATCCATTCAAGTTGCCCGTTCATTTCTTTTTCTTTTTCTTTCTCTTTATAGCGAGCCACGCTGCTCTTTTCTATTGCTTTCATTTTTACCCACTCTTTGAACCCCTCCCATTCAGTTGCAAAACTAGCTGGCTGCGCGTCTAGCAGTTTGTCTAGCTTGGTCTTTACTTGCATAATGAACTCTTCATCCTCCAAAAGCTTTGTGTTCAATTTCCATAAGTGCCAGTTAAAGCGCGATTTCCTGCCCTTCATTCCTAAAGTCATGCTCACGAGGCAATGATCACTGAAAGGCACAGGTTTAACGTCATAACTTGAGCATAGCGGCATAAGATCGACAGATACATACATTCTGTCTAGTCTCGCATGGCTCTCCCACTGAAAGTGCGTGTATTCTGGGTGGGTCACAGTGGAAAACACATTGCCAACATCCTCGAGACCATACTCATGCACAAAAGTATTCAAAACTTCAGAGCTCTTGTCTCTCAGTGGCCTAAACTTCACTCTGTCAGCTGCGGCGCACACACAGTTGAAGTCTCCCAGTACAAGCAAAAACTTGTCGCCATTCAACCATGGCTCAAGGGATTCAAAGAAAATTTTACGCTCGCTTTCTACATTAGGAGCATATACACAAACAATTCGCCACCAAAAATTCGAAAATGTGAAATCAGCAATCAAAAGGCGACCACTTGGGCATGCAAATACAGACTCTACGTTCACTCTTAACGTCTTACGTATGAATACAAGGCACCCACCCGACGTCCCAACAGAATGACAAACGCACACATGAAAGTTTGCTTGAAAGGAAGACACCATGCGGTCAGTGTGCTCTTGGCTCTCTATTTTCGACTCTTGTAAAGCAATTATATCAATATCGTTATCCAGAAGAAGGCGATTAAGCTGGTATTGTCACCTTCTTGCTCCCAGACCTCTGACGTTCAAGGTCGCAACTCGAAGTGGTGCAATAAGATTAAAAGCCATGTCTTAGAAGAAGAAACGCCTCTATCCGCATGGTGCCTACCTTCATGGTTGACGTAGCCTTCCTCACGACTGCCAGGACCTCTTGACACCGGTCGACCAACACAACCGGCGCTGACACCGACCAGGACACTGTGTTACTACGGAGGCAGTTTCCCCGCCTTCCGCGTGTCGGCCGGAAGGTTCGGCCGCGGTTTTAAAGACGAGCGTCTCACTCCCCCTGCCTTCGGCGGAGGCTCATCGCCGCTACCGCCAGGCTGCAGCTTGACGTCTCCGCTTTCTTCATGCGGACGTTTTCCAGCAATGGTGCTCGCCGCTTCCTGGTTCGTCTCCATGGTATCAATGCCGGGGGTCTCCACGCTGCTTTCTTTAGCGTCCGCGGCTTTCGCCGCCTCGTTTGCCTTGTCATCGTCGTCTTGTTCAGGCTTATGCTGCGCCTGTACACTACCATCTGTTGCGCCGGAGGGCCCCGCCTTCTGCTTCACCAGAGTCGTGAACGATGGCTGAGTATGGCGCTGTGGTTGTCCACCCACACGGGCTGCTTCCTCAGCATCCGTCTCGTCCATCAGCATCTCGGACGAGTCCTCGCTGGTTCCCGGGCCTGTAATGCTCGCGTAAGTGCGAGTACACTGGTCTTCGTCATGCCCGAAGCGTCGGCAGATTCCGCAACGCGGGACTCCACATTCCTTGCGGATGTGGCCCGTACCGCGACACCGAAGGCACAGCGGGGGTCTGCATGGTACCACGACAAGCGCCAACTCACCGCCAACGCTCAGCTGGTGTGGCAAGTCATCCAACTTCACGCCTGCTTTCAACTTGAGGGTGACAAGCCGGGTGGTTGATCCCTTCTCTGTCATACCTTGCACACGCCAGCGCTCCCGGCCTACTTCGGTAACTTTTCCATAGGGCGCAAAGGCGACACGCACGTCCTCATCAGGCACATTGTGTAGAAGCCAGTGGAGCTTCAGTCGAACGTCCTGGTTCGCCGGGTCAATCACCAGGCAGCGCCGGTTTTTTACACGCCGCTCCCCAATGCTCGAGATCTTCTTCACCGCGTCCGCGTCCTTGAAAGTGATAGCCCAGACATGGCTCATGCGATACGCCCCCAGGGCGATAACATCCGGAAGAAGCGAATGCGGTGCCAATGCGTCACGGAAATCTTCAATCCGGTACGGTCGCGCCGTAATATCAGCGTGCAAAAAAAAAACTGTATTTAAAACATAACGACCTGTTGGCAGACCTGGCAGAACAACTTGGTAGGTGCCCTCCTGTTCCATCGTCCTGTTTCCGCGGCCAGAAAAGGCCGCTGAAGCCGCTCCAACGGAGCCCGTCATCATGCGTCCGTCACGCTCGGTGGCCGGAAGCAGAATCTACTGCGCTACCGAGGCAGACAGGGCACACGACGAGACACTTCCAGTCTCGTTGCTGCTATTTTGGACGGAGTTGAACAAGTAGAATAGCGCGCAGCAGTTACCCCTTAAAAGATTGGAATCTACTTTCATTATAATGCCCGAATATGAGTGCACTATCGCGCAAGGCAGCAAAAAGAAAGCGCCGCCTTTGCCCCGAGTGAGGATCGAACTCACGACCTTCAGATTATGAGACTGACGCGCTGCCTACTGCGCTACCGAGGCAGACAGGACACACGCCGAGACACTTCCAGTCTCGTTGCTGCTATTTTGGACGGAGTTGAACATAATAGCGCGCAGCAGTTACCCCTTAAAAGATTGGAATCTACTTTCATTATAATGCCCGAATGTGAGTGCACTATCGCGCAAGCCAGCAGAAAGAAAGCGCCGCCTTTGCCCCGAGTGAGGATCGAACTCACGACCTTCAGATTATGAGACTGACGCGCTGCCTACTGCGCTACCGAGGCAGACAGGACACACGCCGAGACACTTCCAGTCTCGTTGCTGCTATTTTGGACGGAGTTGAACATAATAGCGCGCAGCAGTTACCCCTTAAAAGATTGGAATCTACTTTCATTATAATGCCCGAATGTGAGTGCACTATCGCGCAAGGCAGCAAAATGAAAGCGCCGCCTTTGTCCTGAGTGAGGATCGAACTCACGACCTTCAGATTATGAGACTGACGCGCTGCCTACTGCGCTACCGAGGCAGACAGGGCACACGACGAGACACTTCCAGTCTCGTTGCTGCTATTTTGGACGGAGTTGAACAAGTAGAATAGCGCGCAGCAGTTACCCCTTAAAAGATTGGAATCTACTTTCATTATAATGCCCGAATGTGAGTGCACTATCGCGCAAGGAAGCAAAAAGAAAGCGCCGCCTTTGCGCCGAGTGAGGATCGAACTCACGACCTTCAGATTGTGAGACTGACGCGCTGCCTACTGCGCTACCGAGGCATTTTTTTTATTACCTTTCTCAGGATTGAAACAAAGCGATACAATCACAAATTCACACTACATAAAGTAATTAAAAACGCTTGCCCGCTTTGGGCAAGCGTGGGTATTTAAAACCGCTTCAGGTTGACAAGAGCATCTAATACAGGCATCCATGCTGGTGGATCAATCTGTGCTTTATATATCTCACGGATAAACGCGATACTTTCTTTGAAGTATTCTCTGGCTGGCTGGGCGTTCATATCTGCATGATACACTGCCATTCTTGTTTTCCAGATGCTGTGAAGACATAAAGCCATAAACATGTCATACGGCACTCCTTCATCATTATCGGTTGGGAGGAAGCGGATGCCATATGGGGTAATCGGTAACTCTTTTTTTAAAGTACGTTGCAGTATGTCCCATAAGAGGGTGGCATCTACGCAATCAAGAAAAATATGGTCGATAGTTTGTGGTTGCTTGCACAATAAGCAGTTTATCGTCCAAGGCACGAAGATACCCTTCTGCTCTAACCACGGTTTAACGGGCAGAGTTCCGGTGTGCAAGTAAAAGAAGAACGTTTTCACCGTGGACCGTACTGGCATCCGCTTCACCCTTTTCAGTACATCTTTGCCTGCTCCTGTTGACAACATGGTGCGATACAGTGGTTCTGGTATACATACATCAACAACATCTTTGTACAGTTTCTTTCGTGTGACATTGCTTAGATACTGTAATGAGAACCGTGCTGCGAGGAACTCGTAAGACCAGACGACTTCTCGCAGGAAGCCTCGTACTTTCGGCCCATCAACCCGATCAGACGACACAATAAACGCTGGCATAACGTCACACAATCGCATTTGAAACACAGTACGTAGGAAAGCATTGCTTTGCTCTCGCATAAAGAGAAATCTGGACACTACCTGTTTTAGAAACAAATGCGCCAAGCCCAGTCCGCCACTTGTCACTGACCGGAATAAATTTGTACGGCTTGTACGTTCCCAAGTTGATCCCCATATATACACTGCTAGCACCCTGTGGAGTCTTTGAATGCTTGCTCTCGTCGCACACAGTACTTGCAGAACGTACCAAATCTTGGCTACAAGAAAAAGGTTACATACTGTTGACCTTGCAAATATAGATAAGTCTCTCCCTCCAAATTTTGTCGATCTTTCTTTTATTTGTTCCGCTTCATTTCTCCAATAATCACTAGTGTCTTTGTAGTGATTTAAAGGCACCCCGAGGTATTTCGTTGGCGAAACCGTCCACTGCATGCTTTCAAAGACGTCCGGGGTGTCGTCCCAATCCCCATGCCAAAAGCCCAAAGATTTGCTCCAGTTGATAACGCTTCCGGTCGCTTTACAAAAACTCTTCGCCACACTGATGGCATTCCTGACACTTTCTTGGTCAGAACAGAAAACTGCAATATCGTCAGCGTACGTAAGTAGCTTAACCTCGCTTGTGCTCAACCTAAAACCTTTTATTGCACTCGATGACATGATTTTTAAACAGAAAGGTTCCAGGTACAGCGCGAACAGTAAAGGAGACAAAGGGCATCCCTGCCTAACAGAGGACTTTATCTGGAAACTGGCAGTTAATGATTTATTAATTTTAATCCTGCTAGAAATGTCTGCGTAACACATTTCTATACCTTCTGATAGGACCTTCCCGACATTGATGTTTTCTAGAATGTTGAAAAGGACTTTATGCACAACTCTGTCGAATGCCTTCTCTAAATCCAGTTGTACCATGGCGACCTTACCACAGTACGCATCACAGCACTCCAGGACGGTTCTAGCCACGTGTATGTTTGTTACAATGGACCTTCCTTTTATGCCGCAAGTCTGATGCGGCCCCACAAGCCTGGTTATAACACTTTGCAGTCTCCTACCCAAAACTTTAGCGAAGATCTTGTAGTCCGTGTTCGTTAGAGTTATCGGTCGATACGCTCGTACAGAGAGCAAGGCAGCTGGATCCTCTGTTTTTGGAAAAAGTACAACATGGCTCTGCCTGAAAGAAGGAGGCAACTTCTTTGTTCTGTATGCCTCCTTTATTACGTTATGCAGGACAACTGCTATCTCAGTTTTAAAAGCCTTGTAGAATTCTGAGCCAAAACCATCTGCACTCAATTCATCAATTGCCCCCTCAATTTCTGCAACGCTGATTGGTGCTTCGAGATTCGTTTTAACTTCTGCTTCAAGTTTTGGCATGTGTCTCAAGAAATCGCTTTGAAAACCTTCCACAATCTGTGGCTCGTGGCCAACTAAACCCCGATAATAATCAACAAATGCGCGACGTATCAGTTCCTCGTCTTGTACAACTTCATCTCTGTACATTATCGCCTTTATTTCGTTACGCGACGCATAGCTTTTTTCATCTGATAGAGCGCGTTTGGTCGGGGTTTCACCCATATACATTTTTTCCGCACGCGCTCGTACAACTGCGCCCCTGTACTTTTCTGTATTAATAATTTCTAGTTTGCTTTTAATTTCTTTTATTTCTCTGGCAAAGTTACCCGGGGCTCTAGCTTCTGCATTCCAATAAAAATCAAGCTGGCTTTGGAGCTCAGTTTCTTCTTTGTTTTGCTTCCTCCGCAATGCCCCGGCTTTTTCGATGGCTGAGATTTTTGCGTTTTCCTTAAAATGTTCCCATGCCTCCGCATAACACTCCGGTTCATTTGCCAGTAGGTCTCCATTTTTTTTCTTTTGTTTCCTTCATATATACCTCATCATTGAGGAGTTTGACATTGCATTTCCACAGCTGCCAGTTAAATTTCGCCGGTTTCCTCGGACCTAGTGCGCCCACAACCAAACTATGGTCGCTAAAGAAAACGTTTTTAATGTCATACTTATTGCAGACGGGTGCCAAATCTGCCGAAACATAAATACGATCTAATCTAGCATGGCTGTCCCCCTGGTAGTGGGTAAACCGAGGCAATGTGCCATTTGACAGGAAGCACCCTACATCTTCTAACAGGTGACCTTCAGTCAGCGCATTTAGTACCGACACACTCGCATCTCGTATCGGTGCATCTCTTGTCCTGTCTTCTACTCTGGATACGCAATTAAAGTCCCCCATCATTATAATTGCCCTGTCACAATTCAGATAATGTTCAACACTTTCAAAAAACAATCTGCGCTCACTTGGTGTATTTGGGGCATGTAAACAAACTATTCGGAACTTCTGGGCTTGCAACGTTATGTCACATACAATAAGTCGTCCAGTGTCACACGCGTACACACTATCAACAGATTTACCTGTGGAGTGCTTCAAGAACAGCGCACAACCACCGGCTGTACCTACTGCATGCGCAACGCATACATTGTAGTACGCCCTAAAAGGTTCAACCATGCGGTTTGTTCCTTCCTGACTTTCGATCTTCGTTTCCTGTATGGCAATTACGTCCAATTCATTTTCCATAAAAAGTCGACTCAGCTGGTATTGTTTTCTCCGTGTCGACAGGCCCCGCACGTTAAGAGTACCTACATAAAACGGCGTTTGGAGAGTAACAGCCATTTTTTTTTATAAACACAAACCGCATAGTATCCCTTGCTTATCACAAGACGGCAAAACACTCAAATTTTTTATAGAAAATCCCAGTCGTTCCAGCCATTTTGACTAGAATTTAGACTTCGCTGTGACGACGTCAACGCACTGTCTTTCCAGTCCCTTCCGCTGATAGCGTCCGGTTGGAAAAAAAGAAGGCTCGACACCTTGTCACGTCGCCGGCGGGGCCGGCGGTTTCCGCTCGGGCCGTGGCTTGAGCGGTATTTTCGGTGCGGGTTTAAATGTAGTCCTTCGATGGGGTGTCGTTTTCACAGGCGGCTCATCCGTTGCATCCTGGTCGGTCTTGTGCCCTTCTTTGCCGTCCTCATGGAGTCGTTTTGGTGCAGGGCTGCTGGTACTTGCCATAATGACGTCTGTAGTCTCAGGGCTTTGCTCGACACTCGCGCCAGGTGCAATGTGTTGGCTCATTGGAGCGCCCATCGCCTGTGTCTCTACAGCCTCTGTTGAAGCGATGGCTGTGTCTTCCGCAATAATAACTGCAGCCTTTTGCTTCATATGTGACACGTTTGCTGCACCAATAGTTCGCAAGCTGTCTGCCTCGGGGGTAGTTTCGGCCGCGTCAGCCTCGTCCATTAGATGTTCCGTCGACAGTTCATCACTTGCTTTGACTCCGGCCACGTTTGCGTAGGTTCGCACGCAGACGCTTTCGTCGTGGCCATATCGCCGACATTTGGCACAACGCGGTACCCGGCAGTCGCGCCTGATATGGCCTGTGGCATGGCACCTCAAGCATAGCGGTGGGCGTCCCGGCGCAACGAGTAGAGCCATGATTCCTGCAACGCGCAACTGATGGGGTAAATCTTCTAGAGTTGCACCAGGCTTGAGCTTCAGACCAACCGTGCGCGTAGACGAGCCTTTGTCAGCTATTCCGTGCACTCACCAGCGCTCCTTGTAGATATCGCTTGCTTTCCCGTACGGTGCTAGAGCAGAGCGCACGTCTTCGTCCGGAACATTATGTAGCACCCAGTAAAGCTTGATGCGCACTTCTTGATTTTCGGGGTCAACCACAAAGCACCGTTTCTCCTTGACCAGAACTTCCCCAATTTCTACCATCTTCTTTGTAGCTTCTGCACTTCTAAAAGTGACGGCCCAAACATGGTTCATCTGGAACGCCCCCAAAGCTATCACTTCAGGAAGCACTCCGAGATGAACCAACGTGTCCCGAAAGTCTTCTACGCGGTAAGGCCTGGCTTTCAAATCCCCGTGAAGAAAAACAGTATTCGCTACAGACGCACCTGTTGGCAGCGACGGCAGAATAACTTGATAGTCCAGGGCTTCATCAGCAAAAAACCTGTTACCGCGGCCCGACTGGGCCGCTGATACCGCTCCGGCGGAGCACATTCCACACGCGTCCGTTTGCTATCACGGCCGGAAGTAGAATACCACTGTGCTACCGAGGCAGACAGGGCACACGACGAGACACTTCCAGTCTCGTTGCTGCTATTTTGGACGGAGTTGAAAAAGTAAAACAGCGTGCAGCGGTTACCCCTTAAAAGATTGGGATCTACTTTCAATATAATGCCCGATTGTGAGTGCACTATCGTGCAAGGCAAGCAAAAGAAAGCGCCGCCTTTGCCCCGAGTGAGGATCGAACTCACGACCTTCAGATGATGAGACTGACGCGCTGCCTACTGCGCTACCGAGGCAGACAGGGCACACGACGAGACACTTCCAGTCTCGTTGCTGCTATTTTGGACGGAGTTGAAAAAGTAAAACAGCGTGCAGCGGTTACCCCTTAAAAGATTGGGATCTACTTTCAATATAATGCCCGAATGTGAGTGCACTATCGTGCAAGGCAAGCAAAAGAAAGCGCCGCCTTTGCCCCGAGTGAGGATCGAACTCACGACCTTCAGATTATGAGACTGACGCGCTGCCTACTGCGCTACCGAGGTCCTCTTTTTATTACCTTCTTGGTACATGACACAATGAAAGACATACAAAACACTAATATCGCTTTACAAGTAAAAGATGCGAGCGGTGCACTGGCCAGCTCACACCAAAGGATTAAACGCGTTTCAGTTTGGCGAGGTTATCCATTAATAGGAGCCATTCCGGCTGTTCTTTTTGAGCCTTAAACACATCTCTTGCATAAGACACATTTTCAATGAAATACTCTCGTACAGGGAGGATAGTTTCATCGGCATGCCTAAACGCCATTCGATTTTTCCATATACTGTGTAAGCTGATAAGCATAAACATGTGCCACGGCACTTCGTCAGCGCTATCTACCGATATAAATCTTATGCCGTAAGGTGATATTAGAAGCTGCTTTTTTTAAAGTTCGTTGCAAGACGCCCCAGTGAAATACAGCGTCTGTGCAGTGAAGGAACATGTGATCTATAGTCTCCGTATTTCTACAGATTAGACAGTTTGTGGACCATGAGACAAATATTCCTTTCTCTTGTAGCCATGGTTTCACGGGCAGTGTGCCAGTGCGCAGCTGAAAGAAGAATGATTTCATTGAGGGCCGCACCGACATGTTTTTCACTCTCTTCAGTACATTCCCTTCAGAACCAACACTATATATGGAACGGTACAAAGATATAGGCAACATAGTATCAATAAGGTCTTTTTAAAGTTGTTTCCTTCTAACATCAGCAAGATACTGTGCAGAAAAGCCAACTTTCAAACATTGAAAAGCGCGCACAACCTCCCAAAGAAAGCCCCGCACCCGTACGCGTTTCGCAGGGCTGGATGATACAACATATTCAGGCAGTGCCTCTTTCAACCAAATTTGCATTACCGTACGCAGGAAAGCATCTTTTTGGTCTCGGAGGAACATAAATCTTGACACAAGTTGCCTAAGAAACAAATGAGCCAAACCTAGGCCACCTTTTCCCACGGACCGAAAGAGATTTGTGCGACTTGTCCTCTATCAACTCGACCCCCAAATGAACACTGCGAGAACTCGGTGCAATCTCTACACGCTGGTCTGTGACATACACAGTGCCTGCAGCACATACCATACCTTGGCCACCAGAAAGAGGTTACCTACTGTGGCTCGAGCAAAAATTGAAAGATCGCGGCCACCCCATTTGTGCGTACATTCACGTGTGCGCTCAGTTTCCGCTTCCCAATATTTTGCAGGTTCTCGATAGTGGTCTAGCGGTACTCCCAAGTATTTGACAGATGACGTTGCCCACTGAACGCTCTGAAACATTTCAGGCGCATAATCCCATTTTTCGTGCCAGAAACCAAAACACTTTTCCCAGTTTATCACACTTCCGGAGGCTTTGCAAAACCTAACCGCGTCCTCACCACTTCAGTTAGACTTTCCCTATCTTCGCAAAATATGGCGATATCGATATGGCGCAAGTACTTTAACTTCAGTGGACAACATCGTGAAGCCACGCACTTTTCCGTTTGATATTATTTTCTGGCAAAAAGGTTCGAGATACAGTGCAAACAACAATGGAGACAATGGGCACCCTTGCCTCACGGAAGAACGAACTGTGATACTTTCACTCAGCTGCTTATTAACAATAAGGTTTGCCGTACAACCAGCATATGCCATTTTGACACCTTCCAAGAGCACTCGGCCCACATTCACGAGTTCGAGGATACAAAACAGAATATGGTGGTTGACGCGGTCGAAGGCCTTTTCCATGTCCAGTTGCAACATGGCTACACGTTTATCAAAAGCATCGCAGCATTCTAATATGCTCCGAGCTACGTGAATATTTGTCTTTATCGTACGTCCTTTAATCCCGCACGTTTGGTGCCTACCTACGATAGCTTTTATTACATTCTGCAACCTTTTGCCCAGAACCTTCATGAATATACTATAGTCCACATTCGTGAGACTTGTGGGCCGATACCCTCTGACTGACAATCTCTTAACCGGGTCTTCACTCTTCGGAACTAGGATGATGTGACTTCTTCGGAAGGACGGAGGCATCATCTGATTTTCGTATGTTTCTTGAATTACGCTGTGTAGAATATGCGCCATGTCAGACTTAAACGCTTTGTAAAAAGCTGCGCCCAGCCCGTCGGGACCAGGTGATTTGGCGGAGCTTAACTCGTCGATTGCGCGCTCTACTTCCGCTGCACTAATCGATGCCTCGAGCCCCAGCTTGACTTCATCCTCTAAGATAGGCATCAGTGCCAAAAACTCCACCGCGAGGCCTTCTTCAACACGTGACTCGTGACCCAGTAGTCCTTCGTAATAATCAACAAACGCACGTTGAATAGTGTTAGAGTCACGAGCCATTTCGCCCTTGTACTCTATCGCTTTTATCTCGTTCTTTACTGCATATCGTTTTTCGTCGCACAGGGACCGCTTTGTCGGCTTCTCGCCAAACCACAACCGTTCTGCACGTGCGCGTATCACCGCTCCTTTATATTTCTCTTTATCCATCAGTTCTAACTTATTCTTTGTTTCTTTTATTTCTTTTTCGTACTGGCCCGGCTGAGCACTTTCCAACCTCAGCAGCAAATCTAAGCGGCTCTGAAATTCTTTTTCGTCTGCCTTGTCGCTTTGGCGCCACGCACTCGCTCTTTCTATAGCGATCATTCTTATTTCTTCTTTAAAATGTTCCCATTTTCCAATAATGTCCCCCTGATCACCCGTTTGCAAACAGTCAATTTTTTCTTTTACTGTAAACACAAAACGTTCATCCTCAAGAAGCCTTACATTAAATTTCCATAGTTTCCAGTTGAACTTCGGCCTTTTGGGCTTCGTTCCTATTGTAACCATTACCATGCAATGATCGCTGAACGCAACGTTTTTAATCAAGTAGTCACTGCACAATGGGACCACGCCAGCAGACGCATAAACCCTGTCAAGTCTTGCATGACTTCCTTGGTGGAAATGTGTGAACTGCAGACGGGCACCTTCTGACAGAGCACTCCCGACGTCTTCCAAATTGTGCTCCAGGACAATTGCATTCAAAAGTAACGAGCTCTGGTTTCGAATGGTCGCGTTAGTAACTCTGTCTTCGGGCATGCATACGCAGTTGAAGTCACCCATCAGAATAATGTATCTAGGAGACTTAGATAGGGCTGGACCATTTCGAAGAAAGCTTTGCGCTCATTTTTCTTATTTGGGGCATACACACACATTACGCGCCACTGTAAATCAAGATACGAAAAATCACACATCACAAAACGCCCGGGTGTTGAAAACTGTAACAGATTCTTCAATAACACCTAAAGAATTTCGAGTTAAAATGGCACACCCTCCCGACATACCAACAGAATGACACACGCATACATTGTGACGGCTTCTAAAAGGCTCAGCCATGCGGTTCGTCTGAGCTTCACTTTCCACGTTGGTCTCTTGCACTGCCACTACGTCCACATGGTTCTCAAGCAGGAGGCGACTTTATCGATACTGACGCCGCCTCGCTGCCAGTCCCCTTACATTAAACGTGGCAAATTTAAGTGCTGCTTCTGTTCTGCCTGCCATGTGCGCGACAAATTAAATAGGCCGAACGGCTTCGTGCTCACCTTCAGCCTTAATACACCGAGAAGTGAAGCTCAGCAATTTTCCCTTCTCAAGAGTTCTCGAGCCCACCCAGGAGGCGTGCTCGCTTTCTGCAGCAGGCTGGCGCAGCCTCAGCGCGCTGGTCGTCGTAGTCCTGTTGTGGGTCGCCTCTCGTCCCTTGTCAAGCCAGAAGGGAGCCATGGTTGCTACGTCGGTGTAGTCTTTGCCGGCTTTTTGTCCGGCGGGATGTTGGGCTTCGGGCGAAACGTCGGCTGGCGCTGCGCTCCCGATTTGGGGGGTGGCTCGTCGATACTCGCAGAAGAAGGCTGAACCTCTTCGACACAGGCCTTCTGTGTCCTCTTTGCTGGAGCACTACTCATGCTTGGTTGGACGACGTCCATGCCTTCTCCCTCCTCTTGACGTTTTCCATGTACTGCTTCCGCAGCAGTACTTGTGCTTAGTTCCGCTGCGTCAATCTTCGGGGCTACAACAGCCTGCTTCGACGGAGTGGTCTGGTCTTCAGTCTTTGTCGCTGCCACTCCCCCCTTGACGGCATTAGGCGCTGCCTGCGGCGTATTCTTTTCTGCTGTTCTCGCTGCCTCCTCGGATTCATCCGCATCCATGAGAAGTTCGGAGTCGTTTTCTCCTCTCATATGCCCTGTGACATTTGCGTACGTTTTGACGCACTGCGATTGGTCACGGCCGAAGCGACGGCACTGACTGCAGCGGGGAACTTTGCATTCACGTCGGACGTGTCCTGAGGTATGGCACCTTAGGCAAAGCGGGGCTCTTGCAGAAATCACAACGAGGGCCTGCTCTCCAGCAATGCGTAGCTGGTGAGACAGGTCATCAATTGTAACTCCAGGCTTCATCTTCAAGGACACACAACGCGTTGACGAACCTTTCTCCATGACTCCCTGAACGCGCCAGCGTTCCTTGGCGACTTCCGTCCCCGTTCCGTAAGGTGCAAAGGCTGTTCGCACATCTTCGTCTTGCACGTTGTACAACATCCAGTGGATCTTCATCCTCACGTCCTGGTCGTCGGGATCAATGACAATGCACCGTCGTTCTTTAACAGTCACTTCACGGGCCCAAAGCAGCTTCTTCATTGCTTCAACACTCTTGAACGTCATAGCCCAGATGTGATTCATTTAGTACGCCCTCAAGGCGACAACCTCGAGGAGCAGTGCCAAACGAGCCAGTGCGTCGCGAAAATCCTCGACCTTGTAGGGCCTTGCTCTGACGTCGGCGTGCAAAAACAGCGTATTTACAACAATTCGACCTTTTAGTAGCCGCGGCAAAATAACTTCATAATCCTGGTCACTCGAGCCAGCAAACCTGTTTCCACGGCCAAGCTGGGCCGCTGATACCGCTCCGTTGGAGCACATGATGCGCACGTCCGTCACGCTCGGTGGCCAGAAGTGGAATCATCTGCGCTACCGAGGCAGACAGGGCACACGACCAGACACTTCCAGTCTCGTTACTGCTATTTTGGACGGAGTTGAAAAAAGTAAAATAGCGTGCAGCAGTTACCCCTTAAAAAATTGGAATCTACTTTCATTATAGTGCCCGAATATGAGTGCACTATCGCGCAAGGCAGCAAAAACAAAGCGCCGCCTTTGCCCCGAGTGAGGATCGAACTCACGCCCTTCAGATTATGAGACTGACGCGCTGCCTACTGCGCTACCGAGGCAGACAGGGCACACGACGAGACACTTCCAATTTCGTTGCTGCTATTTTGGACGGAGTTGAAAAATGAAAATAGCGTGCAGCAATTACCCCTTAAAAGATTGGAATCTACTTTCATTATAATGCCCGAATATGAGTGCACTATCGCGCACGGCAGCAAAAACGAAGCGCCGCGTTTGCCCCGAGTGAGGATCGAACTCACGACCTTCAGATTATGAGACTGACGTGCTGCCTACTGCGCTACCGAGGCTTTTTTTTGTTTTTAAACTTTTATTCAGGAAAGGCATGTACATACATAAAACCCACCTTGGTCTGCTTGACCAGTGTGGTTACTTAAACATTTTTCATTCGTACCAACTCATCAAGTACCAAAATTCAATCTGGTGACTCGGTTAAAGTACCATATACCTCGCGCATGTAGGTTATGCTCTCTATAAAGTGTTCTCTGGCTGACTTTGCCTTGGGGTCTGCGAGCCTGACTCCCATTTTTGTGATCCAAAGGCTATGTAGCCCCAGTATCATGATCATGTCATAGGGGAAGCTGTTTTCATTCTGTACTGAGAGATATCGAATTCCGTGTGGTGTTATCGGGAACACTTTCTTCAGGGTTCGTTGCAAAACATCCCAAAAAAAGACTGGATCCAAACAATCAATGAACGTGTGTTCGATTGTTTCTGGTTTCTTGTACAAAAGGCAGTTTGTTGTCTACGGCACAAATATTCCTTTTTCATCGAGCCATGTTTTTACAGGGAGTGTGTTTGTGTGTAATTTGAAAAAGAATGTTTTAACAGCTCCTCTAACAGTCATTTTTCGAACTCTTTTTAATACATCTTGCCCTGGGCCTGCAATGTTTGGCGATCTGTATAATGGTACTAGCATCATTACATCGATTACATCTTTATATAGTTTCTTTCTCGGTACAAGGCTCAGGTACTCGAATGAGAAGCGTGTTTTAAGTATCCTAAACGACGTGACTAATTCCCTGAAGTAACCTTTTACACCACAGTCGATTGCAGCCGCACTAGACACAACAAATTCGGGCGATACATTCTTAAGGCGCATTTGCATCACCGCTCCCAAAAACGGGTCTCCCGTGTCCCGCAGGAACATAAAACGCGACACAATTTGTCGGATGAACAGATGAGAAAGGCCGAGGCCTCAGTCTTTCACTGGTCGAAACAGATTAGTGCGGCTGATTCTCTCCCAATTGGAGCCTCAAATAAAAACCGCAAATATTCGGTGCAGTTTCTGCACGTTGACGCGTGACATTGACAAAAACTGCAACACATACCACACTTTGGCAATCAAAAAACCATTGCAAGCACTGGCCCTAGCAAACATCGATAATTCGCGGCCTTGCCACCCTCCAACTTTTTCCTTCACCCTTGGCGTCAGGTCATCCCAGTAATCTGCACTTTGTTTATATTGCTCGAGAGGCACGCCTAAATACGTAGAAGGACTTCTTGCCCACGTGATGGTCGCAAATCTTTCTGGTTTAAAGTCCCATATTCCGTGCCAGAAACCGACACTTTTTTCCCAGTTTATCGCGGAACCTGTCTGTTTGCAAAAATCTTTGGTGACGCTTATGGCTTCTTCTATGCTATTGAGGTCAGTGCAAAAGATTGCTACATCATCAGCGTAGGCAAGGATTTTCAAATGATGCGTCTGAAGCCTCAAACCAAGTACTTTTTCATTAATAATAAGACTGAGGCAGAAGGGTTCAAGATAAAGAGCGAAAAGCAGCGATGACAACGCACATCCTTGTTTTATAGATGACCGGACGTCAATACTCTGGGTGAGGTTCTTGTTAACTATGATGCGTACAGTACAATCATTATAAGCCACGTTTAATCCTTCTAATAACACTTTGCCAATACTGACATGTTCAAGCACAGAGAAAAGAACATCGTGTGCGACACGGTCGAAAGCCCTGGCGAGATTGAGTTGTAACATAGCAGCTCGTCCCGAGATGGCATCACAACATTCTAGAACGCTGCGGGCTACATGCACATGTGTACATATCGAACGTCCTCTTATTCCACATGTCTGGTGCGGTCCAACGAGAAGCATAATAACGCTTTGCAAACGTTTAGCTAAAATTTTGGTATAGATATTATAGTCCACATTTGCAAGAGTTATTGGGCGATAGGCCCCTACTGATAACAGTCTAGTTGGATCATCTGTCTTCGGTACCAAAACAATATGGGCAGCGCGGAAGGAAGGCGGTAACCGTTTTTCCTCATAGGCTTTGCTAATAACGTTATGCGAAATTGGGCTTATTTCTTCAATGAATATTTTGTAAAAGGCTGCTCCTATTCCGTCCGGCCCAGGTGTTTTTCCTGGAGTTAATTCTTTTATGGCACTTTTCACTTCCTCTATACTTATTGGCTGTTCTAATCGCGTCTTACATTCTTCATCGAGCTTAGGCATTAGATTAATAACCTCGGTTCTCAGCCCAGTTCTATCGCCTTTTTTATTCGCAAATAATTCGCTGTAATGTTCGAGAAATGCCTGCTCAATTTTACTCCTGTCTGATGTCTGTTCGTTACGGTAGTTGATCTGTCGTATTTCGTTTTGAGCCGCGTATTTTCTTCGGTCACACATCGCTCGCTTGTTGGGCGTTTCACTCAACCATATCTTTTCGGCTCGCGCCCTTATCAGTGCTGCTCTGTACTTTTCGGTTGCAATTACTTCTAGTTTGCTTTTCACTTCGCGAATTGCTTTTATATACATGCCGGGATTGCCGCTTTTCATACATATAAGAAAATCGAGTTGGCACTGGAGTTCTTTTTCATTACACTTTTGCTTTTGACTAATAATGGTTCCCCTTTCAATCGCAATAATCTTGACGTCGTTCTTAAAGTTTTCTCGCTCAGCTGCCCACCCATGTGGCCCTTCGGATGTCATTTGTTAAGTCTTTTTGTTACACACTCCATAAATTTTTCATCTTGCAAAAGTTTCCCATTGAAATTCCACAAAGCCCAATTAAAACGGCTTTTTCTGAGGTTGCTTCCTAGTGTAGTCATGACAAGGCTATGGTCGCTGAAAGACACATGTTTCACTTCATTGTGGCCACAATCCCTTGCAAGATCAACTGTGACATAGATTCTATCCAGCCTAGCACAGCTTCCGCGCTGGTAATGAGTATAGATAGGGCTACTTCCTCTTAACAATAAATAACCGAGGTCTTCTAAATAATATTCCTGGTGCAGTGAAACAAGCACTCGCGAACTTTTATCTCGTACAGGGGTGTTCTTGGCTCGATCTTCAGCCAAACATACACAATTAAAATCACCAAGCACAATTAAGTATTTATCACTTTGTAAAAATTGTTCTAAGTCTTCAAACAAAACAACACGCTCATAATCGATGTTTGGCGCATATATACAGATAACACGCCATTGCCTTGCGCAGTACGAAAAGTCAACAGCAAGCAACCGTCCCGCCTCTGACGCAACTACTTTTTCACCTTCAATGCCCACGTTGTTCCTTATATAATTTGCACAACCACCAGAGGTGCCTGTCGCATGGCTAACACAAACATTAAAGTGCCTTCGAAAAGTTCCCACCATTCGATCCGTCTGCTCCTCACTTTCTATCTTTGTTTCTTGCACGGCTACTATGTACAAGTTATTTTCCAGAAAAAGTCGATTAAGTTGATTTTGCCGTTTCTTAGTCGCCAATCCCCGTACATTCGAAGTGGCAACACGCAAGGGAAGAGCAAGTTTTTCGTTCCTAATTTGTGAAGAGCACTCGGATCGGGCAGTGTTTACTCCAGAAGTCAAGGATGCAGTGGAGTCTTCACTCAGTTGTGGCAGTAGTGGGTCAGAATGAAGTCGCTGCCCGTCGCCTGCTTCCTCAACCGAAGTTCAGTAGCTGGACGGGACAGCATCGTCTAGGCGGCGTCGCTTATTCGGTCCCATCTTGCTCACTCACCAAGTGGAAACGAATCCCCGCCTTTATTTCGGCGGTTTATCCACCGGGCGTCTATCAGGAGGAATGTTTGGTTTCGGCTTTAACGACGTTCGCCGCTGTGAACGCCGTTTTCAAAGGCGGCCCCCCGCCACCTGCACCACCCAGATGGTCCGGTTCGCCGACACTGTCGCTGTGCATGCGCTTTGCCGACGCCTCTACAACGCCTTCCATTGTTTGACACTGCACTGTCGGTGTTTCATTTGGCGACGTCACCATAGCTTCACTAGAAGATTTCCCTTGATGACATTTTCTATTCATTTTGTTGTGCACATCGTCACTGTTTGCACCGGCCAGATTTCTTTCACACGTTATTGTTTCAATACCTGGCTCACGTTGTTGTACTGCTGCCGGAGGCGTTTCCACAGGTTTTGGTTCTTTCGTCACCGTGGCAGCTGCATTTTCAGCTTCAGCCTCGTCCATGATATTAACCAATATGTCAGCGTCCTTTCTGTGGCCCGTTATATTTGCGTACGTGGGCACGCACTCGCTTTTGTCATGGCCGAAGCGTCGGCACCATGAGCATTGCGGGATCCGGCAGTCGCGACGCATATACCCTTTACCCTGGCAGCGCAAGCAAAGTGGCGCCTTGCCTGGAATAGCTACGAGAGCAGGCTCACCAGCGACACGTACTTGATATGGAATATCTTCAGTCGTGACCTCGGCCTTCAGCTTGAGGTTCAGCACGCGCGTTGTCGTACCTTTTTCAGAAATGCCAAGGACACGCCAGCGCTTCTTTGTCGTTTCCATAACCTCACCGTATGGCTCAAAGGCCACAGGTACGTCGTCGTTCGTCACATTAGGGAGGACCCAGTGGATTTTCACTCGGACATCTTGGTTGTTCGGGTCTACTACCAAACATTTTCTGTCTTTCACAGTAATATTTCCCGCAGTCAACAACTTCATGCTTTCATGGCTCTTGAACGCAACAGCCCACACATGATTCATCTGAAATGCTCCTAAGGCCTCAACCTCAGGCAGCTGTTCCAAACGTCCAAGAACATCCCGGTAGTCTTCCACTCCGCACGGCCTTGCTCGTAGGTCACCGTGCAAAAAAAGTGTATTAAAAAAAATACGACCTTTTGGCAAATGAGGCAGGAGCACTTGGTAGTCCTGGCTGTCTTCCATGTCGTCCCTGTTTCCGCGGCTAAACTGGGCCGCTAACACCGCCCCGTTGGAGCACATGAAAAACACGTCCGTAGGCTTTCGCGGCCGGAAGTGTAATCCACTGCGCTACCGAGGCAGACAGGGCACATGACGAGACACTTCCAGTCTCGTTACTGCTATTTTGGACGGAGTTGAAAAAAATAATATAGCGTGCAGCAGTTACCCCTCAAAAGATTGGAATCTACTTTCATTATAATGCCCGAATATGAGTGCATTATCGCGCAAGGCAGCAAAAACAAAGCGCCGCCTTTGGCCCGAGTGAGGATCGAACTCACGACCTTCAGATTATGAGACTGACGCGCTGCCTACTGCGCTACCGAGGCAGACAGGGCACACGACGAGACACTTCCAGTCTCGCTGCTGCTATTTTGGACGGAGTTGAAAAAAGTAAAATAGCGTGCAGCAGTTACCCCTCAAAAGATTGGAATCTACTTTCATTATAACGCCCGAATATGAGTGCACTATCGCGCAAGGCAGCAAAAACAAGGCGCCGCCTTTGCCCCGAGTGAGGATCGAACTCACCACCTTCAGATTATGAGACTGACGCGCTGCCTACTGCGCTACCGAGGCAGACAGGGCACACGACGAGACACTTCCAGTCTCGCTGCTGCTATTTTGGACGGAGTAGAAAATAATAAAATAGCGTGCAGCAGTTACCCCTTAAAAGATTGGAATCTACTTTCATTATAATGCCCGAATATGAGTGCACTATCGCGCAAGGCAGCAAAAACAAAGCGCCGCCTTTGCCCCGAGTGAGGATCGAACTCACGACCTTCAGATTATGAGACTGACGCGCTGCCTACTGCGCTACCGAGGCAGACAGGGCACACGACGAGACACTTCCAGTCTCGCTGCTGCTATTTTGGACGGAGTAGAAAATAATAAAATAGCGTGCAGCAGTTACCCCTTAAAAGATTGGAATCTACTTTCATTATAATGCCCGAATATGAGTGCACTATCGCGCAAGGCAGCAAAAACAAAGCGCCGCCTTTGCCCCGAGTGAGGATCGAACTCACGACCTTCAGATTATGAGACTGACGCGCTGCCTACTGCGCTACCGAGACTTTTTTTTTTTTTCTTTATTGCCGACTTCAACACGTCAGTTTACAAAATCAGTCCGCGCGAAGAACACAACACGTATGCTAAAAATACGTCACCCTCACTTGGGGTTACGTGATGAGATTAAAATTCACGCATGTGTAGCAAAGCTTCCATTCTTGGAAGCCACTCAGGCACTGGGTCTTGTATCTTGTATCCTTCAATAGCTCTGCTAACAGATTCACAAAAATACTGTCTTATCGGCCTGGCATCAATGTCTGCGTGGCTGACCGCCATCCTGGATCGCCAAATACTGTACAGGCCCAATATCATAATCATGTCAAAAGGAACCCCGTCTTCACTCTCGACGGGTAGAAATCTAATTCCGAAAGCATCAACCAGTAAGTCTTTTTTAATCGTGCGTTGGAGAATGTCCCAAAAGAAAAGGGCTTCCCAACAATCTAAGAAAACATGTTCGATAGTTTCCGGCTTCCGGCATATGAAACAATGATTTCCCCAAGGCACAAAGAAACCCTTCGCTTCCAAATACGTCTTGACTTCAAGAGTGTTCGTATGGAGCTTAAAGAAGAAACTTTTAACTCCGCCTGGTACAGTCATTCTTTTCACACGTTTTAGAACTGACTGCCATGGACCTGCACAGTACAACGACCTGTACAACGGTACCGGAAGAAAGACCTCACACAGGTCCTTATAAAGTTTCTTTCGCGACACCACTGACAAATATTCAAACGAAAATCGCACTTGCAAGACGCGACATGCCATGTACACCTCTTTAAGGAAGCCAAAAATGCTCCCTTGCATACTCTCCGAACTAACAACCAAATTTGGCAAAACCCTGCCCAACCTAACCTGACACACAGTTCGCAAAAAGGGGTCATTCGTGTCACGAAAAAACATAAATCGGTTAACCAACTGGCGCAGATATAGATGGGCCAAACCTAGTCCTCCAGAGCGGACGCGGTGAAACAGATTGGTGCGTCGTGTCCGCTCCCAAGTGCTTCCCCACACAAAAACCGCAAATACACGGTGCAGCTTCTGCACATTGACGCGAGAACAATGAATTGCTTGCAAGACATACCACAGCTTGGTTACAAAAAAAAGGTTACAAATTGTGGCACGCGCGAAAATAGACCAGCTGAAGCCTTTGAGCCTGTCGGCCTTCTCACGCATTTCAGCAACTTGGCATTTCCAATATGGCTCACTGTCGCGATAATTCTCCAGCGGCACTCCTAAATATTTTACTGGGGTTGCTGTCCAAGTCATGTTTGCGAAATTCGTTGGGGTTAAGGGCCAGTCGCCGTGCCAGAACCCCAAACACTTAGCCCAGTTCACAGCACTCCCGCTCACAGAACAAAAGTCTTTCACAATTTGAACCACAACACGAACGCTTTCGTAGTCAGCACAGAATACGGCAATGTCATCAGCATACGCGAGAATGCGGACCTCCGCCGCGTGCAAACGAAAACCATGAACGCTGTTGCTTTCAATAACGCTCAAACAAAAAGGTTCAATATACAAACAAAAAAGCAATGGTGACAGGGGGCAACCCTGACGCACAGAGCGTTGCACTTGGATGCGCGCTCCCACCCCCTTATTTACTAACAACCGCGTCGTGCATCCTCTGTACGCCATGGCTACGCCTTGGCAGATGACTGATCCGACATTAACGTGCTCTAAAACAGAGAACAAGAGGTCATGCGGCACCCTGTCGAAGGCTTTCTCTAGATCGAGCTGGAGCATTGCGATGCCTTCATGCAAAGCGTCGCAACACTCGAGCACGGACCGGGCTGTGTGTATGTTGGTATATATGGTGCGACCTTTGATACCACAGGTCTGATGTGGTCCCACTAATTCTTGCATCACGGCTTGGAGTCTTTTAGCCAGAATTTTCATGAAGATCTTGTAGTCTACATTAGTCAGGGATATGGGTCGGTAAGCGGTAACCTGTCGCAGTCTAGCTTCATCTTCGCTTTTTGGTATTAAAATTGTATGGGATGTTAAAAATGAAGGAGGAAGCATATCCTTGTCATAAGCCTCATTAAACAGTGTAGCCAAAACCGGTGCTAAATCATCTTTGAATGCCTTATAAAGCGGTGCTACTAGCCCGTCTGGTCCTGGGGACTTTCCCGGGTTGAGGTCTTCTATGGCTTTCCGCACTTCTTCTGTTGAAATGGGCAGTTCTAGCCGCTCTTTCGTATCATCACTAAGCCGCGGCATTAAAGAGAGGAAACGGGTCTTGAAGTCTTCGGTTCTTACTTTGGTGTAACCAAAGAGCCCGCTGTAGTATTCATAAAAGGCCCTTTCTATATTTCCTTTGTCTACGAAGATTACACCGTTCCACTCTATTTTTGGTATGTCATTCTTGCGGGCGTGCCTTTTTTCCAAGCCGAAAGCACGTTTTGTGGGCATTTCGCCCGCTAACAGCCGCTGTGCCCTCGCCCTCACGATCGCTCCTCGATATCGCTCCGTATCTATTGCTTCTAGTTTCTGCTTGACGGTGCGCATTTCTTCGGTGCAAGTGCCTGGCTGCTTTCCTTCTTGCATTATCAAAAACTTTAGGTCATCTCTCAGCGTGTTTTCCTGCAGCCTTTGCTTTTGCTTTATAGCGCACGATCGTTCAATTGCCATCATTTTCATTGCCTGCTTAAATCTTTCCCACTTCGCTCCCAGAAGTTCGTTGTCCGCCATTGGCAGTTCGTGTATCGCCGACGTAACGCGATCCACGAAGATATCATCGTTTAGAAGCTTCTCATTAAGTTTCCAGTTTTCCCACACAAATTTGCTTTTCGTTCCTTTTCTTTTACCTACATGGAAGACAACAAGACAATGGTCACTGAACGGCACTGGTTGTACGCTGTATTCGCCGCAGTACGGTATCAGTTCAACAGATACGTACGCCCGATCCAGACGCGCGTGACTCGTTCCTTGGAAATGGGTAAACCGAACGCCAGAACCACATCCGAGACAATCACCAACATCCTCTAGATGACAGCGATCAATTATGTCACTTAAACAGGCAGTACTCGCATCTCGGTAGGGCGTCGCACTGGTTTTGTCTCGTGCCATGCTTACGCAGTTGAAATCGCCAAGTAAGACAAGCAGACGGTCTGTGTCACAATGGTTGCCGACTATCTCAAAAAGGTTTCGCCTCTCTTCCGTGTTAGTGTGTGCGTAGATACAGATAATACGCAATTCCAAACCAGCAAGTGTGATGTCACAGACAATCCATCGACCGAAAACGCAAGTCACAACTCTTTCCACAATCGCTCCCAGAGACTGGCGAATCAACAGCATGCAACCTGCCGAGGTACCCACGGCATGAGACACGCAAACATCATACCGACTACTGAACGAGAGCACCATTCTGTCGGTCTGGTCTTGACTCTCGATTTTGGTCTCTTGTATCGCTACAATATCCAATTCCTGCTCAGTCACGAGTCTCAGCAGCTGATTTTGCCTCCTCCTGGATGAAAGACCCCTGACATTAAGCGTGGCTACTACGAGGTGTCTTTCAAATGCCGCCATCGTTAAGCAAGACCAGGCCGCCAGTACGGCGCTTACCTTCATGCACACAACGCCGCGCCGTGTAGTGCCGTCCCTCCATTATTAGGTCTTCGGGTTGTCGTCGCGAGGAAGCGACGACGATCGTAGCCCGCTGGTGACACGCTGCTTTTTCCCTTCGCCTACGCCCCACTGGCGTTCTAGGAGACGCAGTCGTTGCTCCTGGCTCATTGCACTGACATCGTCGTGGCGTCGTTTCGCAGCCGCAGGGTCAGACTCCATGGGTTCCTCGTTGCTTTTTTCAGAAGGGCGTGGAATATCTTGCGGTGAATTGGTATCCATGCTCGTGGTTGCCGACTTGGGGGTGCTGGGCGCTGACTCACGAGTCCCTGGCATGGCGCCTTCCTTTTCATCGCTCAGCGCTGCGGCCGTTGGGCTCTCGACCACTGGGTTGGAGGCAGCTTGCTCAGCTTCATCCTCGTCCATGTGCAGCTCACTATTATCGCCGAATGTTCCTCGAGTCGCGACGCGGGCGTATGACTTCGTGCATTCAGCCTCTTCATGCCCGAAGGCGTGGCACTCGCTGCACTTGGGCACCTTGCAGTCCCGCCTAATGTGGCCTGTGTTGCGGCAGCGGAGACATATCGGCGCACGCCCGGGCACGACGACTAATACTGTACCGTTCCCGATACGCAGCTGATGGGGTATGCGCTCGAGGTTTACACCTTCTCGAAGAACCAGCCGCACAACACGAGTAGTCGAGTCGGCGTTTTCAAACCCGCCGGTCTTCCATCTATCGCTCGAAACTTCTTTCACTTCGCCGTACTCGGCGAACGCCCGCCTCAAAGTTTCGTTGCTGACGTTGAAGGCACACCAATGCACCTTCAGCCGCACTTCCTGCCTTTCAGGGTCAAAGACAACGCAAGTCTTCCCTTTAACAACAATATGCCCTATGTCGAGCAACTTTTTCTTGGCTTCTTCACTACGGAAGTTGACTAACCAGACGTGCGACATCTGGTACGCTCCAATACCGCCCACCTGTTCAATGACGCCGGCTTCTTTCATCGGCTGGCGGAAATCTTCTATCCTGTAAGGCCTTCCAGCGGTGTCGCAGTGAAGAACAACCATTGTTTTCAGTCCTTCTCCGGTTGGCAGCGGCGGCAGTACAATCCTGTAATCTTTCAGGCCGTCCAAAAACGATGTTCCGCGGCCAGAATCGGCCGTTATCACTGCTCGCGAAGAGCCAGCCATCCTGCGTCCTTTCACGACCGTGGCCGGAAGCAGAATGCGCTACCGAGACAGACAGGGCACACGACGAGACACTTCCAGTCTCGTTGCTGCTATTTTGGACGGAGTTGAAAAAAGTAAAATAGCGTGCAGCAGTTACCCCTCAAAAGATTGGAATCTACTTTCATTATAATGCCCGAATATGAGTGCATTATCGCGCAAGGCAGCAAAAACAAAGCGCCGCCTTTGCCCCGAGTGAGGATCGAACTCAACCCTTCAGATTATGAGACTGACGCGCTGCCTACTGCGCTACCGAGGCTTTTTTTTTTTTTCTTTATTCACAAAATGACATACATACATAAAAACCCGTTGGGCTACTTGGACCAACGTGACAAGCTAAAATTTCTTGAAATTCACTAATTCATCAAGAATACCCAACCAGTCAGGCGGATCTGCCTGTACACGATATATCTCGCGTATGAAGATAATGCTTTCAACAAAGTTTTCTCGTGCTGAGCGCGCATTCACATCGGCGTGCTTTACCGCCATCCGTGTCTTCCAAAGACTATGGAGGCCCAGGAGCATTATCATGTCGTACGGAAAGCCCTGATGGCTGTCTACTGGCAGGAAACGTATACCCTGTGCTGTTATCGGCAGTTCCTTTTTAAGAGTTCTTTGCAAGACGTCCCAATAAAAAATTGCAACCCAGCACTCAATGAAAGCTTGCTCAATGGTCTCCGGCTTGTTACATAGCGCACAGTTTGTCGTCCATGGTACAAATATTCCTTTGTCCGCTATCCATGTTTTGACCGGAAGGGTAGATGTATGCAATTTAAAGAAGAACGACTTTACGCTTGCTCTCACTGGCATCCTTTTAACTCTTTTTAAAACATCTTGTCCTGGGCCTCCATAGTATTTCATTCGGTACAATGGCACTGGCATCATAACTTCAACTAAATCCTTGTAAAGTTTCTTTCTTGTTACTGTGCTCAGGTACTGAAGGGAAAACCGAGCTTTTAATATTCGAAGGGAGTCGACTACCTCTCGCAAGTAGCCTTTAAGCCGATAGTGTACAGGCTGTGCACTAGACACAATAAATTCAGGCAAAACGCTTTTCAAACGGATCTGGATCATCGTACGCAAGAATGAATCACTTTGATCTCGTAAGAAGACAAAACGAGAAACAATCTGTCGTAAGAACAAATGCGACAATCCAAGACCACCATCTCGAACAGGACGAAACAAGTTGGTACGGCTGACCCTTTCCCAAGTGGAACCCCAGATAAAAACAGCAAATACTCTGTGTATTTTCTGTACATTCACACGGGTCATCGACAAAAATTGGAGGACATACCACACTTTGGCAATTAAAAACAAATTACAAACCGTTGCCCTTGCAGACATTGACAAATCACGACCCTGCCATCCTCCGGTTTTCTCTTTTACGCGCGACGTCTCTTGCTCCCAGTACTGCGCGGCACTCTCGTAGTGCTCAAGCGGTACCCCCAAATATTTCTTAGGAGACACGGACCATTGTAAATTGGCAAAGACAGACGGTGTGTTGTCCCAACTTCCGTGCCAAAATCCGATGCTCTTGTCCCAATTGATCTCGCATCCGGTTTGCCTGCAATATCTTTTAGCATCGCTTATCGTCTCTAGTACACTTTGGCGATCTGTACAAAAGATTGCGACGTCATCAGCATATGCAAGCACTTTAACATGGGACGATTCAAGCTTATAACCATTGATTTTTTCGTTACTTATTAGAGATAAACAGAAAGGTTCTAAATAAATTGCAAAGAGCAGCGGTGACAATGGACAACCTTGCCTCACTGATGATCTGAGTTTAATGTTTTCAGTTAGTGTCTTATTCAGCACGATATTTACTATGCAGTCCTTGTATATTATTTTTAGACCATCGAGTATAACTGTGCCTATGTTAACGTGTTCAAGGATACAAAAAAGAGCTTCATGCGACACACGATCAAATGCCTTTGCTAAGTCCAGCTGCAACATAGCGACCCGTCCGCCAAAAATGTCACAGCACTCAAGAATACTACGGGCTACATGCACATTTGTAGAGATAGAGCGACCTTTTATGCCACATGTCTGGTGTGGTCCGACTAGAAATGTGATGACGCTCTGCAGTCGTTTTGCCAGCACTTTCGTATAAACTTTGTAGTCGGTGTTCGGGAGCGTTATCGGACGGTACGCGCCCACAGTTAGCAGCGTAGCATGGTCGTCGGTTTTAGGAATCAGCACCACGTGAGCAGCACGGAAAGAGAGCGGCATTTCTCCCGTTTCGTACGCCTCCGTGATGACTGCGTGTAAAATGGGCGCCAGTTCATCGGCATAAGCTTTGTAGAATGCGGCACCGAGGCCGTCTGGCCCAGGTGTCTTCCCCAGCGGTAGTTCAGTTATTGCCTGCTTTAATTCGTCTACGCTAATGGGTTTCTCCAAAAGGGCTCGAGTATCACCGTCTAACCGTGGCATTAAATCAAGGGTATCCTGTGTCAACGGAATGCTCCCACTTCTTTTTACACCTATTAAGTTCTCATAGTGCTCGACAAATGCACGTTTAATTTCTTCAATGTCGCTGGTAATAGTGTTCTGATACGTAATTTCTCTGATTTCATTTTGTGTTGCGTATCTCCTTTCGTCACACAATGCGCGCTTATTAGGAGTTTCCCCCAACCAGATCTTCTCAGCTCGCGCTCTTATTACTGCTGATCGATACTTTTCGACGTCCATAGCCTCGAGCTCACCCTTAACTTCACAGATGTCTTTACCGTATATCCCGGGATTTGAGGTTTCCATGCTGATCATAAAATCAAGCTGGCATTGCAATTCCTTGGTTTTTTTCCCTTTCTTTATGACGGAGCAGTGTTCCCCTTTCGATAGCTATCAATTTGACTTCGTTCTTGAATTGGTCCCATTCAGCCGCACGCGACTTCGCTGCAACGCCGGCCACGCTTTCTATTTTTTTCTTTACTTTTTCGTTAAATATCTCGTCACCCAGTAATTTAACATTAAACTTCCATAACTGCCAATTGAATTGCGTTTTCTTTTTCTTGCCCCCAACCGTCACCATTACAAGGCTGTGATCACTAAAAGAGACATGCTTTACTTCATACTTAGTGCACATGCTCACAAAGTCAACCGTGGCGTACACTCTATCGAGCCGCGCACTGCTGCCACGCTGGAAGTGTGTGAAAACGGGTCGATTTCCATTTGAAAGCAGCCAGCCCAGGTCCTCCAATTCATTCTCTTGGATTAGTGCATCTAGTACCTTTGCACTTTTGTCGCGGCAAAGTACAACTTTAGCTCTGTCCTCTGCCATCAGCACACAATTGAAATCACCAAGCATAACAATACGTTTCGAACACTGCAGGTAACACTCGATTCTTTCGAAGAAGGCTACGCGCTCAGTCGCGCTATTCGGGGCATAAACACAGATCACTCGCCAGGGGTGACCAGAAAATAAAAAGTCTATAATAAGCAAGCGTCCTGCTTCCGAGATAACAATGCTCACATCAGAGATGCCTATGTTATTACGAATGAATATCGCGCAACCACCAGATGTTCCCACAGCATGACAAATACAAACATTGTAGCGCGTTCGAAAGGTTTCCACCATGCGGGCCGTCTGATCCTCACTCTCGATTTTAGTTTCTTGCACTGCGACTAGATCTAAGCCATTTTCCAAAAACAGGCGGCTCACTTGGTACTGCCTTCTCCGGGCCGCTAAGCCCCTGACATTCAGTGTGGCTACTCGCATTGGCTTTTCAGTTTCGCCGTGCATATTATGTGAGGAGCAAACGGGTCGCACAGCGCTCACCTCTGTACATGACCGCACAGCATTCGTATCATTGCAGACGGCCATTCCTTGCAGTGTCATGTCTGGCACATCTGGACCCTCTTCGACGGACGGTTGCCGGCGCGACAATCCATTGCCGTCCGTGCACTTGAAAATCTTGCGCGACATGTTGTACAGGCACCCGTGAAGTGCAGACCCCAGCGCCTACTTCGGCGCCGTGTCCGCCTTGCGTTTATCTGGGGGAACGCTGGGCTTCGGCCCGGATGGTGAGCGTCGTACCGGTGCCGCTTTCGCAGGCGGCTCCTCGGCGTTCAGGCCACCACCCGGGTCGTCGCCTTTCACCGTCTCGATGTGCGCCCGCTTATTCGACGATGAAGTCACGTCGGTCTCCATTGCGCTCGGCGCGTTGGGATCCGTCGATGTTGCCGAGTCTTCCTTGGCTTTTTTCGACCGGTGCAGCGCGTCCTTTGACAGGTCAGGCTGCCTTTCTTGCAGTGGCTGCTGTTTGCTAGGCACCGAAGTAACGGCTCGCTGCAAGGGGGCGGGGACCGTTGCCGGGGGCGTTGGTTGTGGTTCCAACTTCGCGTTTTCTACTGCCGCCGTTTCCTCAGCTTCTGCCTCGTCCATGACGAGCTCAGAAGAGTCAGTACTCCTTATGGGCCCTGTGACGTTCGCGTATGTAGGCGCACACTGACTTTCGTCATGACCGAAACGTTTGCAGCGCGAGCATCGTGGCACCCGGCACTCTCTGCGAACGTGACCTTTTCCCTGGCAGCGCAAACAAAGCGGCGGCCTTCCAGGCACCACTAATAAAGCAGGCTCTCCGGCAACACGCAGCTGGTGCGGGATATCATCACTTTTAACGCCAGGCTTCAACTTGAGATTCACCAGACGCGTAGTGGAGCCCTTGTCTGTCACGCCCTGTGCGCGCCAGCGCTCTCGTGAGACTTCCGTAACTTCGCCGTACGGCGCTAAGGCCTCGCGTACATCTTCATCGCTGACGTTATGGAGGACCCAGTGCATTTTAAGACGTAGGTCTTGGTTGTTGGGATCAACCACCAGGCATCGCCGGCCCTTGACAGTAATTGTTGCAGCTGTTAGCAGTTTGTTGACGGCTTCCGAGCTCTTCATTGTTACGGCCCACACGTGGTTCATTTGAAAAGCTCCCAAGGCGACGACCTCGGGGAGCACTTTCAAGCTGGCCAGGGCGTCACGGTAGTCCTCAACTCTGTACGGCCGAGCACGGATATCGCCATGCAAAAACACAGTATTAAAAACAATCCGACCTTTCGGCAGTTGGGGCAGCATCACTTGGTAATCCTGGCTGTCTTCATCAACATTCCTGTTTCCGCGGCCAAGATGGGCCGCTGATACCTTCAGATACCTTCAGATTATGAGACTGACGCGCTGCCTACTGCGCTACCGAGGCAGACAGGGCACACGACGAGACACTTCCAGTCTCGTTGCTGCTATTTTGGACGGAGTTGAAAAAAATAAAATAGCGTGCAGCAGTTACCCCTTAAAAGATTGGAATCTACTTTCATTATAATGCCCGAATATCATTCTGCTTCCGGCCACCGAGCGTGACGGACGCATGATGACCGGCTCCGTTGGAGCGGCTTCAGCGGCCTTTTCTGGCCGCGGAAACAGGACGATGGAACAGGAGGGCACCTACCAAGTTGTTCTGTCAGGTCTGCCAACAGGTCGTTATGTTTTAAATACAGTTTTTTTGCACGCTGATATTACGGCGCGACCGTACCGGATTGAAGATTTCCGTGACGCATTGGCACAGCATTCGCTTCTTCCGGATGTTATCGCCCTGGGGGCGTATCGCATGAGCCATGTCTGGGCTATCACTTTCAAGGACGCGGACGCGGTGAAGAAGATTTCGAGCATCGGGGAGCTGCGTGTAAAAAACCGGCGCTGCCTGGTGATTGACCCGGCGAACCAGGACGTTCGACTGAAGCTCCACTGGCTTCTACACAATGTTCCTGATGAGGACGTGCGTGTCGCCTTTGCGCCCTATGGAAAAGTTACCGAAGTAGGCCGGGAGCGCTGGCGTGTGCAAGGTATGACATAGAAGGGCTCAACTACCCGGCTCGTCACCCTCATGTTGAAAGCGGGCGTGAAGTTGGATGACTTGCCGCACCAGCTGAGCGTTGGCGGTGAGTTGGCGCTTGTTGTGGTACCAGGTCGACCCCCGCTGTGCCTTCGGTGTCGTGGTACGGGCCACATCCGCAAGGAATGTCGAGTCCCGCGTTGTGGAATCTGCCGACGCTACGGGCACGAAGAAGACCAGTGTACTCGCACTTACGCGAGCATTGCAGGCCCGGGAACCAGCGAGGACTCGGCCGAGATGCTGATGAACGAGACGGATGCGGAGGAAGCAGCCCGTGCAGGAGGACAACCACAGCGCGATACTCAGCCATCGTTCACGACTCTGGTGAAGCAGAAGGCGGGGCCCTCCCGCGCAACAGATGGTAGTGTACAGGCGCAGCATAAGCCTGAACAGGACGACGTTGACAAGGTGAATGAGGCGGCGAAAGCCGCGGTCGCCGAAGAAAGCAACGTGGAGACCCCCGGCTTTGATACGATGGAGACGAACCTGGAAGCGGCGAGCACCACGGCTGGGAAACGTCCGCATGAAGAAAGCGTCGACGTGAAGCTGCAGCCTGGCGGTGGCGGCGAGGAGCCTCCGCCGAAGGCAGGGGGAGTGAGACGCTCGTCTTTAAAACCGTGGCCGAACCTTCCGGCCGACACGCGGAAGGCGCGGAAACTGCCTCCGTAGTAGCACAAGGTCCTGGTCCGTGTCAGCGCCGGTTGTGTTGGTCGACCGGTGTCAAGAGGTTCTGGAAGTCGTGAGGAAGGCTACGTCACCCATGAAGGTAGGCACCATGTGGATAGAGGCGTTTCTTCTTCCAAGATATGGCTTGTAATCTTATTACTCCCCTTCGAGTTGCGACCTTGAATGTCAGAGGGCTGGGAGCAAGAAGGCGACAATACCAGCTTAATCGCCTTCTTTTGGATAACGATATTGATATAATTGCTATACAAGAGTCGAAAATAGAGAGCCAAGAGCACACTGACCGCATGGTGTCTTCCTTTCAAGCAAACTTTCATGTGTGCGTTTGTCATTCTGTTGGGACGTCGGGTGGGTGCCTTGTATTCATCCGTAAGACGTTAAGAGTGAACGTAGAGTCTGTATTTGCATGCCCAAGTGGTCGCCTTTTGATTGCTGATTTCACTTTTTCGAATTTATGGTGGCGAATTGTTTGTGTATATGCTCCTAATGTAGAAAGCGAGCGCAAAATTTTTTTTGAATCCCTTGAGCCATGGTTCGAAGGCGACAATTTTTTGCTTGTACTGGGAGACTTCAACTGTGTGTGTGCCGCAGTTGACAGAGTGAAGTGCAGGCCACTGAGAGACACGAGCTCTGAAGTTTTGAATACTTTTGTGCATGAGTATGGTCTCGAGGATGTTGGCAATGTGTTTTCCAATGGGACCCACCCTGAATACACGCACTTTCAGCGGGAGAGCCATGCGAGACTAGACAGGATGTATGTATCGGTCGAACTTATGCCGCTATGCTCAAGTTATGACGTTAAACCTGTGTCTTTCAGTGATCATTGCCTCGTGAGCATGACTTTAGGAATGAAGGGCAGGAAATCGCGCTTTAACTGGCACTTATGGAAACTGAACACAAAGCTTTTGGAGGATGAAGGGTTCATTATGCAAGTAAAGACCAAGCTAGACAAACTGCTAGACGCGCAGCCAGCTAGTTTTGCAACTGAATGGGAGGAGTTCAAAGAGTGGGTAAAAATGAAAGCAATAGAAAACAGCAGCGTGGCTCGTTATAAAGAGAAAGAAAAAGAAAAAGAAATGAACGGGAAACTTGAATGGATGCTGAGCATGGAAAGTAGCGCGCCGGGAACTTTCACGAAAGAAATACGGGAAGTGAAATGCCAGCTCGAAAGAATTGACGCTGACAGGTATAGGGCCGCCGTCATACGCGCAAGGTCTGAAAAATTGTAGGCTGGCGAAACGCCGACAAAACGAGCGCTATCAGACGAGAAAAGATACGCTAGTCGGAAAGAAATTAGGAGCATCCGATATGACAGCCGGACTTCGGAAGATGCGAGAGACATTCAGAGCGCTATAGCCGAACATTTCACGGAACTTCTTAGCAATAAGGTCGAGACCATAGAAGGCTTCCATGTGGACTTTTTGAGGCTGGTACCAACACTAGATGATGAAATTAAGGAACGTCTTGAACTGCCTATAACTTTACAGGAGATAGAAAAAGCAATTGACGACCTACCATCTGGGAAAGCTCCTGGGCCAGATGGGCTAAGTGCGGCCTTTTATAAAACCTTTAAGCTTTCTGTTGCACAGTGCATGCTCCATGTGATAACTGAGGCTTACGAACGCAAACAGGTTCCATTGTCTTTCAATACGTCCCACATCGTTCTAATTCCAAAGACTGATGATCCGGAAGAACGACTGTTGGTGGGGTCATATCGACCGATTAGTCTCACCAACGTCGACTACAAAGTATTCATGAAGGTGCTAGCAAAAAGATTGCAGTCTGTGATCACGAAATTGGTAGGGTCCCACCAGACATGTGGAATTAAAGGTCGTAGCATTGCCACAAACGTACATGTCACACGCAGCGTATTAGAGTGTGTCGATGCAGTTGGCGGTCAGATAGCAATGATGCAGCTCGACTAGGCAAAAGCCTTTGACCGCGTCTCTCACGAAATTCTTTTTTCCATCCTGGAACATTCCAAACTAGGCGACGTTATAGTCGAAGGCGTAAAAATGGCCTACAAGAACTGTACGACCCGCATTACAGTTAATGGCGATCTCACTGACAAACTTGCTGTACGTTCTTCAGTAAGACAGGGATGCCCGCTATCCCCATTGCTTTTCGCAGTGTATTTAGAGCCACTATGCCTGGCAATTATCAACTCTGACCGAATTTCAGGTTACAGACTGCAGTCATCACACGTGAAAGTACTCGCGTATGCTGATGATATAGCCGTGTTTTGCGCTGATAGACAGAGCATCTGTGAAGCCACAAGTGTGGTTGTAAAATTCTGCGCTCAGACTGGAAGTCAGATCAACTGGGGAAAAAGTTCCGGGTTTTGGCATGGCAAATGGGACGTAACACCGGGTTGTTTTTCTCGGCTTCGATGGTCCACCTTGCCAACGCGGTATCTAGGAGTGCCCCTGGATTGTTATCGGGATCCCAGCTCGTACTGGAAAAAAGAAACTTTGAGAATGAAAGAGAAAGCGGTGGCGTGGCAAGGACGACACCTATCAATGTTTTCCCGTGCCTCTATCTGTAATATCTTTTTGGTTTCGAGGCTATGGTATGTCATGAATGTGCTGTGTGCGACACGAACAGCTATTCAAAAAATGCATCGTGTTTTTGCTGTTTTTATTTGGTCGTCCACCTGGGAAAGAACCAGCCGAACTAACCTGTTTGTTTCAGTTAAAAGAGGAGGGCTTGGCCTGGCGCATCTTTTTTTGCGACAAGTGGTCTCGCGATTTATGTTCTTTCGTGATCAAAGTGATCCCTTTCGAAGAACTGTTATGCAAGTGCGCCTACAGAGACTGCTCCCTGGAAGGCTGGTCTCCTGTGATAACATGTGTGGTGCTGTGACAGGATACTTGGGCGAGGTTGTTCTGTCGCACAAGATGTTGGAAGTACGTTTCAGCCCTGAGTACCTATGCAATGTTAATAAGAAAAAGCTGTACAAAGCGCTGGTTGACGTGATGTTGCCGGTACCCATTTATCGGACACCACACTTTGGAGGCCCAGGTCAAGATATCTTTAAAAGAATTAAGAATATGCCCGTTAGACCAGTTGTCAAAACCTTTTTTTTTAAACTGCATTCCGGTACGCTGCCTGTTAAAACCTGGCTGCATGATAAAGGGCTATTCGTGCCATGGACAACAAACTGCTTGTTATGCAGGAAGCCCGAGACAGTGGAACATGTCTTCCTAGAATGTTGGGATCCCATTTTTTACTGGGATGTCCTTCAGAGGACGATTAAAAAGGAACTCCCTTTAAATCCTTACGGCATCCGGTACTTACCAGTTGATAGTGAAGAAGTGCCCTACGACTTAATCATGCTCCTTGGCCTCCACAGTCTGTGGAAAACGTGAATGCAGGTGCGACATGCAGACATAAATACCAGTACTACACGTGAAAACTTCATCGAAAGTGTTCTTTATCTTCGAGAATGTTTCAGGGCACAGACTGATCCACCATCGTGGATACCACTACTTGATGAATTAGTCCAATTGAAAAGATTTTAGCACCACTCGCGTCAGCCCAAGTGTGGCTGAAGTGTTTTATCATGTTACTTTGTGTTATGCGTCCAAAACGGCAATAAAGAAAAACAAAATAATGGCCGAATATGAGTGCATTATCGCGCAAGGCAGCAAAAACAAAGCGCCGCCTTTGCCCCGAGTGAGGATCGAACTCACGACCTTCAGATTATGAGACTGACGCGCTGCCTACTGCGCTACCGAGGCAGACTTTTTTTTTCTTTATTACATGGAAAAGAAAACTGAAGGTGTATAACAAAGCGGACACAACTACACACTTAAAACTCAGGCAAACACACACATGCATCCAACAAGTGCATCCAGTCTGGCGGAGGTTCCTGCACAGCGTACACACTTCTTACATACGCAGCACTTTCGCGAAAGAAGGATTTTGTAGTTCGCGGGCTTTCGGCATGGCGATCACAGAGTCTACTTCTCCACAGGCTGTATAAACCAAGTACAATGAACATGTCATAGGGAGGACCACCTGTAACCTTAAACGGTAGAAACCTAATTGAGTATGGAGTCATGTCAATGTCCTCTTTAAGCGTCCGTTGGAGAATGTCCCAAAAAAATACAGCGTCCCTACAGTCTATGAAACAGTGATCTATGGTTTCGGCACATGGACAGAGCCGACAGTTTGTTGACCACGGCACAAAGCAACCCCTCGAATTCAACCAAGTTTTAACAGGGAGTGTTTCTGAATGTAATTTAAAGAAAAATGTTTTTACTCCAGGAGGCACACACATTTTTCGGACGCGTTTAAGTACATCCTGATAAAGTCGGTTTAAATAAGGTGCACGATACAAAGGATCTGGGAAAATAGAGTCAACCAGTGCCGCAGAAATTGCTTTTCGACTCGCTGTGAACACGTACTCAAGGCTGAATCTAACTTTAAAGAAAAGAAGTGTGTCAACAACCTCCTTGAGAAAGCCCCAAGGAGCCTGTGGGACATCTTTGACATTTGATGACACTACTATGTTAGGAACATAATGAACTAAACGCAGTTGCAACATTTCACGCAAGAACGGGTGGTCACTGTCTCGAAAGAAAAACAGGCGAGAAACAATTTGCCTGACGAAGAGGTGTACTAATCCTAGACCACCACGTTCAAGGGGGAGAAACAGATTGTCGCGCCGCATCCATTCACAGCTCGAACTCCAAATGAATGTTGCAAATACGCGATGCAGTGCCTGAAGGCGAAGTCTTGAGCAGTGCAGTACTTGGAGCACATACATAAGACGGGAAGCTAAGAAAACGTTACACACTTCAGCACGAAAGAACACTGACAAATTCCGCCCTCGCCATGAATTCGCTTTACGGTGAATTTTGCCAACTTCCCCCGACCAATGAGCGTTGCTATTTCTATACTGTGAGAGAGGCACACCTAAATAACGCAGATCTTCTTTCCATTGAATTCCTGCGTAATGTGATGGCATTGTGGCCCATAATCCAAACCAAAAACCTGAACTTTTTTCAAAGTTAACGCTTGCACCAGAAGCAGCACAAAATTCTTCTGTAATTGCAACAGCAGTCTTTACGCTCTTTTTATCGGTACAGAAAAAGGCCACGTCGTCTGCATGCGCAAGAACCCGAACCTCATTAGTCAGTAATTTAAACCCTTGGAAATTTTGTTCTTTAAGGATGCCCATACAAAGTGGCTCTAAATACAAGCAGAACAGAAGCGGTGACAAGGGGCATCCTTGTCGTACTGATGATAAAAGCCTAATCGGATCGGAGAGAGAGCCATTCACTATAAGCCGCGTCGAGCCATTAGCAAAACATATCCTGACACCTCTAAGGAGCAGAGATCCAATATTTATATGCTCTAGTAAAGTAAACAGGAATGAGTGATTCACCCTGTCGAACGCCTTAGCCAGATCTAGCTGTACCATTGCCACCTGTTCAATCCCCTCAGCTACACACTCTAGCACCGATCTCGCAACATGAATGTTCGTCTGAATGGACCGCCCCCTGATGCCACATGTTTGATGATCACCGACCACAGATCTTACTACAACTTGCAAACGGTTAGCTAATACCTTAGCAAAGATTTTATAATCCACATTGCATAAGAAGATAGGCCGATATCCGTCAACTTTTTGCAATTTGTCTTCATCATCGCTTTTGGCTATAAGGACGGTGTGTTCTTCGTACATTGTGGCGGTTAGGTACCCTACTTCCAAGGCCTCTCGGTACACCTGAAGTAATAATGGCGATAAGAGGGAACGAAAACACTGGTAAAATTCGGCAGTAAGGCCATCCGGGCCGAGCGTTTTGCCCTTCGCTAACGAATCGATGCATGAAGTTACCTCATTGATATCAATGTTTTCGTTTGTATAATCGTACTCATCCTGATTTAACTGGGGCAGCAACGATACAATTTTTTTGGCAGCATCTGTACCCAATGGCATATGGTCTCTGAATAGTTTTCGATAATGTTCAAAAATGCTTTAGTTATTAGAGTAGGCTCGTTAACAATCATTCCACCATACTCTATCTCTAGTATTTGTTTAGATAGCGCGTGTCGGCGCTCATCACCAAGGGCCCTACTGCAAGGCTGTTCTTCCAGGAAACGCTGCTCTCGCGCCCGCACTAGTGCACCTCTGTATTTTTCTGCGTTCAAAGTTTGTAACTGTGCCTTGACCTTATGAATATCATCAATATATTGACCCGGATGTATGCATTCAAGCTCACGCAATTCACTCAAAAGTCTACACAATGCTTTGTAATTATTCTTTTTTTCAAAGGCTAATATTGATGATTCTTCGATAGCTATCATTTTAGCTTCCTGTTTGAATAATTCCCACAAAGCAAAGAGTGGCAAATCCTTGCGGCAAGACACATGAGCTATAAGCTCAGTAATGCGATTTAAGAAATGCTCACGCGAAAGTAACTGGTTATTAAACTTCCACAGCTCCCAGCACATACGCCGACTGTGGTACCGACGGCTGCCAAAAGATGCTGAGACTAGGCAATGGTCACTAAAGAATATAGGATGCACAGTGTAACCATGAATAAGAGGTAGCGCGCTAAGTGAAACGTAAATTTGGTCAAGCCTTGCATGCGAGGTACCCTGGAAGTGCGTATATCGACATCCCGCCTTTTCATTTTCCCCAATGTCCACAAGCTGATAATCACATATTAGGCGTTGCAACGCATCACTACTTGGATCATGTCTCAGCTTCAGTGCTGTACGATCTTGCGCGTTACATACACAATTAAAGTCTCCAAAGAGGACCAATGCACGATCAGTACAGAAATGATGTTCTAGAGATAAGAAGAAACACTCGCGTTCACGTAACTTGTTCGGGGCATAAACACACACAAATCTAAAGCTCGTGCCACTGATATCAATATCGCAGCAGATTAGGCGCCCTTCCCTATCTGTAAACAAATGTAGCAAATCACATTGTAAATGTTTGCTAACAAATAACATACAGCCTGCGGAAACGCCTACTGCATGGCTGACACAAACATTATAGTCAGATATGAATGGAGATAGAGCTATTTCTGTGTTTTCTTCGGATTCAATCTTTGTTTCTTGGATAGCAGCAATATCTAATTTTCGATTGCGTAACAAATGAAAAAGCTGTACTTGCCGTCGCTTACTTCGTAAGCCACGGACATTTAAATTGCCAAAATGGAAGGGAAGAGCGCCCGCCATGATTACCTATGTAGGTGCAGCGTCTAAACGCTGCTCCAGAGGTGCACCTCTCCCTTCTTGATGAGGTGATGCACTATGGACTTTTAGGTGCACGTTAACACAAGGTACATCAGCAGGTGTAGGTGTTCCCCGGAGCGGTTTTGTCAACTTTGACACCTTGGGAACGCGAGCCTCCTTTGCCGAGGGCGATGGATTGTCGGATGGCGCTGGACGCTTCTTGGCGGCCTCGCACATCGATCCAGATTCCACTGACGGTGGGCGATCTTGAACTGGTGGACATTCTGCCCAAGACACAGTTGGTTCGTCGTCAGGTGCCTTAGTCTCATCCTCGCTCGCAGGCTTCTGGCTAACGCTAATGTCAGCCGATGACGGCTTAATCTGTTCTTGTCGATGAGTCTCAGGGAGTGTTTCGCCAGTTGCGTCCACAACTTCGCTCACGTCCAATAGATCATCGGTGATGGCATCATCCTCAGCTGGTCTATTTGCACGAAGTTTGTCAGCGTAGGTTCCGATGCATGCATCTGCAGGGTGACCATAGCGGTGACAGTTACTGCAGCGCGGTGTTCTACAGTGTCGCCGGATATGCCCAACTCTGTTGCACCGGAGGCAAAGTGGTGGTCGGCCAGGAATCAAGATAAGGCACTGGTGGCCATATATGCTCAATAGATGTGGCAGATTACTGGCAGAAACCCCATCTTTCAATGTGAACGCGACGTCTCGATTAGTCATTTGCCAGCCCTCCATGCCATCACACCGCCACATTTCTCTCGTGATGGACTGCACTGTGCCATATGGCTCTAGCGCTTCAGCAATCCGTCTCTGTTCGAGGTGTGGGGGAAGCCAAAGAAGCTTCATCTTGATATTTTTGCATTCCGGGTCTATGACAAGGCACTTGAGGCCTTTCACCAGCAACTCGCCTTTGTCGACAAGTTTCTGTTTCGCGATGCTGTTAACACATGTGACTAACCACAAATGGCTCATCTGGTATTGTCCAGCGCCGAGGATATCAGTTGCATTTAGCACTGAAAGGAGAGCATCGCGAAAGTCCGGGGCCCGATACGGCCGCCCTGCCAGGTCAGCATGCAGGAAAACTGCATTGAGAACGGTGTTGCCAGTCGGTAGACGAGGGAGAACGACTTTATAATTGCCGGAATCAGTAGTTGACGGTGGGTGTGATCCTCGGCCGAGGGCCGATGCGCTGTTTCCAGCGGAGCTCTTCGCAAACGTGGCTGTTCCAACAAGCCTCTTCTTCTTCTTCCAACCGAGGCACACAGTGCACACGACGAGACACTTCCAGTCTCGTTGCTGCTATTTTGGACGGAGTTGAATAAAGTAAAATAGCGTGCAGCAGCTACCCCTCAAAAGATTAGAATCTACTTTCATTATAATGCCCGAATATGAGTGCACTATCGCGCAAGGCAGCAAAAGCAAAGCGATGCCTTTGCCCCGAGTGAGGATCGAACTCACGACCTTCAGATTATGAGACTGGCGCGCTGCCTACTGCGCTACCGAGGCAGACAGGGCACACGACGAGACACTTCCAGTCTCGTTGCTGCTATTTTGGACGGAGTTGAAAAAAGTAAAATAGCGTGCAGCAGTTACCCCTTAAAAGATTGGAGTCTACTTTCATTATAATGCCCGAATATGAGTGCACTATCGCGCAAGGCAGCAAAAACAAAGCGCCGCCTTTGCCCCGAGTGAGGATGGAACTCACGACCTTCAGATTATGAGACTGACGCGCTGCCTACTGCGCTACCGAGGCAGACAGGTCCCACGACGAGACACTTCCAGTCTCGTTGCTGCTATTTTGGACGGAGTTGAAAAAAGTAAAATAGCGTGCAGCAGTTACCCCTCAAAAGATTGGAATCTACTTTCATTATAATGCCCGAATATGAGTGCACTATCGCGCAAGGCAGCAAAAACAAAGCGCCGCCTTTGCCCCGAGTGAGGATCGAACTCACGACCTTCAAATTATGAGACTGACGCTCTGCCTACTGCGCTACCGAGGCATTTTTTTTCTTTTTTTATTTATTACCTGTTTTGTACTTCTATATCAAACAACAAATGACATTTGAGAGAACAAGACAAGTTTGCAAGTTTTCAGCACCAAGTGTCAGCCTTATAGGGCTGACTATTTTAGAATTCTTTGAGCGCGGTCCAGGGTTCCACCCTTGACAGCCACGCAGGTACACAATCTTGTGCTTTCTAAATTTCCACAAATCTCGACATGCATTCTCGGAAAAGCATTCGTGCAGGCCGAGCATGCGGATCGCAGTGATACCCCGCCATACGGGTGCGCCATAGACAGTGAAGGCCAACTAGCATAATAAGGTCGAATGGCAGTCCATCATCGTTTTCTATAGATAAATATCTAATACCCTGTGGATCTAAAGGAAAGTCCTTTTTGATAGTCCTCTGAAGTACATCCCAAAAGAAGACACCCGCCCAACAATCTAGGAATACATGATCTATAGTTTCTGGTTTCTTACAGATCAAGCAATGCGAGCTCCAGGGTAAGAAAAACCCACGATCTTCTAAAAAGGTTTGGCATTCAACGTACCCGTGTGAAGCTTAAAAAAGAAAGACTTGGTCTCTGGCGTTACTTGCATTCTTTTCGCCCGCTTAAGCACGTCTTGCCCTTGACCTCCACTGTATATGGCCCTGTACATTGGCACAGGGAGAACTACATCGCATACATCTTTGTACAATGTTTTACGTTTCACTGAAAAAAGGTACTCATTTGAAAATCTAACGGACAAAAACCGTACACTTAAGATAACTTCTTTAAGAAATCCACAAACAGGACCGTTCATATTGTCTGTGCAGACTACATAGCCAGGTAACGCGCTCCTTAGCCTCAGTTGGCACACCGTGCGCAAGAAAGGATCGCTGAAGTCGCGGAAAAATAAAAACCGGTTTACGACCTGTCGTATAAAAAGGTGCGTCATTCCCAAACCTCCGTCTTTAACTCGCCTGAACAAATTCGTTCGACTGCATCGTTCCAAATTCGAAGCCCACACAAATACTGCGAATACTCGGTGCAACTTCTGTATATGTACCCTTGGACAATGCAATACCGGCATGACATACCATAATTTTGCGACAAAAAATTGATTGCAGACTGTAGCTCTTGCAAACATTGACAGATGTCCGCCTTTCCACTTGTTCGCTTTTATCTGCGTTTCTCTTGTTTGGTCTTGCCAATACTCATCGTTATTTTTGTAACATTCCAGCGGGACGCCTAGATATTTAACGGGTGTCGTCAGCCACTTGACATTGGCGAAAGTGACCGGGGTGGAAGGCCATTCTCCGTGCCAGAAGCCAAGACACTTTCCCCAGTTTACCATGCCTCCAGTTACCTTGCCAAAACCCTTCACTACAGCGATAGCTGCAGTTACACTCTCTTTATCTGTACAACAAACTGCGACGTCATCCGCATCCGCCAGAATTTTAACTTCCGATGTATTTAATCTGAAGCCGTGAATGTTGCTGCTTTCAATGATCGCTAGGCACATTGTTTCTATGTATATACTGAACAAAAGGGGACTCAGTGGGCAGGCCTGGCGTACAGTACGCTTTAGGTTAATGGGGGTCCCCCCTGATTTGTTAACAATGAATCGCGTAGTGCAGTTCCGGAGATGGGGTGGCATTTTTTTTCTTCATTGCCATTCTTTGACAACAGAAACAGACATACAGATGGCGTAAGGATGGTATGTACAGTGGTCTGGTGATATAACCGCCTACCGTCAATTGGCAGGCGTACATTGTTAAAAACGCTTTAGACTGACACGTTCATTTAACAAGGTTGCCCATTCAGGCTTATCTAGTCGTACATTGCAAGCCTCACGCAAGAACAAAATACTTTCAGTAATATGCTCTCTAGCTGGGCGAATAGCCAATTTTTCATGCCTGACATCCATGCGGGTTTTCCATAGACTGTGTAGAATTAGCGCCATAAACATGTCATAAGGAACACCACCTTCACTGGCACATGGAATGAAACGGATGCCGTGCGCTGAGATAGGCAACTCCTTTTTCAGTGTACGTTGCAGAATGTCCCACAAGAAAAGTGCGTCCGAGCAATCCAAAAATATGTGTTCAATTGTCTCTGGCTTCCGACACCTGCTGCAACTGATCGACGATGCAACAAAGAGGCCTTTTTCTTTTAGCCAAGGTTTGACGGGAAGAGTTCCAGTATGCAATTGGAAGAAAGAAGTTTTAACCCCTGATCGCACTGGCATCCGTTTCACTCGCTTCAATACGTCTGCTCCTGTGTTCGGTAAATACATAGATCGGTACAGAGGAATAGGCATACAAATGTCAACTAGGTCCTTATATATTTTTTTGTTCCGGCCATAGTAAGATAATCAAATGAAAAGCGAGCAAGCAAGAATTCCATGGACCAAGCTAGCTCCCGCAAAAAGCCGCAGAGACTTGCACCATTTGCTGTTCTTGAGGATACCATAAACTGAGGTAACACAGTTTGTAAACGTACTTGGCACACTGTTCGCAAAAAGGGATCGCTTTGGTCTCTCAGGAAAAGAAATCTCGAGACAACTTGCCTCAAAAACAAGTGGGCCAAACGAAGGCCCCCCGACTTCACCGACCAAAATAAGTTAGTGCGGCTCCTTCTCTCCCATGTGGATCCCCATATAAAGACAGCGCATGCTCTATGTATCTTTTGGATGGTCATTCTTGACGCGCACTGTGCTTGCAGCACGTACCAGATTTTTGCATATAGAAAAAGATTGCATACGGTTGATCACGGAAAAATCGATAAATTTCAACCTCCAAAATTTGTTGGTTTAACTTTAACTTGCTCTAACTCTTGCCAATAGTCTTTTGTATCATGATAATGTTGGAGAGGTACCCCAAGGTATCGCGCAGGGGTCGCGGTCCGCTGCATATTTTCAAAAAAATTCTGTTTTCTCGTTCCAGCTACCATGCCAGATGCCCAATGACTTGCTCCAGCTTATCGCGCTTCCCGTGACCTTACAGAATCTATTCGCCACTTCTACTGCATTACAGATGCTTTGCTTGTCTCGACAGAATACGGCGATATCGTCCGCGTACGCCAAAATTTTAACTTCACTGCATGCCATTGCAAATCCCCTTATGTTATTACTACTAATACCTTTTAAGCAAAACGGTTCAACATATAATGCAAAAAGTAAAGACGATAAGGCGCATCCTTGGCGGAGTGCTGATTTGACTTCTACCATAGCCGTTGGCTGTTTGTTAACTATTAGCTTCGTAGATACGCCAGCATAGCACATTTTGATACCCTGCAGAAGAAGAGACCCTATCTTGGCATGTTTTAAAACAAGAAAGAGGATTTCGTGTGACGCTCTGTCAAATGCTTTTTCAAGGTCAAGGTGTAACTGTGCTACCTTTTCTGTGTAGGCGTCGCAACTTTCCAATATTGTTCTCGCTGCATGTATATTGGTGACAATAGTTCGTCCTCTTATGCCACATGTCTGGTGTGGCCCTACTTTTTGTTGTGTAACATTTTGGAGTCTCTGTGCAAGAACCTTCGTGCATATTTTATAACCTGTGTTTGTGAGACTTATCGGGCGGTACGCCCTTATCGACAGTAATACATGAGGGTCTTCGGACTTCGGTATCAGCACTGTATGACTCTGACGAAAAGAAGGGGGTAGCACGCCGTTCTCATATGCTTCCGCAATTACTTGATGTAGAGAAGTGGCTATGTCTTGCTTGAAAGCTTGATAGAAAGCGGTGCTGAGACCGTCGGGCCCTGGAGTTTTTCCGGAACTTAGTGCGTCGATGGCCCATTTTATTTCTTCTAAAGTGATTAGTTCTTCAAGCCTTTCCGTTACTTCACTCTCAAGGTTTGGCAATAGCGGCAGGAATTCAGTATCAAATCCTTCATCGCGTATGCGTTCTTGGCCTAGCAGTTCGCAGTAATGCTCATAAAAAGCTTGCCTTATTGTTTCTTTATCTCGTACAACCACACTGCCGTATGTTACGGCTGTTATCTCGTTCTGCGAAGCATAAGCTAGCTCGTCCCCGAGTGAGCACTTCGTCGGCTGTTCGGCGCACTATAATTTTTCTGCGCGTGCTCGTACGACCACCCCTTTGTATCTTTCATATTCGACTAGTTCTAACTGGGATTTAATTTCTTTTACTTCCTTAGAATACTTTCCGAGGCTGACACTTTTCTACACTTAAATAAAAATCGAAAATCTCTTTTCCATTTCTAATTCTCTTTTCTTTGCTTCTCGGCGCAAGGCACCGTATCTCTCTATGGCCAGCATTTTAACATTTTGTTTTAAATGCTCCCACGCTTCTGCATAACTTTTGCACTCTGTCTCGAACCATCCGTGAAGGCTATCATTAACGCCGATCAAAAATAATTCATCTTCTAGGAGCTTAACGTTAAATTTCCACAACTCCCAGTTAAAACCAGTCGGCTTTTTCGGACCAACTACAAAGTTGACTAAGCTGTGGTCGGTAAAGCAAACATGATTCACTTCATATACATAACACAATGGTATTAGATCCGCTGAAACGTAGGCGCGATCCAACCTAGCATGACTATTTTGCTGATAGTGTGTGTATGGTGGCGTCTCTGTATGGTGGCCATCATAATCTAATGGTTGCCATCACATCCCCAACATCTTCTAAATTGTATTTTTTCATCGCTACGTTCAAGGACTGCACACTTGCATCATGAATAGGTGGGCTTCCGAACCTGTCTTTTACATTACAGACGCAATTGAAGTCACCTATCATCACAACAAGTTGATCACACTGCAAATGGGTTTCAACACTTTCAAAGAAAATCTTGTGGTCGTTCACCTTGTTAGGCGCATACAAGCAAATAACCTGCCACTTCAAATCACAAAAGCATAAATTGCAAACAGTAAGCCGACCACTATCGTATGTGTACACAGTTTCTACTGAGAGGCCTAAAGGGCTTCTCAGAAATAGCGCACAACCACCTGAAGTACCGCGTGCCTGTGAAACACACACGTAGAAACGTGACCTAAATGAATGCAACGTTTGATCTCTCCTTTCTTCACTATCGACTTTTGTTTCTTGTACAGCGATTACGTCAAGGTTCTTTTTCATGAACAGGCGACAAAGCTGATATTGCTTGCCCCTTCCTGCAAGGCCTCGAACATTAATTGTGCCAAAACTTAAGGCTGTATATAGATGTATTTTCATAGTAATGCAATAAGACGGGTGAGACCGAAGTCCCTCTTAAACAGACTACAGGCCAGAAATGAAACTCACTTCGTTCGCATGCGACGTCAGTCTTTGCATCCTCCTTCGTCTTATTGAACACTTGTTTGTCTGCCTCGGTGGAAACCAATTTTAGAGATCCCTCCCACTCCCCTCCCCCACCGCAGTACGTACACATACTGCAAACACTTGCTGCGGCCTCATGTCGGTGACGACGCTGGCCCTTTCCTGTCCGCTGGGATATTAGGCGTTGGCTTGAAGCTTGACCTGTGGCCGCTCGGTGTTTTCGCAAGCGGTTCTTCGTGGCTTGCTCCACTTGATCCTTCGTCCTTTTTCTCGGTAGCTTCGACCGGACGTTTTACCGGTCCCGCTCCTTTAAGCGGCTCCGTCGTGTCCATGGGACTCGGAGAGTGTCCGAGCGATTCCGCAAGCGCCTTGATTGTTTTGTTTTTGTCATTGTTCTCCTCGATGCGCTCTTTTTCTTCAGCTCGAGCGGGCTTCTTTTCTAATTCTTTGGTGTCCATTTTCTTAGCTGGTTCACGGGTAGTTTCCTTCAGATCAGGACGTTGCACCACGCCACCCCTTCCAGCCGTCTCTTCAGCATCAAATGCGTCCATTGTGTGATCTTGGATGACTTATCACTTTTGGATGGTCCCGCCAACTTGGCGTACGTTCGCACGCACGAGCTTTCGTCGTGCCCGAAGTGTCGACACAAAGCACAGCGCGGCACTCTCGCCTGATGTGACCTGTGTGGTTACACCGCAAGCAGAGCGGCGCACGCCCAGGAGAAACCAGCAGTGTCATGATGCCGGCGACCCGAAGTTGATGCGGGAGGTTGTCTATGGTAGCTCCGGGTTTCAGCTTCATCCATACGGTGCGAGTTCACGAACCTTTATCGGTGATGCCTCGGACGCGCGAGCGTTCCTTGAAGACCTCCGTAACCTTCCCAAAAGGCGTGAGCGCGGCGCGGACGTCCTCATTTTGCACGTTGTGAAGGAGCCAGTAGAGCTTCAGCCGCACATCCTGGCTGGTTGGGTTAACCACCAGGCAGTGACGCTCCTTAACCGTAATGTCCCCAAGGGCCAGCATTTTCTTCATTGCATCTGGGCTTCTGAAAGTAACTGCCCACACGTGGCTCACCTGGAAAGCCCCCAAGGCGTCAACCTCGGGAAGCAGTTGCAGACGAACCAGTACGTCTCGAAAATCTTCAACTCGGTAGGGCCTTGCCTTTACGTCTCCGCGAAGAAAGAGCGTGTTGGCCACGCATGGTCCTGTATGCAGAGGCGGCAAAGTAACTTGGTTAAAAAAACTAAATTATGGGGTTTTACGTGCCAAAACCACTTTCTGATTATGAGGCACGCCGTAATGGAGGACTCAGGAAACATTGATGACCTGGGGTTCTTTAACGTGCACCTAAATCTAAGTACACGGGTGTTTTCGCATCTCGCCCCCATGCAAATGCGGCCGCCGTGGCAGGGATTCGATCCCGCCACCTCGTGCTCAGAAGCCCAACACCAAAATTAACTTGGTAGTCCTGGCAATCCATAGCAGCATTACTGTTACCCAACGCCTTGCCTTGCCCCAACGGAGCAAGGCATTCTGCGTCCGCACCGAACGGTGGCCGGAAGAAGAAACCTGCGCTACCGAGGCAGACAGGGCACACGACGAGACACGTCCAGTCTCGTTACTGCTATTTTGGAAGGACTTGAAAAAGTAAAACAGCGTGCAGCAGCTACCCCTTAAAAGATTGGAATCTACTTTCATTATAATGCCCGAGTATGAGTGCACTATCGGGTAAGGCAGCAAAAAGAAAGCGCCGCCTTTGCCCCGATCGAGTGAGGATCGAACTCACGACCTTCAGATTATAAGACTGACGCGCTGCCTACTGCGCTACCGAGCCATTTTGTGTTTTTTTATTGCCTGTTTACATAATACAGAAAACAACATCAGAAGGATTTCAACACCTTTTGAAATTGATCAACTCAACAAACAGTGTAACCCAATCAGGTTTTTCTGGCTGGGCTCAATAAAGCTCTCGCATATACGCTACATGTTCAATAAAATTTTCGCTTAGAGGCCGAGCGTTAGTGCCGGGATGTCTTACCGACATTCTAGTTTTCCATATACTATGGACGCTGAGTACCATTATGAAGTCGTAGGGAATGTCGTCGTGATTCTCAACTGGTAAATATCGGATTGCATGTGGTGTAGTAGGCAAGTCCTTTTTGATAGTTCGCTGAAGGATGTCCCAGTGAAATATGGCCTCCCAGCATTCAATAAATAAATGTTCTATTATCTCTAGTTTTTGGCATCGTATGCAGTTGACTGTCCCCGGTACAATCATTCCTTTATCTTGTAGCCGCGTTTTTACTGGTAAAGTGTTTGTATGGAGCTTGAAGAAAAAGGATTTTACATGCGGCCGTATCGGCATTCCTTTAACCCGTTTTAAGACGTCATGTCCACAGCCTCCAGTGTATATGCTTCTGTACATTGGCAGAGGTAACATAACATCCAGTAAATCCTTGTAGAGCTTTTTCTTTTTTACCGTATTCAAGTATTCTAGGGAAAACCTTACTTTAAGCATGCGAAAGGCTACAACAACCTCGCGCCAATAACCTTTTATACGGTGCATCGTAGTCTTATTTGTAGAAACAATGAATTCATTTAGTCCATTGTCTAAACTAACTTGCATAACTGTACGCAGAAATGGGTCACACTGATCTCTTAAAAATATAAAACGCGGCACAATTTGTGTGATAAACAGGTGCGACAGACCAAGACCACCTTTTCTGACGGGCAAAAACAGGTTAGTTTGACTAGTTCGCTCCCAACTTCCTCCCCAAATAAACACTACAAAGACTCTATGAAATTTTTTGTAGGTCAGTACGCGACATGAACAATACTTGCATAACATATCATAACTTGGCAACTAAGAATAGATTACAAGTAGTTGCACAGGCAAACATAGACAAATTTCGACCTTGCCATCCCTGTGCCTTCTTTTTCATGCGTTCTGCTTCCTCGTTCCAATATAGTTCGGTGTCTTCATAACATTGTAATGGGACACCTAAGTACGTTGTTGGCATTGCTGTCCATTGGATGCCAGCAAATAATTCAGACTTATCGCTCCACTCTCCATGCCAGAAACGTACGGTCTTCTCCCAATTGACCTTACAGCCAGATTCCTTGCAAAATTCACCAGTCAACCTAACCACCTCTTTGATGCTTTCTGGATCTTGGCAAAAGACAGCAATGTCATCAGCGTATGCGAGCACCTTGACTTCTGTCATTTCAAGCATAAAACCGCGTACGCTTTGACTATTAATTAAACTCAAGCAGAAAGGCTCCAAGTAAATATCAAAAGTAGTTAGGAAATTGCACATCCCTGCTTCACACTGGAGAGAAGCTGGATTGGTTCACTTAACTTCTTGTTTATAATGATGCATGTGCTGCCCTCTGAGTAGGTCATCTTTACTCCTTGTAATATCACTCCGCCGACATTAACATATTCTAATATTGAAAATAGTACTTCATGTGACACATTGTCAAACGCTTTCTCCAAATCCAGTTGCAACAGTGCAACTCGACATGAGAGAGCATCACAGCGCTTAAGAACACAACGAGCTACATGTGTATTGGTGGAAATTGTTCTGCCCTTGATTCCACGTGTTTGATGCGGTCCCACTAGTCGCGTTACAATACTTTGAAGTCTCTTTGCTAACACTTTCTTGAATATTTTGTAATCACAGTTTCTGAGCCCCATTGGTCTGTAACATTTTACTGACAACAGTTTAACCGGATCCTCGCACTTAGGGATTAGTACTATATGAGCGGTTCAGAACGATGGCGGCTTTCGCTGTTTTGCATACATTTCCTTGAAGACATTACGCAAAACTGTGAGCTGAAATTTGAAAGCCTTGTAAAAGGGCGCACCTAAACCATCAGGCCCGGGAGCTTTTCCTGCGCCAAGTCCCTGTATGGCGTCTTCCATTTCTCGCAATGTGATTGGAAATTCAAGGCTTGCTTTAATGTCATCTTCTAAACGTGTCATAAGATGAAGAAAATGTCGCTCAAACCCTTCTATTATTTCTTTCTTGTTCCCAAGCAGTTGACGATAATAATCTATGAATGTTCGCTCTGCTGTTTATCTAGGTACGAACAGGGGGTGTGGCCTTGACGTCATACTGTCACAACAGTAATATTTACAAACTTTAGCGTTCGCAGTACTTTCTTTCTGAAGCACAGTATCAGTAGGGAAATTGCTTCACCGCCCATCAACACTGTAACCTCCGATCTCGCGGCCTGTTAACTTACGCCTATGGTTCGTAGTTCTTGTGGGAAGTGGTACGCTACCTGACGAAGGTGAATTATTTAATCCTAACTGTTTTCCTTTCTCTCATCCTGTCGTTTCAGCATTCGATGGGTAGGGATAAGAGAATTGTGGAGTGCGCCAAGAAAAGCCAGGTAACACAATTTTCAACTTCTGCGAATGGATGATAACCCAGATACCGATTAGCAGATTGGTTATTGATAAATGGAAAGAATCGATTCCGCTGTGTAAAGATATGATGTGGAGGGAGGCCCCTGTGCAGTGATCCGTAATTTTTTTCTGGCGCTGATGCAGCCGAAACTTCAATAAAAAAGAAAAAAAAAAGAACGCAGTTAGCAGGAGGTAGAAAACGAGGCTCTTCTGGTCTGGTCTAGCGTCCGTCGCTGGTACCCGTCAAATTACTTTCTCATTTGCAGGCACGTCAATGTTTCGAAACAAGTATGTGTGACCATTGCTGGCTACGTCGACAATTTTAATTACAGTGGAACTAGTTTGATTGTTTGCTTGCAACAGCAAGCTTATACATTCCCTCCTAAACAGCGGCACGTTGTGTACTTATGTCCCTCAGTCTCTGCATCTGTCTAGTCTCTCACCGCGATGTATTTTGGGATGTCGTGTGTTTTGAGCACAACTTCCAACTTTTAACTTCCAAAACCGAACTTTGCTGGTCTTATGGGGCTCTTGCATTGCCCAGGGGGCGCTGCGAAAATGGTGCTAAAAAGCGCCCTCTGTCCTGAACTGGGTACTACCAAGCTCGGTCGTCTGCTTGGGGAAGCACGCTTACAATATGGACCCGCCCCTTTCGGTTATGTTGTACCACGGCTTGCAGTGAATATCGGGCGCCGAAGATTTTCTCAGGGATGGCATGCTGCGTAAAGGCAAGAAATTATGCAACGCCGAATACGTGTACGCCGCTCAAGAAATAAGCGGCGAAGTTTTAGCGCGGTGTCAATCACAAGTGGAAGCGAGTCGCGTACGAAGTTGAACTTCAGGTAACGTTTCCACGCTGCAAGATTAAGGCGCACAAAGGCGAGGAAATGCTTGCTATAAATGAATTCACAGCAGCGATAAGCCCACATCATGTGTGCGGAACTGCACGAGCGCACGATCGTACGCGCCGCGACGGCAGCGAAACGGCGGGCCTCCTGCTATCTATGTTGATTGCCTGCCGCTAGACAAGTAGTTATGCCTGCACTGTAGTAGCGGCCATCTGTCCCTTTAGCAACTGATAAATAACTGATGCAATGCATATGAGCTCGCAGTAACGTACGTGCGAAGTGCGCAGCAGCGCGAGCTCGTGCGCTGCTCGCTTGATGTAGCTTATAATGACAGCGTTCGAACATCGATGTGCTGCAATCAATACTACCTTGCTGCGCTGCCTCAACGTGCTGGCTTAATTGAGGTCAAGGATGAGCACATTTAACTCTCTAACCTGTGCTGCTCATAGTGGGGTAGTGGATTGCCACCGAATCAGCCCGACCATTTGTGATCATTTGCACATGCCTGGTCACTTCACCACTTAGCACCGGTCGAATTGTTAATTGTCGCTGCGGCCGCGTCTCGAATCGTGAATCACCAGCCATGAATGTTGCTATGTCGGTCTGCCGTCGCGACTGTAGGTGCAAAAGGCCGAATTTTAGAACGCAGATAAGCAAGCTTAAAGAAAGGCGAAACAGTCAGCATGACGCGAAGTTTCGCGTACCCAGATCGACGAACGGCAGCGATCCAGCGCGCCCGACGCTCCGCTAATTCCCGAGGCCTTGAAGGAAAACGGTAGAATCTGATGTTGGGAGTCAGGTCTTCTTGCTCATGGCAGCCCACGACGCAGCAGTAAAGACGGTGACGCTTTTTCGAGCCTGAGCTAGGTCTCTCCGGATCGGCGTCGCCGATTTCTTCTGCTTCCAGCAATACCTCCCACGGAGAGTCCGTTTTCACTAAACAATAGGCTGCGGCGAGCTCGAAGCGTGGTCTGTGAGAAGTGACGAGCCTTTTCGCACTCGTAACATGGTAGAAAAAAGTGCGAATCGACGCAAAACTTGAGCTAGAAACGTGCCTCGCCACAGCCAGGGCTCAATACTACCCAAGCCGGTACTTCCCTGATAACGTTTCGCGCGCCGCCACCAGGCGCCGCTACTATACCTCAAACTCCAGCGCAAGACGCCCATAGCGGATTGGAAAGGCCGCATGTGCCAATATTGCTAACAAGAAGGCGTCGCAGTCCAAGTCACAGTTTCTCCTTTCGGCAAGCTGCGCTTGTCAGCGAAGATCGCGTCGCGCAGTTGAGCTTAGGCAATAAACGCATTCTTTGATGCTTTTGATGCTTTTCGTTATCATCTCTTCACATTAGGTCATATGTCTATGAGTGCACTTTCGAAACACTATAAGGGAAACAAACCGTCTTATACAATTAAATCAGGTTGTAATTATCAATAAACAGTTCGCTGGAATAAAAAAAAACGCATTTGTAAAAGCTGCGCACTTTTTTTTTTTGCCTTTGGAGAACTGGCAGCTAAGATAGGCTGACCAGGCTCTGTGTGTTGCCATTCTTTCGTATAAGGACTAGCGTTCTACAAAGGGCCGATGAACATTGTTTGATCAGTTAAAAAATTTTCTAGCAATATTTTTTACACTATCTTTAGACTATTGTAACTAGAACCTACTAACAGTCAATTGAAGTCCTACCAACTGTCTTTATACATCCTAACAACGCTCTAGTAACACCCTAGAAACAATTGGCCACCAACTCCTAATAGAAACTTGTTCATAGGATCTCTTTAGATTTCCTACCAATATCATATGAACATTTGGCTTTATACCTCCTAGTAACATTCTTTCACAAGAATGTTCATATAACTACTGCCAACTTCCCACCAACCACCTACTAAGATTCTTCCAATTGAAGAACGTTTGTAAACGTTCCGCCAACTTCCAATCAATCTCCTATTAACATTTGTCTTTATACACCCTAGTAACACCCCGCCAACAATTGGCCACACTACTTCAATTTAAGCATGTTTATAGATGATCTGTAAACATTCTAGTAACAGTCAAACAACACAAGTATTTAGGCTGTCTAGTAACATTGTGTCAATAGTTTACTCACATGTGCTTATGTGCTTGCTACTGACGTTTTACTAGCCCCCTAGCAACATTTGTCAGTATGTGCGAACATGTTGATAAAAGGCAGTTTGCAACCTAGAAGGTGCATGTACATGGAAATCAGATGTAAATTTGTACTAAAATAAGTTTGTTCACACAAAAATATTTGCACAAAATTATGAGCAATATAATAGAGAAATTATTAAAAATAATAAATTACTTAGTTGATTACGCCATGGCAGCTGTCGCACAATCTCTAGCAAGCATCGATGATAATGTATTTTTTACATTCAGAGCTTGAGAGCTGTTGTCTCTGAGAATGTTTGCAGAGAGAACCCTGCACAGAAACAAGATGGTCAGTGTTAACATTATATTCAGGTTAGCATATGACATGTATAGAACAGCTTTGTAACAAGGTTCACACGCAGTCTTTTTTTTTTTTTTTTTTTTTAATGCGAGGGTAGATGCCTCAGGGCATACAGGGTTATGGGATGGGGTGAATAAGGATGATTAAATGAATGAAAAAAGATTTGCTGATCTAATGTAGTCCAAGAGGGATCGATAACGTGGTCCCTGCGTCCAAGCAGTGTAATCGCTCGGATTATGCGGCGAGAGTCCCGATGCTGCGAGGTGCCGGAGCCTCGTCGGTTTAAGTGCAGGGCAAACCCACAGCAGGTGGTGGATGTCGGCTTCAGCATTTCACGACTTGCAGAGTGGACACTCAGGGCTAGGATATAACGGGCGAAAGTGCGGCCACTTCGTAGTCACGGCAGGAGTGAGGGCAACCCCGACCCTGATCCTCAGAAGCGCAACCTCCTCTGCACGGATAAGACCACGGGAGAGGTTTACCGAGAGAAGCAAGTCTTTTAATGGTGCATGTAAAATATTCTTTTTACAAAAGCAAGAAGTAGGTCTTTTAACGATGTATTTAAAATATTCTTTGTACAAAAGTAAGAGGGAATTCTTTTAACGGTGCATTTAAAATATTCTTTGTACGAAAATAAGGCGGAAGTCTTTTAACGGTCACCTTAAAGTATTCTTTGCATGAAAGTGAGAAGAATGTCTTTTAACGGTGTATTTAAGATATTCTTTATACAAAGGTAAGAAGGAAGTCCTTTAACTTTGTACTTAAAGCATTATTTATACAAAAGTAAGAAAGAAGTATTTTGACAGTGTATGAACAAATGTTACTACAATGTAAATGTGAATTGACTGCCATTAAGTAAATAGAAAGTTGGTAGAAGTTGTAAATAATGTTAAGAGACATTTTTGTAAGGGATGACCAAGACATGGGCAGTTACTATTCGTCTAGAAAAAACAAAGCAAGATGGGAGAAATAAAGCGAACAATAAAAACATTTCCACTGAACCTTTAAATTAACATATAAGTTGACATATAGGCGGGCACCTCCCGCATTAGGCTTTTTCTCCTACAGCGGACTCAACTCCTGGGTGCCAACTCTTCGACTTGTACCGTACACCTTCTCTCCATCAACGATCTATTTCCTATTGGATTTGCCGCCCAAGCTATGAACAAGAGAAGTGGCAGTTCCACTTCCAGAGAAAAAAACCTGCGTTCTCGCCGAAAATTTTACGACCTGATTTATATCTTCGGAACCAAACTGAAATGTCCGTAGATAGCGTCGACGTACATGCACAAATTTACACTTGCGTCGCCATCTGGGCACATAATGAAAGAAATCCGAGGACACTTAGGCACTTCTTACGAGTTGTGAGTGCGAAAGCCATAATGTATTATTGAACCCAGGGATACGGTCTTTTGAGTTTCGCTACTAAATTGGTGTGGGTTATTTTTTTGCAGTTTTTACGTCAGCATGTCAACTGACCGGAACCACCAACGAGGGATCGCCGTAATGGCCCGTGGCGTTGCATCACCATACCTAGTCTTTTAAGGCGCGTTGGTGTCGTGCGTCGCGAGAGTGCCCTAACGACAGGTCAACAAATACTACAGGACCAACGGCTCGGAAGAACGCAATACGCTCTCCCACACAAAGCTCTCAATAAACTCTAGGCAAGGGACTGGCGCCGCCTGCAAACTAACACATACCCACACTTGTCTCGTCTACACGCAATCTCCCCAGACAGTTATACGTCCCGAACATGTCCCTGGTGTAGCAACCACATAGCGACACTCGCGCACATAACACACGAATGCACCGACCGTCCGGGCGACGCAATTTCGCCACGAGTCACAACACACACACTCACTACGTGGTCTTGGGAGGCGAGACTCTCCGAACTGGACCTGGGAAGCCAACTGGCGACCCTCGACCAGGCCCGGCGAGCCGCGATCGCCAGTGGAGCCCTGTCAGAGGGAACCACCCAGGAATAAACCGCGCAACGGTTTCTGCAATAATAAAGTTCCTCCTCCTCCTCCTCTCCCCTGACGCAACACCTGGCACGCTATCGCACAGCAGGCATTCCGTTTAGTCCGCTATACTCCGTCGAGGCCTTAGCCAGTAAGTGCGAGCCATTGGCTTCCATTGGTTCCCGTTGGCTGTGACGTAGCCAGTGGAATTTAGGTGCACTTTCGCTGCTACAGACGCCGCCGGTCTCTCGCAGAATGTGACCACTTGACGCTTTCGCATAAAAGCAGCAGATGCCAGCGATTCGGTATGCACTGAAATCATATGCTTCGGCAGCATCGCTCACCCAAAGTGGAAGCACTATCTTATTTTGCCTAGTTTTCCTTCAAACAAATGCGCTCACCTAGTGCGGGGAGCTGCATAAGAAGCCAGTGACTAAAGGGCGGCGGAAGAACATGCGGTCGGAAAAAGTACTAATTTGAAGAGCAAATCTGGAAAATGCAAATGATATTTATTATTTGAAAGATAACTATACACTTTTAATTAAATTAACTTGGATATACAGATAATCGTGAATTATATAAATAAACTCTGACTTTATCTTCACTGAGGCGTACGCAACTTCCACTTTTTCACATATTAACGCATGTTTTGGAGCTGGAAATTCGTAGACGTACACACTTTAGAACACTGAGCCTCCTGGTAGTCTAAACAGCCCCGGCAATGTAACATGTCGCGTTCTAAAAAAATGCAAGCGGAAGCTTTTCAGCGGTTGAAGGATTGGCTTAAACGCCCCATTTCAGTGAAAGAGAAGAAAATGTCTCAGTCGACGATTCAAGCCCGTGGTCGCGACGCGCGCAGAAGAAGACGTGAATCTCGCGCAGTTCGGAAGCGGGAATCGTTCGCCCCACAGGAACGTCTGGTTCGGATCGCAAAAGTGAGCTCTCGAGGTTTTGGCTAAGTATCGGTCCGATTTAGTCGTTTTGTAGGTACCAAGCAGTGCTTTGAGATAAATTTATATTGTCTGACACGTTGATAGTGCCGCAAATGCCGAAAATTTCTCCAGCGGACGGCCCGGTGCGATCTCCGCCTTGGTCGGCCTCCCTACCACCTGATCAAATGCCTCTTTAAGCTTTTTTTCATAGCGCGGTGTGCAGCATTCTTGTCGCGCTGTGCCTTTGCATGGAGGAGCCATACGGCTCAACAACCCGAAAGCAGTGCAGGCGGAACTTAAGGGGGCAACGCGTCACTACTTGCACATCACTGATGTACGACAGCTCGGCAGAGGTGGGATTGTTTACCGTTCGGCCAGACCAGGCGTGTGTATATGACCTACTTAAGTGCTCATCATTTGGATCGATGCAAGTGTGTGCTTTCATTCACCTGCATCTTGCCTGCAGTAAAGAAATAGGTCGTGGTGTAGACTCCAATTTAGGGCTGGCAGAGACTGTAAAAAAGCTATCCGTGGCTGGCGTAATTGCTGTTTACCGGTGCAACAGAATGGTGGAAAATACACGTGTCCCTACTGAGTCAGTAATTGCCACGTTTGCAGGTACATCTTGCCCTACTGAGTTAAAAATCTGGCCTTTAATATTCAAAGTGGACCCACATGCCTTGCGCTTATTGCAATGTCGCAACTATTGGCGCTATGGTCATAGCATGGGTGGTTGTAAATCCAGGCTTCGTTCTTGCGCCTGCGGCGGGCACCATTCAGCCATTGCTTGCTCGGTCGAAATTTCGAATTTATTTCAAAATGAAATAATAAGCATGCAATATTCCGGTTTTGTCAACCAAAGAACCAGGCGGGATTCCGTAAAGGCTACTCAACAATAGACCATATTCACACTATCAATCAGGTGATAGAGAAATGTGCGGAATATAACCAACCCTTATATATAGCTTTCATTGATTACGAGAAAGCGTTTGATTCAGTCGAAATCTCAGCAGTCATGGAGGCATTACGGAATCAGGGTGTAGACGAGCCGTATGTAAAAATATTGAAAGATACCTATAGCGGCTCCACAGCCACCGTAGTCCTCCATAAAGAAAGCAACAAAATCCCAATAAAGAAAGGCGTCAGGCAGGGAGATACGATCTCTCCAATGCTATTCACAGCGTGTTTACAGGAGGTATTCATAGACCTGCATTGGGAAGAATTGGGGATAAGAGTTAGTGGAGAATACCTCAGTAACTTGCGATTCGCTGATGATATTGCCTTGCTTAATAACTCAGGGAACCAATTGCAATGCATGCTCACTGACCTGGAGATGCAAAGCAGAAGAGTGAGTCTAAAAATTAATCTGCAGAAAACTAAAGTAATGTTTAACAGTCTCGGAAGACAACAGCAATTTACAATAAGTAGCGAGGCACTGGAAGTAGTAAGGGAATACATCTACTTAGGGCAGGTAGTGACAGCGGATCCGGATCATGAGACGGAAATAATGAGAATAAGAATGAGCTGGGGTGCGTTTGGCAAGCATTCTCAGATCCTAAACAGCAGGTTGCCATTATCCCTCAAGAGAAAAGTGTATAATAGCAGTGTCTTACCTGTACTCACCTACGGGGCAGAAACCTGGAGGCTTGCGAAAAGGGTTCTACTGAAATTGAGGACGACGTAACGATGCATGAAAAGAAGAATGATGGGTGCAACGTTAAGGGATAATAAAAGAGCAGATTGGGTGAGGGAACAAACGCGAGTTAATGACACCTTAGTTGAAATCAAGAAAAAGAAATGGGGGCATGGGCAGGACATGTAATGAGGAGGGAAGATAACCGATGGTCATTAAGGGTTACGGACTGGATTCCAAGGGAAGCGAAGCGTTGCAGGGGACGGCAGAAAGATAGGTGGGCGGATGAGATTAAGAAGTTTGCAGGGAAGACATGGCCACAATTATTACATGACCGGGGTTGTTGGAGAAGTATGGGAGAGGCCTTTGCCCTGCAGTTGGCGTAAGCAGGCTAATTATGATGATTCCGGTTTTTCAGATCCCCAAAAATGATTCCTCGCCCCTTGAGCTTGGAGTCAGTAGTTTTAACCAACAGTGAAAACGCTGACTCTCTAGATGTAATTTCGAGAGGGTTAGGGACCCGATTCGCTACCTGTCTGGTTTTCTCTCCTCAGGGACAGGGCACTTCAGAAGATTTCGAAAAGTTTTCTTTGTCAGAATTGTCCTAAGCTGTTTCCTGTTTACCAGTTGCAGCCCGAGGTCCCGATGGACTCACTACTAGGATGATACACTTCTCTTTGAAGTCGCTCCTAACGACTTGTTAGATACCCTAAATTACTCAATACAATATGAATGAATCCCTCCTGTGTGGAGAATCGCGAAGGTGATCCCTCTGCTGAAAGACCAAACCAAAGGGTATGTTCTAGAAAATATTCGGCCTATTTCTCTAACATTAAATTTTGTAAAATAATAGAAATGTTATGAAGCGCAGGTATTGTTAAGTTTGTGACCACAAGACAATTATTCAGCCCCTGACAAATTGGAATTAAACCAGGGATGTCAATTTGGTGCGCACACGCCCAACTAGAGAGCTAGAAGCATGGTTGGACAGTATTCGCTTGTCCATTAATGTAAGTAAGTGTGCCGTTCTTGTCTTTCCTCTACAAGACCCAGTTATTATATCCCTTTTGGAACGCCATTCCACTATTCCACAAGTGGAGAAAGTTAAGTACATTGCAATAATTTATGATGAAAATCTTAATTGGCGGCACCATACTGAACATATAACTTCAAAAGCTTCCCGTGCAATGGGGATATTAAGAAGGATAATCAGTTATCGATGGGGCATGCGTGGAGACACACTCATAATGATTTGCCGTATGTATATCCGACCTATACTAGAGTTTGGTTGTGTATTGTTCTCCGGCGCCTCTGCTTACAAGCTACGTCCACTAGTCTTGCTGGAACGGGAAGCGCTTCGCTTATGTCTTGGGCCACCAAAGTTTGTCGCCAACGCTGTGCTCTACAAGGAATCACGATTACCTTCCCTTGAAATCAGATTTAATATACTCACCGTTCAAACATTCATAAGGCTCTACGATTCCCCACTAAGAAGATCCCAGTTCATCTTCCTCAAGCAACGAGCCCAATTTTTTGGAGTCAAATGGCCTCGATTTCGCACGCCACAATGATTATATCACAATTGTTATAGAATCTTTTAGATATACATATAAATTTATGTAATCACGGTAAACAGTATCTGAAATTTCTTGGTTATTACTAATGATGACTTATACCCAAATAATGCAAAGCAGCTTGCCTCGCATATTTTTAACGGCTTACTCCAGGATCACTTTAATCAGCTCGACACTAACGTAATTACAGCAACAGATGCTTCGCAGAGTGAGGAAAAGGCTGGAGTTGAAATTTTTTTATCATCATTAGATTGGTCTTTTTCTATTCCGCTTCCCTACTTCACTCCAATATTCCTCACAGAATTCCTAGCTGTTGTCCTAGCTTTGCTGAAGCTAGAATCTTCCAGGACAACCATGGTAATGATCACACACTCTATCAGTGTGCACCTCACTTACGGCTCCCGGCGAGTCGCATATATTAAAAACTTCGTGCGCACTGGCTCCAAGCTATTTGCGGAGTTTACAATTAATATGGGTACCTGGGCACAAAGCAATATTTATGAATGAGGCGGCAGACAGATTGGCCAAGGCTTCTATCAGTGGCCCGGTACTTACCCTTCTTCGAACGACGGGTTTTATCACGTCTGTCAGGTTTAGAAGATACGTCCATTTAACATCAAAATCATATCTTGAATCATCCTCGGAACTACACCACTCACAATTCCCTTGGAGCAGGTACTTTTGCAAAACAAGACAAACGGAAGTGACATTAACGAGACTGCATTGTCGAGTCCCATCTCTAAATTTATACAAGCACCGATTTGGTCTGGCAAATCCCCTTTGTGCCATTTTTGCAACTCTTTCGAGGCGATCGGACACTACTTACTTGTGTGCCGGCGTTTCTCCGCCCTGAGAAAAATGACATTAGAAATTACAGTGCAACAGCTCGGCCAGCCATTGAACACTCCGGTACTGCTGTCTTTCGGAGCGTCTGTGCTTGGGTACTCACACAGGAATCTGTGCATCGCCTTAACAAAATTCAATATTGAATGAAACCGATTTTACTGTTGACCGTACGACTCATTTCATTGCTCCTTGTTTGCGTCATTTATATTAGACTTCCTTTTCTCTTGATTGAATGACCGTCTACTGAACCGTTTTGAACTTTCCTCGCTTCAATTTACGCAACAAATATATAGATTTTAAAACCATTACTTGAAAACGTAAGTAATGTCTGCCTGACTCTTGACCGATCCCCGTGCGTGGGTATGCGCCAAACTCATCAAGGTCATCATCATCATCATCATTGCAATCACTCAACGAGCTTCGACATTCTGCCACCTCAGTGTGCCCTTTTTTCTCCGCTCCTATTCTGCAGAACGAAGGAGCTCCGACTGTTTCGCGGAACTTGAGTTTCTCGGTTTCGCTGTCGCTAACCGCAGCCTCGAGTGCGCAGATCAGGCAGTTCCACCGTGTGCCGGAATCTCGTCACATCGCGGCACGTCTTCCATTGATACCAACGCTTCCTAGTGTCGTGAGTACAGCTACAATATTTTGTTTATTTCATTCCGTTTTATTTTATTACCGTTCTTGCTCGTCGCTTATGGTATACTTTTAATCCATACTTTCTGGAACCTTACCTGTCCTCCTCCGGCGACGCACGTGAGCGCCGTGTACTGAGTAGCTAGAAGACTATTCTAGAGAACTACTCTATTCGTTGTAGCGAGCGAGCGTTGCTTCTTTCTCAAGTACCCTGTGGCGCTTGATAAGAAGTATTCCGTTTCGTCAGGCCGTTACATTGCATTTGTAGTCGTGGAGAAGCGGTTCAAAAGTTACAGAGTTGGCAGAAGTAGGTGGAAGATCTCAAACGAGATAACGCGAAAGAGAGGGCATGCATGGAGTGGGGAGCGGGGTGGTGAGCGAATCCAGGGTGGTGAGCGCACGTGCGCAGCGCATTCGCCAGTGCGAAGCGAGAACCACAGCGGCTGTTATACAGTGTTGTGTGTTTCTAGACGCACACGTTCGGTGACACGATTAGCACGACGCTCTTTGCGCTCGCCTTCCTGCGGCCGCTGGATAAAGAGTTGTAAGATTATTTGCCGTGATCCTCCAGGAGACGTCTAAGCGAATTGTTCTGCGCACACTTCTCAGCTTGCATCTCCAAAATATCATTACTTTCGATACGGCGACACTAACGGCGCCAGTCCTTCCGTGAAGTCGACTGGGTACTGGCGCTGCGCTGCGACGAGACGAAAGCGATGCCGCCGGTGGGGGGAGTGGAGAAAGCATGTTATTTTGAGCAGCCACTTTATTAGCGTGCGCGTGACCTGATTGCGCCATTTCTATAGGTGTAAGGATACAGATGTAATCATTGTCGGCCACAAATGACATTTGGGCGTTTCATTATTATTGCGCTATGTAAGGCAGACGCTAGCGTTGAACAAGATGAACACTGACTAGTAACGAAGACACGAAAAAGCGCTTCGTCGAGTCAACTTTGTGTGTTCATTCCCAGTCAATGTCCATCTCGTCCGCTCAGTGTGTCGCGCAGGTAGCGCACCTGTGAAATCCGAGGGAGTGTGTGGCGAATTGGGCGCGTTGGTGCACACCTGAAAAGGCTGCCGCCCTCCCCCCCAATAAAGAAGACACAGACGGAGACGGGACGACGAGGACTAGCGCTGAAATATTCTGAAATTTCATAATTAGACAGCGATGCGTTACTTAGTTCCATTTTTTTTTTACTTTTAACAATTCACTGCTGTTCAAAATTTGTAATAAACACTAAGCACTGAACTGTTTTCCCTTCGTTTGTTGTCTAGGTTCCCCGTATATGAAATGTAGTCGCCGATACAACTACTAAGGTAGGCCTGCTAGCGAAAAAATCGCTAAGTGCCATGCAATGGGCACCGGTACGTGCTTAACGAATCGAAGAATCTGAGGAATAATGGGGTAGTGCGAATCCATGTGCCGTGATTCTATCACGCGTAATTTTAGTGCGCAATTATTGATGTACCACGCAGCCTAAGGGGTAAATATTTACGTTATACCGTATGAACGGCACTGAGTTCATAAATGAGCACTAAGGTGGGCTACCAGAAGCACCTATGCGTTTGTTTCGTTTGCATATAGCAGCCTGGTGCTACTGCTTTAGCAGAGGCAGTATGTCACGCGGTTAAACGTGAAGAATCTTTTAACACATGCGTTCTCTCTGTCAGCAGAAATTAAGACTAATATATTATGCCGCGATTAAACGAAGCAAACTGTAGCAGATCTAATTCTCATAAGCATGGACGGCATTACAAACGCCTTCCTCTTTCGAGGTAGCCACTATATCTTCAGTCGTTGTGTACACCTGACTAAGTTGCGCGATGGACGTTTCGCGCGTGGCAGTACGGCAGCCATGTCGAGCGGCGGATCCGGGGGCTCAGGCTCAGCCGACGCCGCCCTGGCAGGCCCTCCCGACAAGGACTACTACGACAGCACACGGGCCATAGCCTACATGAGCATCTGCATCGCGCTCAGCTACCAGTGTCTCACCGAGTTCCCCTACCTGCTCGTCATGCACGGAGGAAGTGAGTTTGTCCTGGCGCTCTTAAGACCAACGAACCTACAGGCAATTTCACTGAAATTGCAATGATATTTTTTTTTTGAAGATTACTACGAAGAAAGAAAGAGATGAAGCCAAATGGAAAAGATAGAAATGCGCGTGTATAATGCAATTTATTAGAAGATACCACTTAATAAATTGAAAGAGTGCAAATAAAACAGGCACGGGCAAGACAGGCAGCCGCACAACCTCTCTTCAGGTTATCCCGTAAAATATGCCAGCTCTCCCGAAAACACGTCTTGTAACAGATCTGTTCGGGCCTTTGGCTTTAACTATTCGATGTTATAGCTACTGAAACGGGGTGAAAACAATTCCACTCTTTAGAATATTGCGGTGGCAATGGTTGAGAAAATGCATTGGTCCTTACGAACAAAATTGAAACCTTTCGATGATAATGCAAGCGCAGCCTGATAACGAGGTATTATAAACTCACTATGCTACAAAGTATGATCAAATACCCGATACAATCAAGCGTATGTGTTCACGTTGTACTGCGACAACATTATGAGATAATTTGATCCCTATTCATAAATATCGTTGTGACTTCGCCAACATGATGGTCATCAATGAGTTATGACATTCTGGTTTACTGTTTCTGTAGTCGCTGTCTGCGAGTTAACTTACCTCCAGTAAACCAAACCACACCCGCGCAGACTGCTTTTTCTTCATTGCGTACAAACACGTCAAGTATACATCCAAACTAACCATGTGGCTATCGCTATAGAACTCACTACGCACCCACCATACCTATTGCTATATAACCACGCACACATACATTGCATATCTGACTACAGCTATCTATCTATTGTACAACCACTTCGACAAATTGGAATGTGGCGCAGAATATTGCAGAATGCAGTGTGGCCGCAGCACTCACGTAAGCTGCTCCGCCATGTTCCATCGTTATTAACCCAGCGGTCGTGATCACTGATCCCATTATATTACATTGGCAAATGTATGGGCACGTGAGGCAAATTTTTACCGTCGACGTAAGTTGCGCGAGCCATAAAAATGAGCTGCCCGCGCACCTTCCGCTGCGATATCTAGGGCGATCGAGCGAGCGTGAGCCAAAAAGGATAGAAGCTTGATGCGTGCCGTTCTTCCGCCTTCTCATGGAGGCAGTAAAACAACCAGGAGAGAGCCTGCCACCAGGTAGCTAGCCTCGGCAGAGTGTGACGTGGCCCATGTTTTTTTATTTATTTTTGCGGGGACTATCTAAGCTTCGTTTCTTGGGAAGTCAGCCGTGCTTGGTAGCCGAATTATTCAGCGGATTGTCTGTTTGGTGGTAGCATTTAGTGAAGCCTGCCCTCAGGCGACAGACATGGATGAAAGAACAGACGTTTTTTTTTGTCAACCTTCAGCCGCGCGTATCGCGCTTTCGTAAAGATTTGCTACCTTGAAGCATAAAGGAAGGCTAGGGCACATGGTGCACGACCATACACTAAATCTAAAAGTTAGAATTATAGGTATCCCAGAAATTCTAGTTTGTTGGATTTGAACCTATTTAACTAATCGAAACGATAGGTAGATGTGGGCGGTCAACATTCAGATGATCTGCTCCACTCACTTTTGGTATACCTCAAGGCATCGTGAAAGGGCCCTTACTATTCCATTTGTATAATAATGATACTGTTGTTGTTGTAGGCTCTGGTGTGGAATATCAGCTCAGGGTTGTGTTTCGTTTAAAGAAACTGCTTGCGCTAATGATTACAATGACGTCGACACCAGTTTGGGTAATAAAGAGCAATGCTAGGGTACTAACCACAAGCTAATACGTCTGCCATGCACTTGCGCACAAAAGAAAGATCAACTTCTATGTACTTCCCCATTGTGGTATTTACCATTACAACAAGTCACTGGTTATACGTTATGTCGTGTGACACTGACTTCTAACCTATCTAGGAACCCCCATATTGGTAACATTTGCTCATCTGCCTTCTGAAAGTTCTTGTGTGCTGAATCGTATACTTGAAACCACTCTTACTAACTTTTCTGCCATGGTTCTTTTCTTCTTTAAGCACAAGATAGAGTATGCACACAATGTGTGGGACCCTTACACTAAATATAATTCTTACATTCGTATTCATAGGAATGTTCCAAGAGTTATCTGTAACAAACTTGCCGGTGTTAAAGACTCGCGCTCACAGGTCGTGGAACATAAACGACATGCAGCTATTACAAGTACGACAGCAAAAATGTGAGCTTGAATGTCTCTCCCGACTTAATAACAAACCAGCTTCAGATACATCATCATGTTTATCACCTATAACTAGCAGGCCTACCCCCACCACCATCAAAAGCGCAATTAATGCCATGCGTGTGTTTTGCGCGTACTGACCGGTTCCAGTTTTCTTTTTTTAAGGGCCATAGATTATCGGAATTCTCACTGAATCAGATGATGACACTTCGAGCGAACACCAATCCGTCTTCATCCTTGTTGATTTCTATTGCTGAATTATTTTTCTTCCTAATTGACCTCCCTGCTTGGACCTTGCGTGCGTATAGTTTCTAATAAATATATAAATAAATAAACATAAAATAAATAAATAAATAAATAAATAAATAAATAAATAAATAAATAAATAAATAAACTGCAGCTCGGCAGCCGACAATTCTAGGTTACGCCGTACCCAAAGATGGATTACTCCCCGATCCAGCCAAACTTCGGGCCATCGCCGAATTCCCTAAGCCAACATCCGTCAAAGAATTGCGCTGTTTCATAGGTATCTGCTCCTCCTCCAGACGATACATTCCCAATTTCGCCGCCATCATATCGCCCCTGAAGAAGCTAGTACTAAAAAGCAACGGGCCTACACAAAGCTCCGCCATTTCCAAACACCTCGGCCGATTGTGGGCCATTACGACGCGACAGCCCCTACCGAGCTGTACACAGATGCCAGCGGTGTTGGCCTCGGCGCTGTGCTTGCCCAGTGCCATCAAGGGCTTTTTGAGTATGTCCTGGCTTATGCATGTCGTACGCTTACGAAAGCTGAGACCTATTACACTGTGACCGAAAAAGAATGCCTGACCATCATCTGCGCTCTCACCAAGTTCAGGCCTTATTTGTTCGACCGTCCACTTGATGTAGTCACGGACCACCGTGCGCTATGCTGGCTGTCGTCCTTGAAAGATCCTTCAGGCCGCCTTGCCCGGTGGGCAATTCGCCTGCAGGACTACGATATCCGCGTGGTGTAATGCAGCGGACACCAACATTCTGATGCCGACGCCCTCTCGCGCTATCATGTGCCTGACGATAACGCCTACTGCTCACTATCCCACTTTACCGTTTCTTCGCTCGACCTTACCACCATCGCGTCTGAGCAGCGCAAGGACCATTGGATTGCGTCCCTTATAGCCTAGCTTTCTGGTCCATCAGCACAACTGAGCGCTTGCTTGTTGCGTCGGCAAGCTCACCATTTCGCCATTCGCGACAACCTACTACATCGACGCAATTATAACGCCAACTGGCACCACTGGTTATTAGATGAAGCTCGCAGACTGCGTTCAGAGATCTGCGCAGCTTTCCACTCCGAACCACAGTGTGCAACTCGGGAGTGTTAAAACCTACCAGCGCCTTCTACAGCAGTAATACTGCCGAGGGAGGCATCGCTACGCTCAGAAGTTCGTTCGCTCTTGCCCCAATTGACAGGGCCGGAAATCTTCACCCCCGTTTCTAGCCAGCCATGTCGCAACCTTTACATTGCCCTACCCGGCTGTTTGGGCCCGTGGGCATCGATATGTATGGGCCCCTCCCCCTGACATCGGCTGGAAACCACTGGGCCATTGTGGCAGTCGACCATCTCACGCGATACGCCGAAACTGCCGCCCTCCCGGCAGCTACAGCGCGTCATGTTGCCTCCTTCCTGCTTAGTCCATTCATCCTGCGTCATGGGCCACCTCAGTAACTGCTCAGTGATCGCAGACGTGTCTTGATGTGCGAAGTAGTTGAAGTCATTCTTAATGGGGGGGACGTTGTTCATCGTACAACTACCGCGTATCATCTTCATATGGCTTACGGAACGCTTCAACCGTATGCTCGGCGACATGCTTGCCATGTACGTCATTTCTGACCACACAAATTGGGACGTCATTCCGCCGTTCACGGCCTACGTGTGGAACACCGCTGCTCAGAGCACCACCAGATTTTCACCCTTTTTCTTACTGTTCGGTCACCACCCGTCGCATACCATCGACACAATTCTACCACACCGACCGAATGCATCTGAATGCGCGCCCATTTGCGCCACGGCAAGACATGCTGAAGAGTACCGCGATCTCGCTCGGCCCTTTAGCTCCATTCATCAAGAGCGCTAGAAGAGCACTCGCGGTGACACAATTTCTGCGCCCACCTTCTTTCCTAGTGCGCTTGTGTGGCTCTCGGTTCCTTCCGCTGCACATCATCTCTTTTGAAAACTACTACTCATGTAGGAAGGGCCCGACCGTGTCGTCGAAGCCGCATCCCCCATCAACTACGTGATCGAACCCGTTGAACCGTCTTCGGACATGCGCCGTCGTGGACGAGACATTGTCAACGTAGAGTGCCTCAAGCCGTACTATGATCCGCTCATAGTTAGGAGATGTTAGGTCACCGGACGGCTCCCTCTTCGTTTCCGGGGGTAATTGTAGCGAAGTAGAGGGACGCTATAGTGGGCCGTACTCTCCAGCGCCTTTCTGGTGCGTCAATCTCTCCAGCACTCTTGCAGGGGGGAACGCCGCTCGTGCTGGGAGTCCATGCCCAGCTCTATAACGGTTAGCCCCAAAGGACGGTGACTAATAAACGCCTTTACGAAACAAATAAATAAATGAATACAATTTCAAACGCGCCCCTTGCGTTTGCCGTGACTGTTAGTGAAATCGCCAGCGTTCTCGCCTTGGAAGCCCGTGAAAAACGACGAAGCGTGGTCTAACTTATCCACGCATTTTAATAACGCTCGTAGCATCAGCCGCAGTGCGCCTTGAACTGCCAGGCATGTATTCTTGGCAGTTTTAGTCCCTCCGCATTTGCGCCTTTTAAAAAGGCGAGATGGAACAGCCGCGGCAGGCATAACCAAAGCGAGGCGGCTAGAAGCTACCGCTTGCCTATCACGTGACGAGGGCTTATCTTTCTTTTGTATTTTCTATGACTAGTCTTCGAGATTCTAACCTGTCCTTGCCTCCTAGTTTGTTTCCGACCTTCATGCGCGTGGCCAATGTTGGAGGGCGTGTGATCGAGCGTACACTAAGCGATATGGGCTCTTCCATCCAGATAACACATATTTTTTATTCTTCTATTGCAGTGTGCTTCTTCTTTCCGTACGCGGTTGTCTTGGTAGCGGTGGGGGTTCCTATGGCCGCCTTCGAGATGCTGATTGGACAGTTCCGCGGAAAGGGATGCCTTGAGATCTGGACCTGCGTCCCAGTCGGCAAAGGTATGTGCTGTGGAGGAAACACGAATAAAAACACTGTAGGCCCCGACGTATGTTAGCCTGAAAGTAAATATAAATTAGCAACGTTCAAGAAGCCCAGGTGGCCGAATTGACGCGGATCGCTCCTCTGCTGTGCACCTCATGATGTTTTTGCGCGTAAAGCCTGCAAATTGTTGCTTACAACATTTGGGTTGGTTTTTCTTTCAACAGGCGTAATTTACGAGTACATTGTTACCACTGCCCTTCTTTATTTATGTAAAATGACTTGAAGGTCTTGCTACGGTGAACAGAACGTTGCATCTTGTTTTCTCGAAGCTTGTTTTACTCTTGTGAATATTTGGTGTTGTACATTTTTATTTTTCTATTTTTTTAATGTTCGCCACAACACCATATGGCGATTTCAGTGTGCAAGAATTAAGAAATAAAATGGGAATGACTAGACAGATATGACCTTGCGCTGCGATGTGGGGCCTTGATGTGTGGCATTTCTCTTTGTGCCTTGCAATCGTTCTTTCAACAACGGTTATTTTTGCGACTACAGTGCTGCTTAACTACAAGCGTCCATAAAGCAGCTCGTGTATGATTTGTGTTCCACATTTCAAACTGACCCCAGTGCCTTTGACTTGTTGCAGGCATCGGCATGGCAATGCTGCTGAAGACGTTCGTGATCTGCGCGTACAAGGCGTTCGAGAACGCGTGCACCTTCTTCTACTTCCTGCAGACATTCCAAGATGAGCTTCCTTGGAGTCACTGCTACACCTGGTGGGGCGCCTCGGACCTCAACTGCCGGGAGAGGAAGCTCAACGAGACGGTCGGTTTAGCTCGAGCTTCCTTAATCATGCATTTTAAAGCCACAATTTCTTGCTGAGTTCCAGGCACTTCTTCGTGCGAATCTGGCCTCAAATGCGGAATGCTACAGACTCATGATTCGACGAGAGGCATAGAACACCCTTTGTCGCGTGCAAGCCAGTGGGTTGAGACGCTTGCTGCCTTTGGACCCGTAGTTACACTAGAAGAGACTGTAGCCCTAGAAACACTATGAGTGCAACACGACAGTATGAATATATGCAATATGTACTGCAAGTAACTATGGTGTATGTAATATCGAGCCGGTCTACAATTTGCAGCAAATAAAATAATTTGTTTGTATAACACGCTGTTCTTAAATACTAAATTATATACCCTGAAAATAACACTTCATATTGACACGCATAAGTTTTTATCTTTCTTCGGTCACCGCCCTTTTCACCAGCTAGGCAATCTTAAACGTTATCGCTTGGCGCAGGACGCTCTTGCATGTATGAGAAGTTTCCCGAATGTTATTGACAGTTTTATCCGTTGGTTATTGTCGCAAACCTTTCGTAATCTGATTGTGTGCGCAACTCAATTTGTGCAGTACTTTTTGGAGGCCCTGCGAGCTCCAGCGATGACACTGAAAGCTTCGACGAATCATGTATAAAACCCGACGCGCTTGACCAACGGATGAGATTTTAGACGATCGCCGACTCTGCTCGCCGCTATCGTTGGGTTTGAGTGTTATTTGTTTTGCTGGGAGCAATTGAGCCGAGTAAAGAGGCCAAATCAGAATCCAGTAATTTTATGACGGAAAAATATTGCATTACAGTCATTCGAACTACCGCCAAATTCCGTCCGAACCTTTATGGCAGGTCCTTCAAAGTGATAAGCAACCACCGCTTTTCACCGCCTAAGACAATTTTAACGTTATCACTCGGCACAAGACGCGCCAACATGTATTGGAAGTTTGTCAAATGTTATAGATAGTTCTGTACGTTGGCTGTTGTCACGAAACCTTTCGTAATCTAATTTTATGCGTCACGTGACTAGTGTAATATACTTTCTGTACTAATAAAAAGTTATATTTGTAACACACAATTATGACACTGTGTCGGTCTTCATCGTCCCTGCCATGTGACAGTACGCGCACACACATAGCTTATGAGCCAATAACAACAGCAATGCTTCGGTTTACGTAAATTTATACTTGAGATATTCTGTCTCCCCCGCGTCAACGGCGGCGAACTGCATTGCACAGCATTGCCGATTTACTACGGTGTCTCAGTGACCGCGAGGGATGAGAATATTATTCCTAAAATACACATATTCCTTATTCTTTATTTTATGAAAAGAAAGCACAAATACAAACTTGAACTATGATCTAGAATAAGTCGTTCGCTTGTAGCACACGAAATATATTTACTTTGTAGGAGAGTCGTTAGGTTCTGAACGCGAAGTAAGCGAAAATTTCTTGAGGCGTTGTATTCGTGCCACTACGCTTCTATTCGGCCATCACCGGTAAAATGACGCGCGTCGTCACTGTGCTTGAAAGTACCCTCTGCCGCATCGCAAGTTCTGAATCACACTGCGAGTACGATACGGACATGCAAGAGCAGTGGATCTCTCGCAGCGCCAGTGCCAGCTTGCCAAGGAGAAGGTGTACATCAAGACCCAGGAGCCTCACTACGACCCTGGCAAGAACGCCACCGTGTTCACCTTGTGCGGAAAAGTCGTCACGGCGTCCTACGTCGACGCCATGAACCTGTCGGACTGCTTGGACCCGCGGGGTTATTCCGAGAACGCCTTCTTTCTGTGAGTTACACGTTCGTTGTGGAAGCAACCGTAATTCTGCCAATTCCAAGATCTGCGGTGGGAAGCACCTCACAGCGCGCAAGCGAACGTAAGATGTAGATGCACACAATTAAAAAACTAGGCGTTTGATTAAGCCGAGATACCTTTACGCAAGAGGGCACGGCTTAGAAAAGTAGTAGGACAAGCTTATGCCTATACGGGAAATGCCTAGGGTATGTCCACGCTGTCCAAATCCTTCACAAGTGTGAAAACGTAATAATTAAGCTAATCAGGGAAGCAGATGCCTTCAAACTGTGATTCATTTCAAGATTAGGTGAAATATACTGGATAACACACAAGGAATTTTATGTAGAAATTTACCCAGAACACTACATCACCGACCTATAATTTGCAGATGATGTTCCGTTGAGTAACACTGCAAATAAAAAATACAAAGATCTTTAATTGACACTGTGTAAAAGTACGTTGGAGGCTTCCTGTGCGAAAAATATAGATATATAGTATTGTTCAGTAGCCCGCTAGACAGCCACAATCGTTTGTGATAGGTTGCCAGCACTTTGAAACTGTGAATGAGTAGCCTTACATATGTGATGTAATCCGAAATTCTGTCATCACGAGAAACAAATCTCACGATTACTAAAGATGTCCTGGTATACTTGCGGCTGGAGTGCTTAAGCAAAGATGAGTGGCCTAATACAAATAATGTCAGGGGCTCACGCATTCGGGCAAATGCGTATAAATGGTTACGTCGGAATTACTGGGCGGGGACTTCGTAGAGTAAGCATATTCCGGCTAAGCACCCACTTTACTCTGCTGTAGTTAGACCTAAGCAATTTCTCAAGCTTTACATTTGCTGCACTGGTAAGCGTTTACAATGCAGCAGTCGCCTTGATGGCAGTTAATGGCGTGCCCCTTTACACCGTCGGTCATTGTAGCCCATTATACCTCTTTTAGTTAGCATTACGTAGGAAACAACGTACGGGTGGTGGCTCCAGCTGTTATGGCTGTTCGATTCCCTGCCCTCTGCATAGGATTCATCGACGTAGTCAGTACTTTAGGTAGGCAAAATTGAATAGCATGAGATGATTGCACACATCGTATTTCTTTGTTATATTGTATCTCGTTTTACCTGCGCTGCAGGATTTGTGATTGCGACGCCTTTGTTTTTTTATTTTCAGGGAATGCGATCTGGAGACGCCTGTTGTATTTATTAGCAAGGAGAAGGCATAACATCGTGAATATCGTGGCTGCTCAGCGTTTTGAAAAGCTGTAATGATAAATTTTCTTTCTTTTTCTCCAACTCAATAGTCGAACATGTGCGCAAGAGAAATTGTGAGAGCATAGATTCGCTCAGCAATAACGTTCCGCCATGGCCAACGATGGGTCGCACCAAACCCAACGCAAATATAGGTCGTAGCGACGCTTCCACAGAAGCCCATACGTTCAAAACATGGCGGTTCATCGGTGGTTCATGGGGTTAGCGCCATCTGTACCAAGAGGGCACACTTCTGGCGGAAGAAAAAGTATTGGGAAGACATTTCCGACAGGGCGCGAAATTTGTTTGGGTGACCTGCCATTATAGCTGTATATTGAAATTCCCCGCCATTCTACTTGATGGGCATTTCGAGCTTTCAGCGTGCAAAGCGATGCAGGAATAGTTCAGCCATACTGGTGTCGAAATCGCACCCCTGCAAAGAACATACTTTCTTTGTAGGCCGACGAAAGCTTTAGGCGTAGAGTGCTGGTCCTATCGTAGGACAGCAAGCCCGTTGGCCAGTGCAGTCTCGCGAAAAGAACTAAATTATGTGGCAGTCGTAACACTATTTTTGACTGAACAGGTAAAGAAACAATAAAGCTACTCGCGTCACGAAATTCAGACAAACCTCGACAATTTTACGAGCGTGCCTTTCTGCACTCAGAGAGTGCTGTATTGCATTGCAAGTGATAGCGGCTTAGCGGCGTCAACTGACACGTGGCCATCGTCCATCGTACTTACGATGGAAGCTGAAAATTATTTATTGATAATAATAAACTAAAATAGAGTATTCTGTTCTTTACTCGTCATGCATATGAAAAACTGAAAGGTGTTTTATTTGCAATGAAAGAATCTAACTCTCTCTCCCTTTAATTAGAGACCGCTGTTTTCTTTCCTAGTATTCGTTTCCTGCAAAGAAGTGGCGCTTCAATCGCTGCTCCCCCCCGCAGGGGCGTCTGCGTCAGCAGGCGTTTGGTGTGTTGCGACACCACGGACCCGAGCACACGAGGGTTGGACCCTCCCGCGTGTAGCCGTGCGCGGCTTAGCCGTGTCCGGGGAAAAGGGGATCCTGGGGGTTGAGCCAATGCCGGGTGTTTGGACCTTTACGGCCCCTCGGCGGCGGCAACACACCCCTTTGGCCTCGGCTTCACGTAGACGGCACCCCCGGACTGACCCACCCGGGGGAAATCGGTAGTTGCCTTTTCCTGTCTCTCACTCTCCCTCCAACCTTCGTCTTTCTCTTACTTTTTCATCTTTCCTGTCTCCTCCTAGCTTCCGTTTACTTCCAATTTTCCAGGCAGCAAGGGTTAACCTTGTGTGAATAACCAACCTAGGTTATCTCATATTTGGTTATAGTGATAACGTACAGCTGGCGTTTGCAGGACCTGTTCTTACAGTCCCTGTAGCGTCCCCTTGTAGGACTCCACGGTGGGTGGCTGGCGTTATTGCCGAAAATTCAATCCCTTTATGGCAACCTCTTTCCCTCCGCTTCCTGATCGCCCTCACAAAAGAGGGCGCACCGATGAAGTTTTCCAGTTCCTTGGACGTCAAAGACCAAACTTCCCACGTTACCATGTCATCCACTCAGAACAATCCGACAAACAAGTACGAAACATTTCCCCTTTTCTAGTTTCCAGGTCCTTAACTGATATCCTTGGCCCAGGCTACAAGGTATCAAGGCTGGCAAGTGGTGATCTCTTGTTAGAGCTCCATGATCAGAAACAGTACGAAAAGTTGCCCAGTTTAGTATCATTTGGAGATGTTCCACTAACAGTAACTCCACACCGCACTCTCAACACCACCCATGGCGTTGTCTCGGATGACGATTTGCTCCAACTAACAGAGGCTGAGCTCCTGGAGGGCTTCAGTGATCAGAATGTCGTCAATGTGAGAAGAATTAAGATAAGAAGGGATGGAAAAGAAATTCAAACAAAGCACCTGATACTCACATTCGGTTCAAGTATTCTGCCCGAGTCTGTAGAGGCCGGGTACATCAAGCTCCGTGTCAGGCCATATGTGCCAAATCCCCTAAGATGCTTCAAATGCCAGCGTTTTGGCCACAGCTCGCAGAGCTGCCGAGGCCGCCAAACATGCGCCAAATGCAGTGCCCTTGAACACGCCACTGAAGCTTGTGCAAACATTCTCCACTGTGTAAACTGTGATGGGGAGCACGCCGCGTACTTGCGGTCGTGCCCATCGTGGAAAAAGGAAAAGGAAATTGTAACAATAAAAGTAAAGGAAAATATAAGTTTCAAGGAGGCACGTAGGCGGGTATCGTACCTGCCCAGGAAAACCTTTGCCGATGTGGCGCGTCAGGGGGCAGCGTCACAACGGCCTCCGGCGGCTGTCCGACCCACAGTCAGTGAGTCGCCAGTCACGCCATCTGCCCCCACGGTGGTTGCAGCTAGCGCTGCTCCGCCAACAGAGCAGACGGAGCCATCGACCCCGAAGGTGGGCGCAGCCGAGGCTGCCCCAACCTCCGAGGCCCCCTCCAGCGCTGGCAACGGCCAGCGCAGCCAAATCCCTCTGGGAGCCCCATCGACCTCCGGGCTGGTGGGCGCAGGGGTCTTGCCCTCCAAGGCGGGACTCCCTCTGAAAACCTCTCGCTCGCAAGAGCGCTTGTCCGGCGCCTCACACGAGGCAATGGACACTACACCTGTCCCCAAGGCGCACCAAGCGCCTAAGGAGCGTCGAGAATCGCTCGAACGCTCCAAAAAGAACAAAACACCTATTACAGGGCCTCGAAAGGGCTGTGTAATCTAAGGCATCTTTCCGTTTCCGTACACACAGCACTAATTTACATTAAATATGGACACACAAATCATACAATGGAACGTCAGAGGTCTCCTTAGAAACCTTGATGATGTACAAGAACTGATCCACCAACACAATCCAAAAGTGCTGTGTTTACAGGAAACACATTTAAAATCCAAAAACACAAACTTTCTCCGACAGTACATAACTTTTCGCAAAGATCGCGATGATGCCGTCGCATCATCGGGCGGTGTCACCATTGTTATCCATAAGAGCATTCCATGTCAACTTTTACAGCTACAAACGCCTCTCGAAGCAGTGGCGGTTCGAGCTGTTCTCCTAAACAAACTCATCACCATTAGCTCTCCTTACATACCACCACATTACAAATTAACGAAACATGAATTCCAATCCTTTATAGATCAATTACCAGAACCTTATGTTGTTCTTGGCGATTTCAATGCGCACAACTCCCTATGGGGCGACTCTCGTATCGATGCGCGAGGTCGTCTCGTTGAACAGCTCCTTTTTTCTTCCGGTGCGTGTCTGCTTAATAAGAAGGCACCCACATATTACTGTCTTGCCAACAAAACCTTTTCTTCAATTGATCTGAGCATAGTTTCCCCGTCCATACTGCCTGAACTCGAATGGGAAGTTACTAACAATCCTTACGGAAGCGACCACTTCCCCATACTATTAAGAACACTTAAACAAAACGAATACCCACCACAGGCTCCTAGGTGGAAGATTGACACAGCAGACTGGGAGAAATTCCGAACCCTCACTAGCATAACATGCGATGACATGTCCTCGTTATAAATTGATGCTGCTGTGGATTACTTTACAGCCTTCATTATAGATGCCGCATCTAAATGCATACGTGAAGTAAGTGGCTTGGCGTGCAAACGGCGTGTCCCGTGGTGGAACGACGATTGTAGGATCGCTCGTAAAAATCAGAACAGGGCGTGGGGGTTGCTACGCGCTTCTCCCACTGCGGAGAATCTTAGCAATTTTAAAAAAGTAAAATCCCAAGGCAGGCGAACCCGCCGACAGGCCAGACGAGAAAGTTGGCAGAAGTTCCTATCGAGTATTAACTCGTTCAGAGATGAGGCCAAAGCCTGGAAAAGGGTCAATAGGATAAGAGGGCGACAAGCATATGCACTCCCTTTGGTAAACACAGAAGGCGATACCCTACAAGATCAGGCGGACTCACTTGGGGAGCACTTTGAGAGTGTGTCAAGTGCCAACCATTACTCACAATCCTTTCTGAAATATAAACATATAGAAGAATGTAAGCCACTCATGAGAAAATGTCAGCAGTATGAACCATACAACTGCCCTTTTAGCATTGCCGAGTTGAGAGCTGCCTTGAGCGCATGCAAGAGCTCTGCACCGGGATCTGACAGGATCATGTATGAAATGATCAAAAACTTACATAAAGACACCCAAGTTACACTAGTCACAATTTACAACACCATTTGGTCTGCGGGATACCTCCCGACTGCGTGGAAAGAAGCCATTGTGATCCCGGTTTTGAAACAAGGCAAAGATCCTTCCTCAGTGGCAAGTTACCGCCCGATAGCCCTGACAAGTTGCCTTTGTAAGGTATTTGAAAAAATGATCAATCGCCGTCTCGTGCATCTCCTAGAGTCCAGTAAAATGCTTGACCCATTTCAGTGTGGTTTTCGGGAAGGGCGATCTACAACCGACCATCTTGTGCGCATCGAAGCGAGCATTCGCGATGCCTTCGTGCACAAGCAATCTTTCCTATCTGTATTTCTGGATATGGAAAAAGCTTACGACACAACCTGGCGGTACGGAATCCTGCGCGATCTTTCCGCGCTAGGTATCCGCGGCAATATGTTAAATATTATAGAGAGCTACCTAGAGAACCGTACATTTCGAGTGAAAATAGGTCCTGCACTGTCGCGTACATTCATACAGGAAACTGGGGTACCCCAGGGTGGCACTCAGCTGCACGCTCTTTGTCGTCAAAATGAACACGCTTCGTGCATCTTTACCACCAGTTATTTTCTATTCCGTATACGTAGACGATATACAAATAGGCTTCAAATCCTGCAACCTCACAGTATGCGAAAGACAGGTACAGCAAGGCTTGAACAAGGTTTCTAAGTGGGCAGACCAAAACGGATTCAAAGTCAACCCCCCCAAAAGTTCTTGTGTTCTCTTCACAAGAAAGAGAGGCCTGGTCCCAGATCCTTGTGTAGAACTGGGCGGACAACAAATTCCTGTAAACAAAGATCACAAATTTCTTGGTGTTATACTTGACTCCAGGCTCACTTTCATTCCTCACTTAAAACATCTTAAAGAAAAATGTCTTAGAACAATGAACTTACTTAAAATCCTATCCCACACAACGTGGGGTAGCGACAGACAGTGTTTGTTGAATATTTACAAGAGCCTTGTTCGATCACGGTTAGATTATGGTGCCGTAGCATATCACTCTGCCGCACCGAGCGCACTTAAGATGTTAGACCCCGTTCACCATCTGGGTATCCGTTTGGCCACTGGCGCATTTAGGACAAGCCCTGTTGAAAGCCTATATGTAGAGTCAGATGAGTGGCCACTCCATCTTCAGAGAACAAACATCAGCTTAACATATTTTCTCAAGGTTCGCTCTAATAAGGAACATCCGTGTTTCACAACCGCTAACGACTTGACGTGTGAAACACTTTTTCATAACAGACCCTCTATGAGACTTCCTTTCTCACTGCGTGCAAGAGAACTTTGCACGGAAATGGATGTCCCAGTTCTCGAGCAACGCTTAATGCCTCCAGCTAAGCTAGTACCACCCTGGGAGTGGCAGCTGATAGAGTGTGACACATCCTTTATAGAGGTTACTAAACATGCGCCAGAGACACATATCAAAATGCATTTCTTGGAGCTCCAGCACAAGTACTCGTGCGCAGAGTTTTACACAGAGGCTTCTAAGTCGCATGCCGGGGTGTCCTACGCAGCCATTGGTCCATCCTTCTCGGAATCCGGTGTACTGCACCCTGAAACAAGTATATTTACGGCTGAGGCGCATGCACTATTGTTGGCTGTGAAACATATCAGAAAATCAAATATTCAAAAGACAATTTTATTTACAGACTCCCTAAGTGTCGTAAAAGCCTTGAAGTCACACTGTAAACACAGAAACCCCGTAATAACTGAGCTCTATTCCATTCTCTGTAGAGCGTATATGTCTAACCAGCATGTCATTATATGCTGGGTGCCCGGACATAGGGGCATTGAGGGTAACGTTCTAGCGGACCAGATGGCCACATCCATTTCATTGCATGCAGTTAGTCCTACTGCTTCGGTCCCTGTCACAGATCTGAAACCTTTCTGAAGAAGAAAACTGCGAAACCACTGGCAACGTATGTGGGACGCAGAAGTAAATAACAAACTGCACGTGATAAAACCACAGTTAGGTTCTTGGCCCCCCGTAACAAAATCACGGCGAACAGATGTCCTATTCTGTCGCCTGAGAATAGGACACACATTTGGCACGCATAACTTTCTACTCACTGAAAATGATCCTCCAACCTGCGGTAGATGCGGGGAGAGGCTGGCCGTCCTCCACGTCCTCCTGGAGTGTCTGGCAGCCGAATCTGAAAGAAGAAAACATTTTTCCCTAGCATACCGGCAGCACATCCCCCTACATCCCGTAATGCTACTCGGTCCAGAACCTTTATTTGACACCAACACAGTCCTAAGTTTTCTGAAAGATGTTGTCTTGCATGTTTTTAGCCCCACGTGTTCGTAGCGGGTCCTCTCTTCAGAGGATGCCGCTGTGATAGCTCTTTCGTATAGCACGCGCCTCTAGGCCCTTGTGTTTCAAGGGCTCCGGTGAGGCAGCAGTGCTCCAGGTAATTTTACTATCTCATATATCTTTTATTCTGCATCATTCTTTTACGATGGATTTTAATGTTCAAAGTATTCGTCATGAGTCATCGCCATAATTTTATAGCACGTAGATTTTACGCACTTTACAGCGACTATTTTTAGGCCAATTTACAGCCAAGTCACATCTTCCATAGTACATCAACATTAACACTTGTCATGGCGCTCTTTGGCCAAACCTGGCCCTTGCGCCACTAAACACAACACATCATCAATCGCTGCTCCCATAGCCACCCTGGTTGATGTCGGTGACAATTTGTTATGAACCGCCTTTCGCCGGAAGCTTTGCGACCTATTTGGATCGACATTGCCAAATCTAAGGAGCCGCATGTTCTTGGTCAAGCGCTAGTTCAGTGGAGCGCCAATGGCGGCTTTTTTTTTTATTTCGGCATCAAAAATTCCTACCTTTTCAAGGTTTTTGTGACTAATCCACTCATTCATCAAACGCCTGAAGGTTGTCATGTATCCGCGCTACCTTAAGGTAGGCGTTAATTCCTTATTTTAGAATTTATAAAATTTGTTCGCTGAATTATCGCATTGCTCACAAAGTTTGGCTTTATCTCCCAGCACGGTTTTAATAACTATTCTCGGGCGGCACAACTGTTACGTTAACTAGAAACCGATATATTACCACGACGAAAATATTGAAAACAAACTTACGAGGGAATATCAGGAATTATTTGCCCTTGTTTTTTATTAAGCAAGATAACGTACATACAGGTAATTAAAACATACGTACGGTTCTACGTACATTAAAATCGGTTCAGGCATTTGACTCATCGCAGTACCAAATATGAGATGCCCCTGTCGTCAGTCAGCTACCCACGCGGCCTCCCCGAACGTTTATTGTCATGCAACTCTTCACGGCTTTTCCTGAACTCAACATCACCACCTCACACTTCTCAAAGCGAGACATCACTCCTCATGAGTGGGCTGCATTTGCCTGTGGGTGTCGGGGTGCGTTCGTCGCTTGCTCCATAGAAACGAATTACGCTAGGTTGCACGTACTCTGTGGACGTGCGAAGTACAACCGCCGTCTTCAACAACTGACAGCAACGCCGTGCCCCGTGGCTACCTGCGGATAAGTCCGGGCCGTTCCAAGAATGGTGCACTGCTGGGAATGAACATGTTGACTTCGCATTTAGAGCCATAATTTAGCTGAAAAAAATTATGCAGATCTCACGAACTGTGGAATTCGATGTAAGCCAAGCGTCATCAATGTTTTCGCGTCACTTGGATGTCAGTTGGTTAAAGAGACATGGTATCGTGTGAAAAGGATTACACATCCCACCAGTCAAGCAGCGCGATGGTATCTGACTTGTCTTTTGTCATCCGACGCCTGCATTTGGTTTATTTGATGACCATTCCCTGTGTATTTAATGCTCTCCTGCACTACACGTGTATCTTACCTCAAATTTATATTGATAAGTATGCGGTGTCTGCCACAGAACGCACTTAGTCTAGCGACCACTATGTTTCGGTATGAAGGTTGCAAAATGTTGTGAGATTATATTCGCTTTAACAACTTCGCATTTTTGGAGTCCTGGCGACTTTGTAGTGACTAAGTTAATGAGTAGATGGCCACTGAACTGTCCTGGCAAAATTTCTCAATATAACTTGCCCAAGAACAGTGCCTCAACGCCATTTGATCTCAAGTGAGATTCTGCACCTCCAGTTCTCAATATACTTCTGAAGACACACGAAAGAGTTTATTGCTTACCGATCTGTGCGCATCAAAGCTGCTTTTATAGGTAATGCAGGACATTGAGGCCTCACATCGTTTAAGACTCTTTACTTGACACCGCAGGAAATAATGTAAAGATGTTCAGTTTTTAAAGAAATATAAGGAGGACTTTTGAGAGGAATTAAAATAAACAAACGAAAATTTTCTGAGCGAGCATCACCATTTTCGTTTGACAACTGTTCGCTGAAATTGCAGTGTTTTCTGGGCCGTGACGCGGCGAATTTTCCAGAAAGACCCGTTTCATTCTGTAGTCTTCAATAACATGTTCGCGCGAGATAAAGCGTTGATCAGCAAAGCTCGGTTATGGCTTCCTGATCTAGAATTTCTTGATTATGCTGAAATTGTTGCAATTGGTTGAAATAAAAACGAAAAAAAAATAACGATAGTGCAAGCGCGCACCTTTATTTAAGAGGCGCGGCGTTCTTCTGCAAATTGTTTCCTCTCAGGACAAACACAATGTCTTTCCAGGCATGGCATGCTCAAGGTGACCAGTGGCATCGACGAATTCGGCGGCATTCGCTGGGAGCTGCTCGTGTGCTACATCTTCACCTGGTTCTTCATCTTCGTCTGCACGGCGCAGGGAGTCGCTGCAGTCGGACGGGTGCGGTGTCTGGTTCTAATGTGTTACTGTTTAGAGCGCACGCTTAATTTCCCCGTGGGGTTACGTTTTCTCCGCATGCAGTCTTCGCGGACTAGCAGTTGCGTCATCAGTACGATCTAAAAGACAAAATGTTGAAGGACGCTTAAACTTCGCCTTTAAGAGTGCAATGCCTATAGCATTCAGAGATCTCCGACTGCTTCTCACGCTTCTCGGCAACTGCACCTTATGTAACCATTAAGTTTACTGCGAAACGTTGTCGGCGAATGCTTTGCAAGAAGGCGATCTCTCTGGTAGAAACACTGCCTCTTGTGTGGGCCAATCCCACAGGTGGTACAATCCGCGACTAAAGAATTACATTAGCTTCAGGTTTCTGTCGTTGTTTCGCACTTTTAATATTTATGTCTGAGAAGAATTAGCATTTAGTGCATGCGCTGTCGGCTTTTGTTTCGTGACATTTTTATAGGCTGTCATTCTCAAATTTCCTAGGAATAACTTTGTCAAGAACGTAAGACAAGGTTTCAGTAACATTGGGATTAGAAAGGTGCGGCAATATAACCCGCTTATACCGCATGTCATGCGGCAAAACGTGGCATATGCATACACCTAAATATATACGACAGTTTTCGCTCACGGACAACTGTGTCAACGCCGTCACCGGATTTTCTGCGACACGAGGTCTTTAACGCTGTTGCCTTGGAACTTTCACAGATACGTGGTAATCCGAGCGGCTCACATATCTAAGGCACCGAAGCTGTATTAGGGAGTTATCGCGTGCTTCAGTCTAAGGGTCTGTTTTGCCAAGATTTTGCAAACGCGTCATTGTAACCAAGTTGTGTATGAAAAATTTATGCGTGGCTCCGCTATCGCAAACAGCAGAGACCGGTGAATCTGCGGCAAGGCTAGTAAAGTAGTGAGAACCGCACACAAGACACACGAGCGCCGGCAACGCGTCCCTACGGCGTCCGCCAAAGGCGTATACTATGGCGACCGCGATTCGCGTGGCCAGCGCCGTAGTGGACGCCGGGGTTGTCTCCACTATGTACGGAGCGGACATCGAGGCACCCTAGCAGCGGCTGGAGAAGAACTGACCTCCTCCCTCGCCTGACCCTTCCCTGCCTCGCACGCCACAGGAGAGGACCCGCATCCAGGTCACGTTCCTCGCTCGCGTGAGCAGCGCTCCTTCTCCGCTAGGCTCCACCCACCCTCGTCGCGTCGCAATGCTCCGCGATGCTATTTTTACTCTCTGTTTTCACTATCTCTCAGCTCTCTTTCCCAGATTGGCGAAGCTGCTAATGTCAAAAGAAACCCAACGAGGTTCTAGCAGCTCTATTGTAAAACTTGCGCTTTTACTTTAAAATCAATTAAAAGCAGCCCAGGGCCCGAACGTACTCATAAGAACTGATAATTCAACTTAGCCATAAGTTTCAGACGTGCCACTCACGAAATGGTTCTTGATTTCTGCCTTTAGTGTAATACTTGCAACGCCGAGCCAGTAAAACGTGACGCTATAAACAAAAATACTGGCAGAACTTATCCAACGATGGATGCCGTCGTTAGTACGACTAGATAAAAGATGATATAGCGACGCACCATTTTACAAGCCCCAAAACGTGTAAGCAGCGGAACCCACCTCTTGCACTTCTGACGGTACGTGCTACGTCATCTAGCGGAGGCGCTGGGAACTTCGCGCGGCGCGGGTTCAACTTTGCTGAGCATCGGAGAACACATGGAGGATCTCTTTTGTGATTGAACAGCGCCACATATCAAGTGCCACGTACCCATTGATTTAAGAAGGCGTCACAAAGCTTCATTGAAGAGCGGGACATACGCCGTTCCGTGCAGTCAGTGACCCAAGTTGTCCCGAACGTTGGTTGGCCCGTTGGTTGGAAAGTTGGCCCGGAAGTTCCCTCACCACAGGACCCCGATGCGTTACGAGTTAGATCATGGAATGCCCAGCGCACCAATTTGGCGGGAGAGCAGTTAGATCGACCTAGAAAGACAGACAGACAGACAGACAGACAGACAGACAGACAGACAGACAGACTGGCCCAATTAAGAGTGTCAGGCCCCCTAATAACGATGATCGCATTAAATATAGGGATTACTGACTAAAATTGTGCAAAGCTCACTCAATTCAAGGGGCGTATGCCCCCGGCAACTTTTTAATTGAGTTTAACATTCTGTGGTTACTCCACGTACTTTCTGGTGTTAATCTGATTCTGTTTTCACGCCCAGTGGCCAAGATTGTCAAGCTTCGTTGAATAGGTATCTGCTCATCGACGGCATGCCATCGTGTTCGTTCATCGTCATTCCAAGCTTCGTCATCCGACTCTGGCCATTCCGTCGCCAAGCCATTGTTGTCCTGCAGTCATCACTGTCCAATTGTCGTCATGCCATTGTTGTCACGCTTCCATCGCACCATGCTTATCATTGTAGAAACACCGTCTCATTGTCGTCGTGTCGTTGTCATACCGCTTTCTTCCTATGGAAATCATTCCTCCAGTCGTCATTTCATTGTACTCATGCTGTGTAGTTGTTGACTCGTGATTACACCGTTGTTGTCACGCCATTGCCGTCATACAGTCGTCACGTCATCGCCGTGCATTAGTCATGTCATCGTCATCACAGACTTGTCGTGATCCTATTGTCTGCTTGGCATCGTTGTAAAAATAAAATATGGGGCTTTGTGTGCCAAAACCATGATATCATTATGAGGCACGCCGTACTGAGAGACTCCAAAATAATTTGCTCCACCTGGGGCTCCTTAAAATGCACCTAAACCTAATACACAGATGTTTTCGCAATTCGTCTCCATCGAAATGCAGCCTCCGTGGCCGGGATTTGATCGCGTGACCTCGTGATTAGCTGCCCAACGCCATAGCCACTAAGCAACCACGGCGGGTCACGCCATCGTTGTAGCTGTGTCGCCGTCATACAGTCGTAGGCAAGCCGTAATGGTCATGGCCAACCTTGGCGCGCAAATGTCATAGCAAATCGGGCCAAGTACAGATACATTGTAATTCGCCTATGTAGTCGCAGAAATGGTAATGTCAGGACCACTGCAGTTTATAAATAAAGCTCACTTAAGCAATGTGATGTGTCTCTACATTATTTGAATGCAATCCCGTTATTGTCCACAGTCACGAATTCTGCCGCAATTTATGATATGCGTTGATATAGTAAGTGTCTGAGAAAATTCGCCTCTCCGACGTAGGCTGCACTGCCGGCGGTTTTTGTTTTATATTTGACAACCTCCAGGCGGCCTTACTCGGGCGTTCGTCGGCTTTTACTGTCGCCACACGAAAACTGATATGGAACTCCTGCTAATCGCCTGGCTGAAATACTAAAATTTACTCGCGGGTATCGATTTCGTGGCAACACTTTCAGAGAGGTGTTGATGATATTTTCTTTATGAACGAGATGATGCGTGAGGCAGGAGTTTTGCCGGAGGTTTCCAGAATTTTTTCGTTTAGAGAAAGATCGCTGCAATCCATAGTCGAATTGTGAGCAACGGAATTCACTGTTTTTCTGTATCGAAGCGAAAAATATAACGTGAAAAATTTAAGATCAATTGCGATATTTGTCACCAGTGCCATTCCTGTGGTTAGTCATATATCTGCCATTTGGATGCGCGATACCCAAGCGCTCCATCACTTCCGTTTCGATAGTTGGAGTGTACAGCTAAACCTACCATAGCGCATTCGTAGTAGGGCAGCTGGCTTCGCCTCTGGTGTACAATAGGTCCGTAAAGGCGGAAATATGAAATCCAATATTTTTGATTTTAAGTACTGATCCTTGTATACCGCAAAGCTTGCATCCCGTCTTCTATTCTACGCCCAGCTTTTGCGCAGTCATTGCGGAAGCGCAGGGACTCGGTCGAACATCGCCTTCTGCTTCTCCGTCTGCTGGCGCAGATATCTGCAGTGATGGGCTTCCTGCCAGCGTGTCTCATGGTCGCCGTGGCGGCGAGAGCCCTCTACCTACCAGGAGCTCGGAGCTCGGTGTGGGAGCAGTTCAAGCCGCGGTGGAGCTGCCTGTGGGACAGCAAGGTATGCGCTGAATTATTCTGCCCTCGCTGGATTACAGGCAGAACGTTTTCTTTACGGTCGTATTAACGCGATAGCGTTAAGGACCCCTTGTCGCAGAAAATCCGGCGTCAGTGTCTGCGCTGGCGGCGACCTCACTATGAGAAAAATCATCCCGATCCACGCAGGCCCTCCGTGCGGCGGGTAGGCGTAACTGAGCTAATTGAATTTCTCAAAGTAAAATGCGTTCGAAACTTCGTAAAGTACGACTTACTCACCACCTACAGAAATGATAGTGTCGGATTGTAATTTGAATATACGAGAAAACATAATTCTGTTGCGCAGAAACTGAAACACAAACCCCTTTTCCAGCTGCCGTTTGACGTTTGTATTAGTAGGGGTATCGCGATCCGCTCGGTTCCTTGCAACACCATCCAGGTGGCTCTCGCCTTCGTGCATAGCTAGAGGCGACTGGAGGATTGGTGGAAGAAAAGTAGGGAAACGACGAAAGACGGAGACGTACAAAAGCACAGTTCGCAATAGGGGATCAGAAAATTTGGGCGTGACAGTTCATCGTGTTTTTTTTTTTCGCTTTTCATTGTTTAACCGAGGTAGGATATTAGGCAGTATATTAGCAAGAGCTTGGTGGCGCAACCCACCGCTCCGTTCCAAAGGGGACGCTCATAATATCTATCCATCCATCCATCCATCCATCCATCCATCCATCCATCCATCCATCCATCCATCCATCCATCCATCCACCCATCCATCCATCCATCCATCCATCCATCCATCCATCCATCCATCCATCCATCCATCCAGCTAAAACCCCTTGATAATTTGAAAGTAGCGACACTCTCCTCCTTGCGGCGCTCCTCACCCGCCGGCTGCGCACGACACGCTTTTTCTCCTGGGCTCCCGCGGACGCGCCGCCACAGCATTCTATGTAGGCGTGTTATTTTGGGCCATTTGCGCGCCCCAGTGGTGTTGAAAATTTTGAGCAATGCTCATAACAGCATCGATAATGCTGGAGGCAACGTTTATGAAGAAGTTGGTTTTTTCTTAAAGCCGTATGAGCGGGGCATCCTGATGTAAAAAGAGCTTTGAGGCGAGTTCTATACGTACTCCAGATAATATTTCTGCCACATGATGAGATGCTTTACTTTGTGCGTCTGATCAAGTATTGCTTGTGGCATATCGCTTTGTGTGGGGTTTATTGAGCGTCAGATCTCTGTTTCTAGGTCTCGTTGTGAGCTACAGAAATTATCACGTGACCGAAAGAAGGCCGGAAGCAGACCAAAGCATGTGCAGCCGTGTAAAGAGATGGTTACTGATTAGCAAAGTGAAATAATGATTGATTAGTGATTGGATTAAGGACGATTAAGGTGTATTAAGGAGAATTGAGGCGAATTAAATCGATGAAAGAGGATTAGGGTGAATGAAGGTGGATTAAGGTTCACTAGGGAGGAATATGGTGGATTAAAGTGAAAGAAGACGGAATTGGGTACACTAAGGTGGATTAGGGTGGATTAAGGTCTATGAAGGTGGATTAGGTTGCATGAAGGTTGATAAAGGTGCATTAAGGAGGATTGTGGTGGGCTGGGGTGCATTAAAGTGAATGAAGGAGGAACAGGGTGGATTAAGGAGAATTAAGGTGCATTAAGGAGGATTAGGTGGAAAAAAGTCTATGAAGGTGCATTAGAGGGAATGAAGGACGATTAAGGTCGATTAAGGAGAACTAAGGTGCATGAAGGGGGATTAGGGCGGATTAAGGTCGATCAAGGTGGTTTATGATGGATTAAAATGGATTAAGGGGGATTAAGACCGACTAAGGCGCACGATGGATTAGTCTGGATTAAGGTTTATTAGAGTAGACTTTACAACATTAATACTCCCCAATCCACCCTAATCATTGTTCATGCACATTAATCCTTCCTAATACATGCTAATCTACCCTAATTATTCTTCATACTCCTTCATCAACCCTAATTCACTTTAATCCATCCTAATCCACCTTAATGCTCCTTCATCCACCTTAATCGTCTTTTATACACCGTACTCCTCGTTCACGCACCTTAATCTAGTTTAATCCTGCCTAATACACTCTAATCCACTTCCATCACCCCTAATCCATCCTAATCGGTCTGAATCCTCCTTTATCAACGCCAATTAACCTTATTCTACCCTAATCGACCTTAATCCTCCTCCATCCACCTTAATCCTCCCTAATCCTTGTTCATGAACTGTAATCTATCATAATGTATCTTAACACTTTTTGATCAGCCCTAAACCACCTTAATCCACCCTAATCCGTTATAATACACACTAATCCTCGCTAATCCACTTTAATTCAATCACTAATGAGTCATTAATGAACTTGGCTAATCAGTCTCTTTACAGGGGTGGACACGGTTTGGGTCGCCTCTGGCCTTCCTTGGGTCACGTGATATTTTCTGTTCACAACGCGACCTTGAAATATAGAGAATTAAATGTTTTCGCCTTAAAACTAAACAAAACGCAATGTGGACTAGCTAGCGCTCATCACCTGCAATGTCACGGGTAGACTTGCCACTAATTTTATCAGGGTTCCACTCATTGTATCTGACTGACGCACAGATCGAAGTAGGCAAGAAACGATAGCTCCTCTACAGGCCGCTGTTTCAATTTTCAGTAAAACAGGCAACAAATCCTAACAATCGAGAAAAGTGCGATCGAGAATCTGTACCTTCGCCCATAATTGTTCACAGCGGATAGCAGAATCTATAGTTCTGCGTTTCCAACTGATTAACAGTTGGCGACGTGCGAGGTAATGGAGCCACCGCAGATTATTAAGTATACTGTGGACAACTGCATTTTCCTGCAACGTGCATATTGCCGCAACAAAAACGCTGGTGAGTAGGCGGAAGAATGAAAAAAAAAATGCTGCATCACAGGATGCTTTGCTACGAGCAATAAGAAAGACGCCTCCCCTCGCAAAAAACGCTGTTCTTTGTCGGAACAAAGTTCTTTCGGCCAATGTTATGCAGCCACTGCTTCCTGCAGAAGCCATCAGGCTTTCCTTGTGGTATCATCAAAACGGCATAACCACGTTCAGGCTTCTTACTGCAGTAATATGCGCAACGGCAGGGCATAGCGCTAGCACACAGACGAGAAAACACAGCGTACAACGTTCGCTACGCCGAGCTGAAGCGCCGAGCCAGCCTAGCTGAGGAGAAAAATGGCGCGAACGAAAAAGAAAAACACAAGCGAAATGCAAGAACCACGCGTTTCCATGGGCTACGGTAAGAAGACCAATCGTCGTGCAGAAAAACGGGGGCAAAACTGGCTGCAGCGGAGGGGGGAGAGGTCACGCAAGGGGTGAGAAGGAGGCGAGGAGGTCGCGCGGTGGCGGCATAGTTCAAAGAGTGGCGGTGCTTTCAAATTATCAAGGGATTTTATGCATAGCGTCCACCGCCCGCGTTTCCAGGAAAACATTAGGGTTACATATGCTGCAGTTGCCGGAAGCGTGGAACGCAGTCACGGGTCTTTGAATGCTATCGCGTTTCACTCTTAAAGGCGAAGCTTCAACTTATTCCAAATATTCTGTCTCTCAATCGGTGATTGTTAAAATACGTGGCTTTAACCTTTTCTAATAATACCGCCAGTCCTATATACTCAAATGAATGCTTTATTTATCGTTCTTTGAAAGAAAGGAGCAGTCACAAAAAGCTACTACAGCGAGTAACTTGACGGGATGGCTTGCCCTTTCTGATAACAGCAACGGGTAGTTCGCAAAACGAAACAGAGAACATATGGTACATATTACAAGGATAATTGAACTATTTAAACCGTACAACTGAGAGACAAGGTTTATGTCTTTCAAGCAATCTTAAGGGAGTACACTAAATTCTACAGAAATACATAACGCAACAGTGTATTATGTTAAAATATGAAACAGTTCATCAATGAAAAAAAATGCAAAGTACTGTAAAAAAATGGCTGTGGCTTAGCTAAGGTTAAGCCCAGGATGCGAAGCATACTAGCCTTTATTTTAGTTGTTGAACCACTGTTTAGCCTGGTGAAGTGCTGTTGCTTGGCTATATTTGGTTCGGCTAGACGAAGAAACAACTCATGCGTTACTCTGCTTCGCCTTCAAGAGTGGAACGCGACAGCGTTCCCGTCGACCCGCCAAGGGGTGTAAGACAATGGGCTACGGCGCAGCGACTACGCGCCCCGCTTTGGACGCGGTGAGCGTCGAGCAACGCAGCATACGGCGCGGCAACGAAATGTGCGCCTGAGCAAGCGACGCACGCCTGAGCCTTAGAAACAGCTCGTTTCTAAGGCAACACAGCATTCACTAGAGGCGCTTTTGTACCGCTTTGAAGCATCGTACTCGTGGCTCAGTGGTAGCGTCTCCGTCTCACACTCCGGAGACCCTGGTTCGATTCCCACCCAGCCCACTTGCAAGAGTTGAGCCAAAGCCACCTAGAAACAAGCGCAGCTGCTTATATACCGCCGCGACGCCGCGATCGACGGCGCGAGTTGGAGCCCCGTTTCTCCTCTGTCGTGACGTCACGGTGTCACATGGTTTGGCATGGGGTCACTAAAGGTCATTGAAGGCGACACCGCCGCGTCTGAGGAGCTGGGTTGAGCTCTAGTAATATGCTTCGCATAAAACTAAGGAAATGAAAGAGACTTGTTACACTAACATGTCACGAAGAAGGTCATATCATTTTGTTGAGTAAAACTTGAAGCAGCGCGAAGAAGCAGAAGAAGACAACCGAAAACACACACCACAGAACGACCGCTGCACTGAAAACTGGAAAATCGCTCGAAATAGTTGTGTAGTAGTAGATTGTTAGACACCGGGAACGTTGCACAATTTCGCTGCAAGGAACGAATAGTGCTTGAAAGCTTGGCAACCAAAAAACCAACGTGTGCATCCATAGTTGCAGAAAAATATATGCGAAGACTTTTAAGGACGGAACGTAATAAACTGATCTGCCATTGATAAAAAGAGGATACAAGGGAAGCTCTTTGTGACGCGGGTGAAACATTGCTGCTTTAGTTTTACTGACATTTAGTTTTAGGCTGTTGTGCGTGTACCATCGGTGAATTAAATGTAGAGTAATGATGGCATGATTTGCTAAATCAACGTTGAAGCGCCACGAGCAGAAGAGGCTCGTATCATCAGTGTAAATGACCGTCTTCACCGTCTCATCAACGGTAACGATGTCGTTGATCTAGAAATCAAAACGGACCTAAAATGCTATCTTGAGACACTCATAGATTGACTTCTTTAAAGGAGGATGTGAACGCTCTATTCTCTACATACCGTGTACGGTGTCGTAAGCACGATGATATTGAACATTGGGCGTTACCCTTTATACTGTTGTGAGGAAGCTTTTGGAGAACTTGATGCCTAAGGCTGTCAACATTTCCATCAGACAATGAAGCCGCGGAAAACATCGGGGTGTTTCTCAGAGTGGCGGTGGCTAACGGTCTTACGGGCAGTTATATCATAATAATAATCATCAACATCCTGGCTGCGCCAACTGCCGGGCAATACTCGTCCAATTACCCGGGTCATGTGCTAATTGTGGCCATGTTGTCCCTGAAAACATCATAATCTCATCCATCCACCCAACTTTCTGCCGCCCCCTGCTGCGCTACCATTCTTTTGGAATCCGGTCCGTAATCCTTAATGACCACCGGTTATCTTCCCTCCTCATTACATGCCCTGCCCATGCCCATTTCCTTTTCTTGATTTCAACTAGGATGTTACTAACTCGCGTTTGTTCCCTCACCCAATTTGCTCTATTCTTATCCCTTAACGTTACACCCATCATCCTTCTTTTCATAGCTGGCTGCGTCGTACTCAGTTTAAGTAGACCCCTTTTCGTAAGCCTCCAGGTTTCTGCCCTGTAGGTGAGTACCGGTAAGACACAGCTGTTATAGACTTTTCTCTTCAGGGATAATGACAACCTGCTGTTCATGGTCTATGAATGCCTGCCAAACGTACCCCAGTACATTCTTAATCTTCTGATTCTTTTAGTCTCACGATCCGGATCCGCGGTCACTACCTGCCCTAAGTAGATGTATTCCCATAACACTTCCAACGCCTGGCTACCTATCAGAAACTGTTGTTCTCTTCCGAGGCTGTTAAACATTACTTTAGTTTTCTGCAGATTAATTTTTATACACACCCTTCTGCTTTGCCTCTCCAGGTAAGTGAGCATGCATTGCAATTGGTCCCCTGAATTACTAAGCAAGGCAATATCAACAGCGAATCGCAAGTTACTAAGGTATTCTCCATTAACTCCTCTCCAGTTCTACCCAATCCAGGTGTCTTAATATCTCCTGTAAACACGCTGTCAATAGCACTGAAGAGATCGTATCTCCCTGCCTGACGCCTTTCTTTATTGGGATTTTGTTGCTTTCTTTATGGAGGGCTACCGTGGCTGTGGTGCCGCTATAGATATTTTTCAGTATTTTTACATACGGCTCGTCTATACCCTGATTCCGCAATGCCTGCATGACTGCTGAAGTTTCGACTGAATCAAACGCTTTCTCGTAATCAATGAAAGCTATATATAAAGGTTGGTTATATTCCGCACATTTGTGTATCACCTGATTGATAGTGTGGATATGGTGTATTGTTGAGCAGCCTTTACGAAATCCTGCTTGGTCCTTTGGTTGACAGAAATCTAAGGTGTTCCTGATTCTATTTGCGATTACCTTAGTAAATACTTTGCATGCAATGGACAGTAAGCTGATGGGTCTATATAATTTTTCAAGTCTTCTGCGTCCCCTTTCTTATGGATTAAGATTATATTGGCGTACTTCCAAGATTCCAGTACCCTCGAGGTCATGAGGCATTGCGTATACAGGATGGCCAGTTTTTCTAGAACAATATGCCCACCATCCTTCAGCAAATCTGCTGTAACCTGACCCTCCCCTGCTGCCTTCCCCCTTTGCATAGCTCCTAAGGCTTTCTTTACTTCTTCCGGCGTTACTTGTGGGATTTCAAATTCCTCTAGACTATTTTCTGTTCCATTATCGTCGTGGGTGCCACTGGTACTGTATAAATCTCTGTACAACTCCTCAGCCAATTTAACTAGCTCATCCATATTACTAATGATATTGCCCGCTTTGTCTCTTAAGGCATACATCTGATTCTTGCCTATTCCTAGTTTCATCTTCACTCCTTTTAGATTTCTTCCGTTCTTGAGAGCATGCTCAATTCTATCCATATTATGGTTCCTTATGTCAGCTATCTTATGCTCGTTGATTAACTTGGAATGTTCTGCCAGTTCGATACTATCTGTAGGGTGAGATGCTTTCATACATTGGCGTTTGGTAATCAGATCATTCGTCTCCTGCGATAGCTTACCAGTATCCAGTCTAGCGAAGTTATCACCGATTTTACTGCACAGTCCTTAATGACGCCCATAAGATTATCATTCATTGCTTTACCGCTAAGGTACCCTTCCTGAGTTAAAGCCGAACACGTGTTCTTTGGCTAGATCCGGAATTGCTCTATTTTCCCTCTTACCGCTAACTAATTCATCGGCTTCTTATGTACCAGTTTCATCCGTTCCCTCCTCAAGTCTAGTCTAATTCGAGATCTTATCATCCTATGGTCCCTGCAGCGCACCTTGCGCGTCCACATCGTTTATGATGCCAGGGTTAGCGCAGAGTATGAGGTCTATTTCATTTCTAGCCTCGCCATTCGGGGTCTTCCACGACCACTTTCAGTTATGCCGCTTGCAAGACCTGCCACCCTCTCGTCAATGCTATAGAATTACTGTATGTTACCTGCTATATCCTTATTAATCAGGAATCCGACTCGTAGTTCTCGTCTCACCGCGAAGCCCCAGTAGCACAGGACGTGCCCGATCTTTAGCACTGTATATGCTTCTTTTGTCCTCCTAACCTCACTTAGCGCTAATATATCTCATTTACTGTCCGCTAATTCCTCCGATAGCACTGCTAGACTCGACTCACTAGATAGAGTTCTAGCGTTAAACGTCGCAGGGTTCAGATTCGAATGGCGGCCTTTCCGGACCCACAGATTCTTAGCACTCTCTGCTGCGTCACAGGTCTGACCGCCGCCGTGGTCAGTTGCTTCGCAGCTGCTGTCGACTGAGAGCCGGGGTTTGATTGTTGTATTCATATAGGAGGTTGTGGCCAAGTACTGCACTAGGCCGACCAATCCTGCTCTGGCGAGGGAGTGCGTTACCGGTTCTGGTCACCGGAATCAGGCTGCACTCCAGGCCTGTTTATGCAATTTTATCAACACGCGGATTTTTTAACATCCGGTGTAAGGTTGCGCAGCACCGGGATTCGAACCACAGTCCTCTTGCACGCGAAGCGGATGCTCTATCTCTGCGCCATCGCTGCATCGATGGGTAGATCTGGTAAGACATAAATACCAAAGTTAGTGGATGAATTGCTAGCTGTAACCGTAGGACAATTGGTTGCGCAACACACTCGTAATGTGGAGGTCGTGGGTTCAACCCCCGCCGGCGACAGGTTGTCTTATTGTCCATTTTCGTTCACCTTTTCTTCGTTATTTTGTATGTTTCTATTTTAACCACAGCTAAATTCCCCAAATTCCCTGATGCTTTCCTCCGTTTCATTCTCTGTTGGCTTTATATGATTAATCAAACACGAGTCCCTTGGTATCCCTTTCTGTTTGGTTTATATATGTATTGTAACGGATTAGATGGACCTACTTACAAGATGATAAGTGGTTAGCGTGCCGCTAGTGTTAATACGGTCATCCAAGGCCAACAAGCACCGGCCCAGCTCCTCGCGCACTCCTCTACTTTTCTTTCGGCTCCGCCGTGGAGCGTGGCAACTTCTTCCGGAGCAGACGAAGCTCCACGAGCGAGTTGCAAGCCCTAGGGTGGTACAGTTTCAGTAGGGCAACGTCAACGACTCGCGTTTTAGTGACCGCCGGTCATGCGAAGTCACTCTTGCGATGCCGTATGCCATGTCATTCTCACGTATTTTTATTGCGCATGGGGTGGCGTATCTTAATAAAAATGTTGTGACCTTGCAAGTGTTCCAGGCGAAACACAGCCCCCAGCAGCAAACGCCACGAGCATACGCTGAGCTTGATAACGAGCCTTGTCGGACCAGTCGACGCGTTTCTTTGGAAGGACAAAGTCTGGCCGATTGAAATTCATCATGTGGCTGCCAGGAAAGGACAGTGTGCATAAAGCTTTGGGGATGGCGAGCATAGAAAACAAAGAAAGGCGTATAGCCAGTGACTTCATGTTTGGCAGTATAGTAAGCGTACTTTAGAAATTATAAAATAGAATCTGAATATTCGCGTTGTCTCGAAACATATATGAGGTGCATGTTGGTCAGAGTATGATTCATACGCTCGTTGAAGCCGTGTATCTGCAGGTGGTAAGGTGTCGAGTACTAATAATCAAATCCACAAACACATAAAACAGGGTCATCCATAAACTGCCATCCACGATCAGTAATCGCAACGCGTGCAGAACTGTGACAGAGAATGACGGAATACACGAGGAAAGTTGAAACCTCCGCGGCAGTAGCCAAAGCGAACGCTACCGTCTCAGTACAGCGGGTAAAATAGCCGACACACAAGATAATCTAATCATGCCGAGTAGTAGACTTGGGGAAGGGACCCAGCACACATTTTTCAAAGGGCAAGGTCTGGAGCTTAACTAGCAGCACGGTAGCCGCAGGAGGCGTCGTTGACTGCTGATGGCGCTGGGAAGTGGCACAATGGCAACGTGCTGCTTCGCCGTCTTCCGGAACTTCAGCCAATAGAAACGCTGATGCAGTTTGTGCAGTGTCAGTCCAAAGCGAAGTTGGCCTGACGTGCCGCCATCGTGCATAACATGAAGTACTATAGGCCTCAGTGTCTGGGGACCCAGGAAAAGTGGAGCTCCTTCAGAAAAATAATTATTCCCATAGGGTAGACCATCAGAAACCATAAAAGATTAGTTCCGTGCTGATTACCGAGCGGCGTCAAGAGTACTTCTAATGTAAGGTTCATGCTGAAGCTTCCATGCTTACTCAACGCGATGACATCAGGAAACTCTGTAGAGATTGCAAGGAGGTATTCATTTAAGTCATCGCACATATTTCTCGTGCTTGCTGAGGGAAGGAGAGATAAACAGTCAGCATAAGCGCGACAGCAACCTGACTTGTATGTGATAAAGAAGTCATATTCTTGAAGCCGTAACGACCACCGCCTAGTCGCCTAGATTGGTGACGTAGTCTAACCAGCCAAGAAAATGGCGGTCTGTCACTGTCCTCAAGTGGCCACCGTACAAGTACGGTCGATACTTGTGGGTGGCGAAGACCACCGCGTGGCACTTAGGTTTGGTTACGGTATAATTTCTCTCAGCCTTGGTAGGAGAAGGGCTCACATAGGCCATGACTTGGTGGCGTCCAAGAACATCGAGTCGATTAGTTCTGCTTAATCGATACGGATGGGATAATTGGTGAGCCATGTTATTGATGCATCGCACCTTGAAACTGACACATTCACGTACACAAGAAAAAAGACATACACAGGCGTGCCAGAGCCTGTGCATGTCCTTTTTCATGTATGCGTGAACCTGTCACCTTTAGGTGCGCTACGTCAATATCGATTATTTATGGTGGTGAAATGCCTTGCCGCAAATGATAACGTCGTCCAGGTAAGGCATACACGTTCCACACGGAAGTCCGCGCAGGATCGTGTCCATGAGTTGTTCGGATGCCTCCAGAACATTACACGAACTGAGAGGCATTACGCTAAACTCGAAGACTCCTACCGGCGTTATAAAGATAGTGTTCTCCTTGATTGGCGGGTGCATCGGTATCAGCCAGTAGCCTGAGCGCACATCAACAGATTAGAAATAGGAGGGAGAATGTCAACAGTCAATGGCGTTACCTATACGTGGGAGAGGATAAGCATTCTTCATCGGCATTACGCTTAGGCATTTGCCGTCGGCGCAGAATATCCTGCAGTCTGCAGTAGATACATAATGGTCATTCAGAGGCGAGCTTGCATCCGTTGGAGTAGCGACCACACAGTTGCTCAGAGCATCATCGTCTTCAAAATGTGCTGCCTTCCGTCTGGCCAACAAAAGAACTGGCTCGGAGGACACAGTTACCGTTCACATGTGAGCACCATCGTCTATGACTACGATAACGACAAGTACATTTTTCTGTAGAGTGTTGACGTATTCGGGTTCAATTATTCCATAGCACTAACCAGCACAAATTCGCTACGAGGTCACTAGGATGAACATTGGTGTCAGCGCAGGGAAACATACAACAGCGGACAAGAAAAATACATCTTGACGATCGGATGAAATGTCGTCAAGCGCTGGTGGTCGGATATTGACGCTGAGTAATATTTCACCAGCCCTGCAGTCTAATGTTGATCCACACTCCTGTAAATAGCCAGTACGAAGAATTACATCATGAGTGGGGCGTCTCGGAGAGAAAATTCCTTTCGAAATGACTTTCCATCAGCGGTTATTATAACGGAACATACTCCCATAGGACGTAGCAGTTGACCACCAACTCCCCAAATCATGGTAGTTCCATCCCAAGAAAACGTCACTTTCGGTCCTAGGTGGTTCTTCAAAGGAAGACACATCACAGACACGGAAGCGCCAGTATCTACAAAAGCCACCGTATTTACACAATTCACACAAATACACACTTTGCTGTTTAGCATGAAGTCAGGCGGAGGCATTTGCCAAATTGGCCATCCAGCTAGTTTCCCAGCTGGGGTGGCGTAGGCGAGTGGCGACGTTGAGATGGCGATTGACGTGACCGACTCGGTGGTGGAGTCAGGCGTCGGTCGGACATTGGGGAGTTATTCCTCTCCATGTCAGTGTACTCTCAAGCGGACTGGCTAAAATGGACAAATTGTTGTCAGGGTGCAGCTTCTTGCATGCGTTGCGGATGGGCACGACCCCGTGGAGCACGTTGTGGGCGACGGCTGCAATACCTCGCGATGTGTCCGTGAGCCCCTTAGCTGTCGTACACAGGTGGATTGGGATTTTTATTGAACTTGGGCACTGATCTCTTAGGCCTATTATAGACAGGAGACCTACGCCGACGCTGTCTGTGATGTCAGCTTTTAAAACTCGAAGATTGGGGCTGGATACACTCCACCACAGCCTCCTCGGTAAATTCTGTTGCTGCCAAGACGCCGAGACCAGAATAGGGGGCACCGTCGGCAGAGTTAACAAATGCCGCCGCTCATTTCGACCACGGACGTAGAATGGCGCCGCGACGCCGGCTCTTTTTAATTGTTGCGATGGTAGAACAATCAACTGTGACCATGGCCTTGTTTGTAACCCTGTAGAATAGTATAGCAGTATCTAGAATTCAGTCAGTGAAGGTTCGAGCGTGCTTGCAGCAACTGTGCGTTAAAACGGATCGCGCTTAGCCCGTTGCAGAAAAAAAAAGCAAGTTTAATTAGTGCTGTCGTAGTGCTTGCGTAGCAAAGTGCACAATATACGGAAGTGGGCAAGCGCTCTTAGAGATATACCTTGCCAAAAGAATACTTGCGCGGATGCTCTATTTAAAAGTGGAATATTTCTACAGTGAGCCGTCCTTCGAGCTTCGGCACACGTTATTAGTATACTATTTTTACGATTTTCAGAAGAGTTTTCCCAGTTCTTTTGCATCAGACGAGCGCTGTGACCAACTTCAGTATTCCTACTCAGAAATCTTTGCACCTTCTACCACGTCCGTGTGGCTTAGCGACCAGGAAAAATAGAAAATAAATCTTTAAAGATCGAGAAGAAGCACCGCATGCCTTGAATAAGCAATATGCGAGCAAATATGGTATTGCAAACGCTTTGTTGAATTATGCATAAAGTTCGGACACACAAAATCCTCAGGGCTCGTTTATACTTTAACATATCTTCTATTCAGTGGTCTGGAAAAAAAAAACACTCTTGTAGACGCCATTATTGTCGTTGGCTGTACTAGTACAGTTTACAAGCAGTAATTTGGTAAGTGTGGGTCCTGCACGTAGAATAAAGGTCTAATTACGATACCTTGCAAACAGCCGCTGCCACAAAGTATTAGCATCTACCGATAAAGATTTTCACTCAGTATTCAATGATTTAAAGAAAAGGTAGCGCAAGCTGCTACAGGCTATGTTTAACTAAAACCATCTTTCAGCGAATAGTTTTTACCGAGTCCTAGCTTCGTAAACAAAACGAAGGAAATATTGCACCTGTGCCACGGTTCGCATTCAACACCAAAACTGATAGACGAAGAAATTAAAGCCAGGTCAAGCAGAGTCCGGTCGTATATGAGTGAGATCAATTTGTGTCATTATATGCATTGCTCAAAGTTACATGTATACAGGTGAACAATGTCAGGTACTCAACCGGTTCCCAGAAACGATGTTTGGGAACCGGCATCACCCCTTCAATTTCTTTTTGTACTTGACTGCTTGCTGAAGGACGCACGTAAAAAGCATCGCGTATTCACGGTCGCTCGACATTCAGCTCAGGTAGACTATCGCAGCAGCAAATAGGGTTTGAAAATGTTGACCATGCTACACGACAAAGAACGGCAAAATCAATGCAGACGACGACTACCGCTGCACTGTGATCCCTGTGGAGGCAACGGCGATGCGGCCGCGCGCTGCACGAGGTAGTCTACGCCGGCGGCTCCATCTCGCTGGAAACAACCGATAGAGAGAGGGAAAAGCGACCACCGCTCGAACGCCGTTTGCCAGGCACTGAGTTTATCTATGAGGTTATGACTCCGGGCGTCGGTGTTGTCCTAATGGAGCGGCTGCTGTGAGCAGGTCATGGCCAGGTCACTGGCAACTCCACGTAGCGCTCATCAACAGAGCATTAGTGGCGCCCGCGGTTGAGACCTTCAATTGCACAATGAGCCAGTCCATCTCTGGGAACTCTCCGCCCTATAACAGCAAGTTCTTTAGAGACATATATTTATTTATTTATTTATTTATTTATTACAAATACTTTCAGAGCCCGAGGGCATTACAGAAAGGAGTGGGTAATACATATACAAGTGTGCAATAATACAATTTATGAAAATACAAGTTAACAAAATAAGTAATCTTCAATGGCATTTCTGAATTTAGTGTCGATAATGGCAGCGATGGATGAAGGAAGGTGGTTCCATTCTGCACTGGTTTTTGGAATGAAAGAGTAATTATATAAGTTGGTTCGGCAAAATGGCACACCCACCTTGAACTTGTGGTCCACACGCGATGAGATGTGCGTCGGTTGAAGAAAAAGACAGCTTTTTAACACTTCATTTTGATGATAGATTTTGTGAAAGAGGCAGAGACGAAGAAATTTACGACGTAAAGACAGATCAGGCAGGTTTAGTGTGTTCTTCATAGTGGATACAGAAGCGTAGCGGGAATAATTGGATAGAATAAACCGGGCTGCGCGATTCTGAACAGATTCCAGGGAAGCGATTAGTATGGATTGACTGGCGTCCTAGATGCTGGATGCATATTCTAGTTTTGGACGGACTAAAGCTTTATAAAGAATTAATTTTACGGAAGACGGCGCTTTGGAAAAGTTTCGGCGCAAGTAGCCAAGAGTGCGGTTAGCATTGCGGGTTACGTAATCAACGTGCATGTTCCAGGATAGGTCGTTAGTAATATTAATGCCAAGGTATTTGTCGGAGTTAACGGCATTCAAGGGGGCTCCTTTAAGGAAATAACTGTGGTTTGCACTGTGAGGGCGCCGGGTTATTCTCATGGCTTTACATTTATTAACGTTTAATTGCATAAGCCATTTGTCACACCATAGAGACAATTGATCGAGATCTTTTTGCATATTTAGTGAATCAGATAAATTTGTTATTTTGTTGTAAATTACGCAGTCATCTGCAAAAAGCTTAATTGATGAAAAAACAATACTGTCAGGAAGATCATTTATGTGTACAAGAAACAACAAAGGGCCCAGTACAGACCCCTGTGGTACGCCGGACGTAACAGGAGAAAGAGAAGAAGAATAATTATTAGCAGTTACATATTGAGTACGGTTTGAAAGAAAGTCTTTAATCCAGTTAAATACGCTAGTGTCGATATACGTCCATATATGCTGTGGTAGGCACGTCCATCCGACCAAACTTTGAAAAGAATGTGGCGTGTGTGGAGAGCCTCGAATGCACGACGGTGTAGTGAGGTCTTCCTTAGAGACGAAAACTGTACGCATCTTCGGCGATCCAAGTGAGGAGGGCTCCGACCTTGTCCTCGTCCTGCCTGTTTTCGTTCACAATTCTGTGAAACATAAGGGTTTTCTAGTACACGTCTCCCCCGGTAAGTGCACTCGTCATGAAAGTGTCGGCTCGGCGTTTTCCTTTGTGAAAAGCGAATCACAAAGCATTTCTCTATCTCTTGATGATGATTTACCAAATAACGGCAGTTTCGCAAGGAAACACACAATGTTAGAGGTCTGTGCAGACGTTCTCTATTCATTGTGGCGGCCCACCTTCTGGTAGTGTCTGAGCCAGTCTTCGACGTATTAGTTAACATTGCATGAGAATGTGTGTGTTCCTTATGAGGTGTCCAGTAACTATCTTGCCTTGGGCGAATGCTTTCTTCTGGAGTTTCTTCGTGACCATCCGAATCGCTCATGTCTGTGTCTGCCGGTGGTACCCAGGGCAACAGGCACCACCCAGCTCCTCGCGCACTTCTCTGTATGCTTCCCTTCGGCAAGCCGTGCAGAGTGAATGTATGTATATATATACATATAATTTGCCTGTGGCAGATCGCATAATTCAGCTTCATGACGTTGTCCACTCGAAGCGGCGGGCACTGCTTGCACAAAATAATGGGAGTGCATAACATATATATATTGACACGTGTACTTATCTTTATCGGGCAACCACGTTTCGCCGCTTAAAGGGAAGCTGAAGAATCTGTCGAATTCAATAAGACGCTCATATACGGATGCGGGAACCTTATAAACCATGTAGGAAAAATTTGGGTTTTTTTTTTTCAATTAGGAGCGACGTAATCGTCGGTTGAAATTGCGCCGTAGCTCCGCCTCCCTTTGAGTGAGTGAGCGGAGCGGAGACCGGAAACCGCGGTGTTGTGACGTCAACTCTGCTTCGTTCCTTCGCAGCGTCCGCGACGGTGCCTGACCGCGCTTGTTTCTGCGTGCGTGCCATCGTAATCTGCTTCGATCGACCCTGCATTCCTTTGTTGGTGCATCTGCGTGTATGTAGAGTGGTAGTCAACATGCATGGTAGTCAACGTGAGTGGTAACGTGAGTGGTAGTCAACAGATGAAGGTCACTACACGTACTGCATGAACCGGGAAGCTTTTCACGCGTTTAAACCGTCTTTGTAGTTTGCCGACAGCTTTGGACAGCGCACAAATGCCGACGATCGCATCCCCGCTTACGTTCCACGAGGAGGAACACAACACTACAGTTGTTTGACCGGAAAGTAGCTCACTTGATCGGCGAAAGATCGGCGAGATCACTAGATCGCTTTGCAAAAAACATAGTCACCAAAGAGCATTTCCAACACGAGGAGATCCCAAGACTTTGCTTTCGTTCGCGTCGAAAGCATTGCTCGCACCAGCATCGTTTGCTTCTTCGAGAGGCTGGATCTTCGCAATCGGCTCGTACATGTAGGGAGTAACGCCGAACTCCTCAGAAAAACGCAGTCTCTCTAAATTTTCCATTACCGTCTCAGAAAAACAGCACCAAACTACCTGGCACCGCGCTTCATGTGTAGCGGCAGCGGTCGGCAGCGGCAGAGTTGACGTCATGAGGCGCACCGACCAATCAAAGGCGGAAACGAGACGCGCGAGCTGGGCGTGTCCGCTGCTGCACTTTTCGTCGAAATAAAATATATTTGCGCTTTCTTTCGCTCAATTTCGATACGATATTCGAATTCGGAGGGTTGAAAGCCATTATGTACAGATGTTCACTCATTTTTTCTGGAAAACCTTTCAGCTTCCCTTTAACAACTGTAATCGCACAGTGAGGGACGCGCCTGCATGTATCCGACGTTTCTGGAAAGTTATCGACGCTTCTATCCCCGTGTCTGTTGTCGCCGAACCTTGTGTTATCAGATTTCATCGCGTGACACGAATGGTGTAGAACTTTGTGGAAGACACGCGGGTCCCATCAGTTAATCTGGAACATTCGACGACTGATCTATAAAAGCCGACGCGCTTGACCCGCTAATCAGTTTTCCGACGATCGCCGACCGTGTTCGCCGCTATCGTTGTGCTATAAGTGTAGCCTGTTTTTGTGGGCACAGGTTCGAAATGCTGCGCGACGACATCATCCAGCCGTCGAAAAGCCCGTGGGCGTCTCCAGTTGTTTTAGTCAAGAAAAAGGACGGAACCCTACGTTTCTGCGTCGATTATCGTCGACTGAACAAAATCACGAAGAAAGACGTATACCCCCTCCCACGGATAGACGACGCATTAGATCGGCTCTGCAATGCTAAATACTTCTCATCGATGGACCTCAAGTCTGGCTACTGGCAAATAGAAGTCGACGAAAGGGATCGCGAAAAGACCGCCTTCATCACGCCAGACGGCCTCTATGAATTCAAGGTTATGCCATTTGGACTGTGCTCGGCGCCTGCAACGTTCCAGCGCGTGATGGACACGGTTTTAGCAGGATTGAAGTGGCAGACCTGTCTTGTTTACTTGGATGACGTCGTCGTCTTCGCCGGAAATTTCGACGATCACCTTAAGCGGCTTGCGACAGTATTAGAGGCCATCAAGTCATCAGGGCTCACCCTGAAGCCGGAAAAGTGTCGCTTCGCTTACGATGAGCTTCTATTCCTAGGCCATGTCATCAGCAAATCTGGAGTGCGCCCCGACCCGCAGAAGACAGCTGCCATCGCAAAGTTCCCGCAGCCAATCGACAAGAAGGCAGTGCGCAGATTCCTTGGCATGTGTGCCTACTATAGGCGCTTTGTCAAGGACTTTTCGCGCATCGCGGAGCCGCTAACACATCTAACGAAATCTGATGTCGAGTTCAATTGGGAAACGCCGCAGGCCGACGCATTTCAAGAACTCAAACGACGCATGCAGTCGCCGCCGGTACTTGAACACTTCGACGAGGACGCCGATACTGAAATCCACACTGACGCCAGTAGCCTAGGCCTCGGTGCCGTCCTAGTCCAGAGGAAAGAAGGACTTGAACGGGTGATATCGTATGCTAGCCGGTCGCTGTCAAAAGCGGAAAGCAATTATTCTACGACTGAAAAGGAATGCCTCGCCATCATTTGGGCTACAGCTAAATTCCGCCCTTACCTCTATGGCAGGCCATTCAAAGTCGTCAGCGACCACCACGCGTTGTGTTGGCTAGCTAACTTAAAGGACCCTTCAGGACGGCTGGCGCGGTGGAGCCTCAGACTACAAGAATATGACGTAACGGTAATATACAAGTCCGGAAGAAAACACTCCGACGCCGACTGCTTATCACGCGCCCCAATCGATCCCCCGCCGCAAGACGACGTGGACGACGACGCCTTCCTTGGGATAATAAGCGCGGAAGACTTCACTAAACAGCAACGAGCAGACCCGGAGCTAAAAGGCCTCGTCGAGTATTTGAAAGGGAACACCGACGTTGTCCCTAGGGCATTTAAGCGTGTGTTGTCTTCGTTCACGCTACGAAACAACCTGCTCGTGAAGAAGAACTTCTCACCAGTCCACGCCAGCTACCTTCTTGTGGTGCCGTCAGCGCTCCGTCCAGAAATACTGCACGCCCTACACGACGATCCAACCGCTGGGCACCTCGGATTCTCCCGGACGCTGTTGAGGATACAGGAAAAGTATTACTGGCCGCGTCTGACCGCCGACGTCGCCCGTTACGTCAAGACATGCAGAGACTGTCAACGACGCAAGACACCACCGACAAGGCCAGCAGGATTACTACAGCCGATCGAACCTCCTCGTCGACCATTCCAGCAGATTGGGATGGATTTGTTGGGGCCGTTTCCGATGTCAACATCCAGGAATAAGTGGATCATCGTGGCGACGGACTATCTCACCCGCTTTGCTGAAACCAAAGCTCTACCAAAAGGCAGCGCAGCCGAAGTGGCGAAATTTTTCGTCGAGAACATCCTGCTGCGACATGGTGCCCCAGAAGTCCTCATCACCGACAGAGGAACGGCTTTTACAGCAGAGCTCACCGAAGCCATTCTGCAGTACAGCCAGACGAGCCACAGGAGGACAACTGCCTACCATCCGCAGACGAATGGTCTCACGGAGCGCCTGAACAAGACCCTCGCCGACATGCTAGCAATGTACGTCGACGTCGAGCACAAGACGTGGGACGCGGTCCTGCCGTATGTCACCTTCGCCTACAACACGGCGGTGCAAGAAACAACACAGATCACGCCATTCAAGTTGGTTTACGGCAGGAACCCGATGACGGCGCTCGACGCCATGCTGCCGCACGTCACTGACGAGGAGAATCTTGACGTCGCTACCTATCTCCAGCGCGCCGAAGAAGCCCGACAGCTCGCCCGCCTACGGATCAAGACCCAGCAGCGTACCGACAGCCGACACTACAACCTCCGACGACGCTTCGTCGAGTACCAGCCCGGCGACCGTGTTTGGGTATGGACCCCGATACGCCGGCGAGGACTCAGTGAGAAGCTGCTGCGACGCTATTTCGGACCCTACAAGGTCATCCGACGTATTGGCGCACTAGACTATGAGGTCGTACCAGACGGCATTTCGCACTCACAGCGGCGCCGCGCACGATCTGAAGTGGTCCACGTGGAGCGCCTTAAACCATTTTACGGACGCTGATGAACTCCCTTAGTTTGTTGTTTTCTTTGCTACGAGTGCTTTTCTTTGTTACTTTCGTTTGTTAGCAGCATCGGGTCGATGCTTTTTAAGAGGGGGGTAATGACACGTGTACTTATCTTTATCGGGCAACCACGTTTCGCCGCTTAACAACTGTAATCGCACAGTGAGGGACGCGCCTGCATGTATCCGACGTTTCTGGAAAGTTATCGACGCTTCTATCCGCGTGTCTGTTGTCGCCGAACCTTGTGTTATCAGATTTCATCGCGTGACACGAATGGTGTAGAACTTTGTGGAAGACACGCGGGTCCCATCAGTTAATCTGGAACATTCGACGACTGATCTATAAAAGCCGACGCGCTTGACCCGCTAATCAGTTTTCCGACGATCGCCGACCGTGTTCGCCGCTATCGTTGTGCTATAAGTGTAGCCTGTTCTTGTGGGCACAGGTTCGCCCAATAAAAGCTAGTTTTGTATTCCACCGTATTGCTTCTTTCTTCACCGTCACTACCACGTGACAATATGTATATATATGCCGAAGGTTCTAGGTGTTTGGGTACCCACCTGCGACAAGTTACCTTCTCGTGCACTTTTATTTGGTGTTTTATTCATTATTTTCTACATATCAAGCTGAATCACCGCTAATTACCCCTATGCTTCCATTCGCTCCATTGCCGGGTGAGTTTATATGGGCGTGATTAGCACAAATAGATTCGCTATATTTCCCATTTAATTCATTCTTTATTTTGTTTTTACGTAGCTTCTGCGTAGCGCTCGGGCGTCGAAACTGTGTTTGTTGTTTTTCAACGTAGTTTTCTTCACCTAATTACACAGTGGCAGGCACCCTTATTTCTTACTCATGTGTATATATATATATATATATATATATATATATATATATATATATATATATATATATATTTGTATGTATGTATGTATATATGTATCTGCGAAAAGCTTCCAATTTTTAAAATATGCCTGTGGCCGATCGCATAATTGAGCTCCATAACCTTGTCCACTTGAAGCGGCGGGCACTGCTTGCACAAAATAATGGAAGTGCATAATAGGCTAATTAACATTTTTCTAGTTACAATATGGCACATATTTCCACTTACAAATTCTGGCCGTGGAGTTTGCAAGGCGGATTCATTTGGGACGAATTCTCAGAATGACACCAGTTTCGAGATGTTAATTCCCGAACCTTGCGAAAAATGCATTCTTGTTCCAGTTGCGTTTGTGCCTGAATGAATAAAATGACACTTTGTTAAAAAAGTAACTGGAACGCTAGAGCATTTCTGCGCAAAATTCGGGAATGAATATCTCGAAACTGGAGTCGTCCTGAGAACTCCAAGGCTACAATTTGTAAACTGTAGTATGGTCTGTAATGTAATTAGTTAAAACCCTAATTAGCGGATTTTGTTAATTAGTCCCTATGTATTTAAATTTGTTGTGCAAGTAATGTCCACCTCTTCGCGTCATCATCACCATCATCATCAGCCTGGTTACGCCCACTGCAGGGCAAAGGCCTCTCCCATACTTCTCCAACTAGCCCGGTCATGTAATAATTGTGGCCATGTTGTCCCTGCAAACTTCTTAATCTCACCCGCCCACCTAACTTGCTGCCGTCCCCTGCTACGCTTCCATTCACTTGGAATCCAGTCCGTAACCCTTAATGACCATCCGTTATCTTCCATCCTCATTACATGTCCTGCCCATGCCCATTTATTTTTCTTGATTTCAACTAAGATGTCATTAACTCGCGTTTGTTCTCTCGCCCAATCTGCTCTTTTCTTATCCCTTAACGTTACACCTATCATTGTTCTTTCCATAGCTCGTTGCGTCGTCCTCAATTTAAGTAGAACCCTTTTCGTAAGCCTCCAGGTTTCTGCCCCGCACGTGAGTACTGGTAAGACACAGCTGTTACACACTTTTTTCTTGAGGGATAATGGCAACCTGCTGTTCATGATCTCAAGATGTCTGCCAAACGCACCCCAGCCCATTCTTATTCTTCTGATTATTTCAGTCTCATGATCTGGATCCGCGGTCACTACCTCTTCTAAGTAGATGTATTCCCTTACCACTTCCAGTGCCTCGCTACCTATCGTAAACTGCTGTTCTCTTCCGAGACTGTCAAACATTACTTTAGTTCTCTGCAGATTAATTTTAGACCAACCCTTCTGCTTTGCCTCTTCAGGTCAGTGAGCATGCATTGCAATTGGTCCCCTGAGTTACTCAGCAAGGCAATATCATCAGGGAATCGCAAAATACTAAGGTACTCCCCATTAACTTTATGCTCAGTTCTTTCCAATCCAGGTCTCTGAATACCTCCTGTAAACACGCTGTGAATAGCACTGGAGAGATCGTATCTCCTTGCATATCTACCTGCTATACTTATATATTAAGTCGCATTACACGTGGCGACTTATTAGGAAGTGATAGCCGACGCTATAGTTATGTACGCCATACGCTCTAGAGGAACGTACGCTAAGCAGCGCGCGTTCATAACAGTTTTAGTTGGCCTGCGACATCTTCCGATCTCAGAGGCCATATGCCATCATCGTGGTTACCTCCCGTCTTCACTGATACGTGGCGCTCACATTTCGAAGGTTTCTTGTGTTAGGCTTCGACTCGTTAGAAACGAGAAACAATACCGAAAATTAGACAAGGTTATCCATAAAAATGTGTCGTCGAAGCGGCCTGAGACTAAGCGAAAGCCGTTTAAACAGTCATCTGCTACGAACGAAGTGAATTTTACAAAAGCAACGACAAATTCAATTCCATACGAGCAGCCGGGACCGCCGCCATGTTTTACGCAACCGCGCAAAGACAGTAACGCTAAATCTGAGAAATAGTGTGCGTACGCTATAAGGCTGTTTCACATGGCGCGGTTTTCAATCAGCGACAAAGCGAATTCCGTCGCTTAGCGACCAGCGCGACGTCGTGGGCTCTCCGCGACTGGATTCCAACAAGTTTGTCGCGCCGTCGCTCAGTCGTAGCGCTCGACTCGATGTGGGAGGGGCAATGTGTGACCAAACAAAGCGTCGTCAGAATAGGTGCTTTCCTGTTTTACCGCACGTTGGTAGCTCTGTCGGGCAATGTCGCGCCAGTTTTAGTTATCTTTTAATAGAGCGAACGCATCAGAGTCTGCGCCTTAGGAGCTTCATAAACATTTTTTTTTCTTCCGCTTACACAATTCGTTTAAAAGGGGAAGCTGCACGCTATCCAGGTCGGGAGCAGACGTCACCTCAACATGAGGAATGTACCCACTTGATCGGCACTGTCGTCAACCTCTTCATCGCTACGAATCGTGCCAACTGCTTATACATGCACACTGAATAGTAGCTTGCTCTTCTGCAAAAGCAAATACTCCTCCAGGAAGTGGCGTCCATAGTAATAACGAAAGTAGAGTGTATTAAACGGAACCACCCCACCAACGCCACATACACCGCAAACTCATATTGCGGTGTTGTGCAGCGTCTCACTCGCCGTATCTACAAGCTATCGTAAAGTCTCAACGCTTTTAAACGTTAAAAGATGGTGTACTCATTCGATTATCGAATAATAATAGGAAAGTTCGATTATTTCACTAGTTTCCATGTTCTTTTTATTTAACGGTGCAGGCATGGATACTTCGCGGGCAGGGGGCGAACTTACGCATCGCTGCGACGGAAATCGCGCTGCCCGAAACGCATGTGAAAGCTGCTAGCCAAAATCGCTCTGCGAGGTGCGCGGCAAAACAATTTTTTTCTCATCCCAAGGAGCCATGTCAAACAATCTATACGCCATGGGTCACTTAGCATTCTGCGCATGCTCACTGATGGCCCGCTATTTTATAGCCTACGCATTGGCATAGTGTACACTAAACTAAAGCTGTCTATTGACGTTCGGCGGCGGTGAGGCTTCATTATATATATATACATATATATATATATATATATATATATATATATATATATATATATATATAATATATATATATAGAGAGAGAGAGAGAGAGAGAGAGAGAGAGAGAGAAAGAGAGAGAGGGCTTCAGTAACATCAGTTAGCTAGTCCCCATATGTATGGCCGCTATTAGCTTTCTTTACTTTCAGTGTTTGCATATCAGAGAGGGGAAGGGCATGTCACAGACCAAAATACAAAAAAAATAGCTGATGCAATAAGAAGGAGCATGGACAGTCGACAAATTGATACAAAAATGTACAGCTGCAATAAAGGACAAAAAATAACAACGTAGAAGTACATGACAATGCAGTGGTGCTATAGTATCACTAGGGCATTCGCAACACATGCCGGTCAGTGGCAGACCCCTTCGCATGCCTGTTTAGCCTTTTGCAGGGCCAGACTGTTCCTTCCTAACAGCTTTCTGTAAGGACTGCTATTTGTAAACTATCCTTTAAACTATCTGGTCCCTGACCATCAGCTCCATAAGACTGCCAAAGTTGCATGCTCTTCCCTGCGTCTTTAGATCGCTTACAAAAATTTTGAAATGACGCAGAGCAGGAACAGCTGGTTGTCCGAACGGCTCACACTCGTGCTAAGCGCTGACGATCCGGCTGGCCTTGTCCTTGTGCGCTTGTTCTTCATTACAATTAGCCCTGGTGCAAAAGCGGCGCCATCCTGGCGACTTACGACGTGGCGACGAGCGGGTCATAGAATTGTTTTAGGCGGTGAACGTGAACAACATCCCGTCCACGGCGGTGCGTGTGGGATGACGGTGTAAGTGGCTCTATGACATAGTTGACCGGAGAGGTGCGTCCGACAATGCGGTATTGTCCATCATACTGTGAGAGAAGTTTTGTCGAATGTCCAGGCATGGTAGAAGCCCCGGACAACAAGACAAGTGTGCCGGGAGCGAAGTTCAGATTCGTAGCATCACCATCACGATTGACTTTCTGTCATTGCTGGTCGGCGGAGGCGAACTTTCGGGCTAATTGACGGCATTCCTCGGCGTATCTGGCGACGGCTGAAACGGGAGCACGCTCTGGCGGGTCTGGTGTATAAGGCAAAACAGTATCGATGGTATGGGAAGGATCGCGACCGTAGAGAAGTATGGAAGAAATCCTGTAGTACTTTGTGTAGCCGTATTATATGCGTAAGTGCAAATGGGAGGATGATGTCCCAGTTTGTATGCTCCGACGAAACGTACATGCCGAGCATATCGCCAAGGGTGCGATTGAAACGCTCCGTAAGCCCGTTAGTTTGAGAATGGTATGCCGTGGTGGTCCGGTGAACTAAGCGGCATTGAGCAAGCAGAGCTTCAACCACCTGCGACAAAAACACACGGCTTCTATAACTCAGGAGCTGCCGAGGTGGGCCATGACGAAGACTGAAACGATGGAGCAGAAAGGATGCAACGTCAATGTCGGTCGCTGCAGGTAGAGCAGCGGTTTCAGCATAGCGCGTTAGGTGATCAACTGCGACAATAATCCATCGTTTGCCAGCTGGTCTTAGCGGTAGCGGCCTGTACAGGTCAATTCCCACACGGTCGAAGGTACGAGCAGGGCACGGAAGCGGCTGTAATAAACCGTGGGCCGGATGAGGCGGAGATTTGCGGCGTTGGAATTGCGGGCACGAGCGGACAAACATTTGGAAAATAGTAAACATCCCTCGCCAGTAGTAAAGCTGCCGCAGGCGCTCATACGACTTCACAACGCCTGCGTGTGCACATTGTGGATCGGTATAGACAGACGCGCACATGTCGGAACGCAACAAGTCCTAGGGATAACCAGGAGCCACTTGCGACCACCGGGCTGGTAGTTGCGTCAAAACAACAGGTTATCCTGGACAGCGAATTGGGCAGCCTGGCGACGCAGGGAGCTCTCCAAAAGAGAGGCCACCCAAGGATCCTTGCGCCGTTCTGAAGCGAAGGTGTCGATGTTGACTGAGGATACCGCCTCACTGGTGGAGAGGGAGGCCGTGTCGGCTGGCAGCGGAGAGCGGAATAGAGCGTCAGCGTCAGTGTGCTTGCGACCTGAGCGGTAGATGACGTGTATGCCGTATTCTTGCATCCACAGAGCCCAGCGGGCAAGGCGTCCCAACAGGTCTTTTAAAGAGGAGAACCAACAAAGGGCGGGATGATCAGTAACCATAATGAAAGGCCTGCGAATAAATAAGGGCGAAACTTCCCCAGTGCCTAAACGATGGACAGGCATTCTTTTTCTTTGACGCTGTAATTGCGTTCCGCTTTGGTCAGCGCACGACTGGCGTAGGCAATGGCGTACTCGGAGTAGCCAGGCTTGTGCTGCGCAAGGATAGCGCCAAGGCCAATACCACTGGCATCGGTATACACTTCAGTTGGAGCGGTGGGGTTCTATTGTCGCAGTATAGGCGGAGACGTCAGGAGACGGCGTAAGGTCACGAACGCGGTGTCGCGTGCAGGATACCAGCAGGAGGATACGTCGTTGGCGCCACTTAAGAGTTGTGTCAGAGGTGATATAATGGAGGCGAAATTCCGAACAAAGCGTCTGAAGTAAGAACAGAGACGGATGAAGTTATTTGAGTGTCTTGCGTTTAAGAAACTCTGCCACAGCGCTAAGTTTTGATGGGTCGGGACAAATGCCGTCTTGTGCTACGACGCGACCTAGAATCATGAGCTTGCGCGCGGCGAACTGGCACTTTTTCAGGTTTAGTTGCAGGCCTGCGTTGATCAAGGACGTCAACACTTGTCTAAGGTGAATAAGGTGCGTGCTGAAATCCGGGGCGAACGCAACGATGTCGTCGAGGTAGCATAAACACGTGCTCCGTTTTAGGCCGCGCAAGATATTGTCCATCATTCATTCGAACGTAGCCGGCGCATTGCATAGGCCAAATGGCATCACCTTAAATTGGTATAAACCATCTGGAGTAATCAATGCAGTTTTAGGGAGATCGACTGCTGACATCCGGACCTGCCAGTAGCCCGAGCTTAAAACCAACGAAGAGAAGAATTCAGCGCCTTGCAAGTTGTCTAGAGCGTCGTCAATGCGCGGTAGAGGGTAGACGTCTTTTCGCTATTCTATTATGACGGCGATAATGAAGGCAGAGCCGAATGGAACCATATTTTTTTGTGACGAGAACCACCGGTGATGCCCAGGAGCTATTGGAAGGTCCAATGACGCCGCGCTGTAGCATGCCGTCCACGTGCTCACTGGTCACCTGACGCTCCTTGGTGGAGACGCGGTATGGACGCTGCCGCAATAACGCGTTGGAGCCAGTGTCGATGTGATGGCTGACGGTTGACGTGCGACCCAGAGTAGGCTGAGCGACATCAAAAGAAGAACGGAACTGGGCAAGCAGGTGACGAAGCTAGTAGCGCTGCTCGGAATTAAGGTTATTGGCAATGAAAGGTGTGAATAAGTCAGGTGATGGCGGAGCAGAAGTGGAAAGTGCACAGAAGTCAGTGACCTCTGCATACGAAGGATCCGGCACGTCGGTTATAATCATGCCATCAAGCGGCTGAACACGGCCAAGTGCTTCGCCGCAAAGAGTCTTCAGGGCTGTAGGATGCGGGTTGCAGACAACCATGGAGCTGAAACCGGCTGAAATGTCAAGCGTGGCGAAAGGGAGGGGAACATCTTTGCAGGTTATGAAGAGTTCCAAAGGAGTGAAGAGGACCGTGCCTTCAAAGACAGCGACACCGAAGACGGGAACAATGGCAGACGACTACGGCGATATGGCGATTTCTTCCCGAAGGACTAGCTTAGCGGGAAGAGAAGTGGCGCCGACGAGGAGCACGTCATACAGAGGCGATAATTCTATTTCAGCACGTGCACAATTGATGACGGCGTTATTTCGCGAAAGAAAGTTCCACCCAAGCATCACGTCGTGAGAGCAGGACTGCAGAACCACAAACTCCACAATATAAAGAACGCCCTGAATAACAACTCTAGCTGTGTATGCTGCTGAAGGCTGAACTGGCTGGGCGCTTGCTGTGCGAAGAGAAAACCCAGAAAGTGGCGTAGTAACTTTTCGTAAAGCGCTAGAGAGGCGTTCGTTTAGGACAGACATGGCTGCTCCAGTATCAATTAGCGCAACGGTAGGGACGCCATCCACAGTAAGGTCAACAACGTTCGAAGGCGACAATGGAGGACTTGTACAGATCGATGGCGACGCAATTCCTGCCTCCTGAACTGCGGCGCTTAGTTTTCCTCTTGCGTGGGTGAAGGGCACCAACTCATGCGGCACGAGTGGCGACGCGGGGAAGGTGAACGACGTGTAAGGACCAGGCCCTCGGCTGGTGGCCCGTTCGACTGCCGAGTAAAATAGGTGTCGTGGAAAGGTTGCACGCCGGCGTAGGGAGGCGACTGCACAAACCCATCAGAGTGCAGCATGCGGCGGCGGCAGAGTCGTGCAACATGGCCCGGAATACCGCAGGCATAACATATGGGCCTGTTGTCTTGCGTGCAAGGGCAGGAGCAGGCCGATAAACGTGATGATGAACGGGTGGTAGTGGCCGTGGATGTAGCGCAACGAGTGGTTGACGAGGAGGCTGAGCGGCGACGGTTGCCTAAGCGGCGCGGCAACAGAATACTGCTGATGCTGCATTGGTAGAGACTCAGCAACTTGGTCTTCAATAACCCGCTGGAGCGTAGAGACGAGCTGTGTAGGAGGCTGTTGCGGCAGCGGCTGCTGTTGGGGTAGCTCAGCGAAGGGTAGTAGAGAAAGCTGACGGCAACTTCCTCCCGCGTGAAAGCTTGGATTTGTGTGAGCAGGGGGGAGCGAGCAGAGAAGACTGTCAAGGAAGAGAGTGCCTCATAAGCCACTGAGAGGCGCCTGGTCGATTCGCGTTGCCTCCTCAACTCGTCGTAGCTTTGGCACAAGTTTATGAGCTATGTGCTACGGTGCATGGTCTCTTGGCGATCAACATTTGGAAGATGACATCGGCGATGTCCTTCAAAATGTGCTTCAATTTGTCGTTTTCGGGCAAGGAAGCATCCACACGTTTGCATAGGTCGAGAACCTCTTCGATATAACAAATCAATGCTTCATGGGGTTGTTGCGCTCGCTCTCGTAACCGCTGCTCGGCGCGATATTTGCGGACGGCGGGGCGACCGAAAACTTCACCAAAACTGGTCTTGAACGTGGACCAGGACTGAAAGTCGGCTTCGTGATTTTTAGACCGCAGGTGAGCCACTCCCACAAGGTAGAAATTGACGGCATTTAGCTTGGCTGTATCGTCCCATCGATTGTGCAAGATCACCCGTTCATAGGTAGACAACCAGTCACTGAGGTCCTGCTCATCCGTACAGCTAAAGACTGCTGTATGGCGTTGCGAGACAGCGCCCGAGCAGGCAACGGAGGGTGGCAGCGACGTCGGCTGGGGAGAGTCGGACATGACGGGAGGCAGAGTCCGAGGCCAGAGTTCCAGGGTGTAGATGTTCTTGAATACCCTGCACCTTCCACCAATTGTAATGGGGTGTTTTGAACAATCCAGATGGTAGCGTCTGTTCGTAACCGAGAAGGCAAGTGACGCAGAGCACAAACAGCTGATTGCCCGAACGGCTCACACTCGTGCTAAGCGCTGGCGATCCGGCTGGCCCACTGCTTGCACTGCAGGCGTGGAACAGACGATCTGGCTGGCCTTGTCCTTGTGCTCTTCTTCATTATACCATAAATTTCTGAGATAGAGCTGTGTTCATCGCTTGTGCTCGAAGCTGTTTTATCTAGAAGTATCTGGTAAAATAGAGTTTGCATCGAGTCGTGAGAGCACCCTTGGCCGGGTGATATCTGCTCGTGTGTTTTCCCTGCAGTACTTTCCGTAGTGTTTCGCTTTAGACACTCGTTTATTTTAGATCTATGTGCGCACCCGGATTTTCTCATCGTTAGCGTTGCGCTGCTAAGCCGGAGGGCGCGCAGCCAGATCCCGACCGCGGCGATCACATATCGAGGAGCGGGATGCAAAAGACGCCCGTGTCCCGTGCGTTGGGTGCTGTTAAATAACTATAGCTGGCAAGAAATGTTGCCAAGTCCCAGCTATGGCGTATTTCGTAATCACATCGTGGTTTTGCCACGTAACAGTTCCGAATATATTTATTTCCTACACGATTCATGTGTTCCAGTTACATGTTGAGCAATTCTTGTAAGCCCACAGGTACACTCCTTGCTGCCTGCACTGTAAGAATGTTTACACGCTTAAGGGTGTTCATGTGTCCCACGGTCAACACGCCTACCATTAGAGCCTTGCAAAAATTTGTAGAGGACGACAACGGTGCTCTAACTAGACGTGCGATGAAAAAGAAGTAGTTTAAATCTATGTAATCATTCTGACAGCCTTGGGCGCACTGAAATATCCGACAGGAGAAGTTTACAGTAATACGTATGAAACTTTATTTAATGCACTTTTTATGTCACCTGGCCCAGCTGTCATCATGCTTACTTGCAAGACAAAGTCGGCAAACAAGATGCCATCATTGGTTCCCACGAAAATTCTGATCCTTAAACGACAACAAATTGATCCTTAAACGTATTTTTGTTAGGCCTTAACGGTAGGGCCCTTAAGGGTTAGGCCTTAACGGTAGATATTACACCCTTAAGGGTGTAAACGTTTTTACAGTGTGGGCTGGGTGAATGGCACCATCGCGAAGCACCATCTTGTAGATGTGCTGAGCACATCCCGTTCCGGTAAACAGGTGACGAAATTCGTGAAGAATGTCTGCATTGCTGCTCTTTTGAGACGCTTTGTGCTCGCGGCACAAGTCCAACGTGCTGCCTTACTTCAAAACCAAGCATCTCTTGACGACAGGTCCAGCACGGAGGTCTGATCATTCAGTGCCACTTCTACAGGGATAACCCTGATGTGTTGAAATGCACCGCGCCATTTCGACTCAGCAGCAGCTTTGGATGCATCTTGAGGTAGCAGCCCAAAAGACATCAAGTCTGCCTGTGCTCCGTTGTCTACTTTTCGATCTAATGGAGCGTTTTTTATTTCAATTTGCACCATCCACCCGCGAGTATTTTTTCTCTCGTCGAGACTACACGTCCAGGAGGTCAAAGTTGGCTTCGGAGCCTAGGAGCTGGCCAACTTCCACGAACGCTTTGCAGCGTATGGCTAAACGGTTTCTCCTGTGGTAGTTCATGCAAGTCTCCTCAAAAGCCGGACACCTTCGTGGAAGCGATGGCAGCACACGAAATCATTTGCTGGGCAGTTGAGCAAAGGCAAATGAATCCGGTACAGATAGCTTCGAGTCAGAAGGCTCTTCCATGGAAGCGAGCACTCGGCCTCTTCAACGCCGGCAATGCGGGCGCACGCACGCACTGAAAAAGTGGCTGGTACTTATCGGCACATGTCACACAGCGATATACATACAATGCAATAAGTACGTCCAATCTTATATTAATGAGGGTTTAATGTTGAAAAAGTGCTATTGTTCTATAACCTCAAACCAGTATATACGGAGTGTAGCAAAGCAGTATAGATAGCTATCATGAATACAATTCGTCGACACGAGGGAAATAGAAGATAGGAGTAGTGTGCATACAGGATACACTCTACCAGACTCGAGTTGTGTTGCCAGGGGAATACATTCAAATTGAAAATCAGTTATATATTGTTGCTTTGGTATGGAGTTGTACAGGTACTCTGCGTCTATCAGTCCACATTAACACCTTATATCGCCACAGTGCACCCGAAATTCTCAAATTCAGGTACATTACGTTATGAATGCACCAATATTGATTGCGCCGCAATGATTGCCCTTAAGGAAATTTCACGCGCCGTAGTGACGCAGTCTATCTGTCAGGCCAGGACATAATGTTGGGCGACTTGTTTCAGCTTAAGTTTTCCGAGCCATGTTAGGCGCATCGTCCTTGTTATTGTGTAGTTATGTGCTGTTTATTTATTTATTTATTTCAGATACTGTCAATCCCAGTGGAATTTTTACAGGTTGGACATATATTATATACTCACAAACAGCGATAAAAATAGGTTTACATGATTTCAACAATGGTATTTGCAATCGACACGAAGCAGATATACACATATGGCAGGAAATAAAACGAGAATGGAACATTTCATTTGGCAAAAAGGAGTGAAATTGCATAGGCAAATACAATGCTCATACAGATTTCATTTTACACAATGACGTGAGTGGTGTGTTATTTCCGGCTAACATAATTTAATTATTGCGCAGCAGCTCTTCTACAAGGGTTACAAATTTCGGCAACGATGTGTTAGTCGTTATGCAGGGGTCCAGGCTATTCCATTCTCTTTTTGCAAGAGGAAAGAACGAATATCTAAAACAGTCAGTGCGAAATGCATATTCTTTAAGGGTTAGTGAATGCTTATGGCGGGAAGGTCTGGTGTCAGCTAGGGATATATACAACGAAGTATTGCATTGTAATGCATCGTAGTGCATAGTGTATTAATCGGAACAATAATATTAGTCTTGCTAGTTTGGCGCGGGTTCGCAGAGTAGGAATACAGGCTTGTTTTAGCAGTTGGGTAGGTGAATCGCTGCTATTGTATTTGTTAAAAATGAATCTATTTGCCTTTCGCTGCACTCCTTCTAGTTTGTTAATAAGCTGTTGTGTATAAGGAAATCAAATTATGTTACCATATTCGAGAACTGGGAGAATAAATGTGTTGTATGATAGCAGTTTCATTTCCGGTGGCGTAACTCGAAGTCTTCTTCTGAGGAAGAACAGCTGTTTTAAAGCGGATGGTATGATACTGTTAATATGCAATTCCCATCTTAGGTCATGTGAAATGATCAAGCCAATATATTTATGCTCATGAACTCGGGTGAGTGGTATGTTATTAATAGTGTATTCGAAGTCCGGCCTATGTTTTTTGCGGGTTATAGATAAAGTGGCAGTTTTATTAAGGTTCAGTTCCATATGCCACTCTTTATACCACTTCACTACATCATAAAAGGCGCTGTTTAAATCAGCGTGGTCATTCATGGAGTTAATTTCATTATAAAGAATGCAGTCATTGGCAGAAAGCTTCATTTTAACGCGTATATTAGAGGGCAAAGCATTAATGAAAATAAGGAATAAAGTGGGAGCAAGGACGCACCCTTCAGGCACCCCCGATGTAACTTTTGAAATGGGAGAAATTTCATTCTTAACAACAACATACTCAAACTGGTTGGTTAAGTAATCTTCAATCCAACTGACAATAGAACCATTGCCTAAAGTTGTTTTCAGTTTGCTGATTAGTTTTTGATGGGTTACTCTATCAAACGCCTTCAAAAAATCTAATGCTATTAAGTCAACTTGTTTTGGATTATCAATGCTTTGGGATAACTCATGTGTTAATTCAAGTAATTGTGTTATGGGTGAAAGTCCCCGTCGGAAACCATGCTGGACCGGCGATAATATTTGTGCTTGCTCTAGATAGCTCGTGATATCCTTTAATATGATATGCTCTTATAATTTTCTTACTGTGGACGTTAGCGATATTGGTCTGTAATTACCGACATCACTTTTGCTTCCTGCTTTATGAACGGGGATTACTTTCGGTATTTTCCATTCCTTTGCAAGGCTACACGTTGATAATGATTTTTTAAATATTAGATGTAGATATCTCGCGTTGACTTCAGCATATCTTTGAAGAAGAGTGTTGGGAATATTGTCCGAGCCGTTTCCTTTTTTTGTGTCTATTGATAGTAATAAGTTGAGCAGTCCTGACTTAGGCATCGTTGACATGACTAGCGGTCTCTGGTTGTAGTGATTCACCTCCGGAATGCGACCATTGTCAGCAGTGAACACAGACTGGAAGTATGCATTTAATGAATTTGCATAACCTAAATTTTGTTCAAGAGCATTGAGAGTGTTGCTTTGTTTTTTGGGGATAAGGTACTTCCAAAACATTCCAGGGGAATGTTTTAAAAAGTTAGGAAGCGTAAGTGAAAAGAAATGCGCTTTCGCTGTAGTAATCTTTGCTTTCATTTCATTGACAGCACACGTGAATTTACGTTTATGTTGAGGACCTTTGTTTGTTCTGAGCAATTTTATTAGTCGCTTCACTTTGCGCTTCGCATGAATGACATCACGTGTTATCCATGGGTTATTTCTATTTATTCGTTTGGTTCTCATTGGTATATAGTAATTGATGCTGTGGGATACAATGGCTTTAAACCTTTCCCATAATGCGTCTATATCAGTGTGTGAAGAATTGGCGAGCTCTTCAAATGACTGATACTCCAAAATTAAGTAATTAACTATGCTTGAGTTGTCAGCTTTTGTAAAGTCTGGATAACTAGTTTTGGAAATAGAAGGATTTGTTGCGGCTTGAATGCACTACTACATAATGTTAATTCGCGATCTGATAATCCATCTAGCACTGCTAAGTTAGTTTTATCGATCGAAAAGTGATAGCTCAGAAAGATGAGGTCTAAACTGTTGGATGTATTGCCTTGAACACGTGTGGGCTCGTTGACAACTTGTGACAAGTCAGAACTAAGCATAATATCAAAACGAATTTGGGAACAAGGAGAGCGATAATACATTGTTGGCCAGTCGATATCTGGAAGGTTGAAATCCCCAAGACGGATCAGCCGGGATTTTTGTACATGAAGTTCCATATACTGATATAATGATGTCATTGCGCGTTCATCAGTCGAAGGGCTACGGTATACACAACCGACACTGAGAGTCGTCGCACCAAGGCTGAGTTTGCAAAAAAGTGCTTCGGCATTCTCGACTTCTGGTAAGACAGTGAAACGAATTTTTTTTATTTATTAGTAAAGCCACTCCTCCCCCTGGCGTTAATCCGTCTTTGCGCACAATCACATTGTCGGGTGGGGATATTTTTTTGTCCTGTATATCATCTGTAAGCCCCGTTTCTCTAATCGCCATAAAGTCACGCTCTAGGCTGATAAGAAGAGACTCTAGTGCTTCAAGCTTATTCAGGATTCTACGCGCATTTACGTTTGCAAAGGTTATTTGTTTCGTTTTTGGGGCGGTAAGGGGTGTAGGTGTGGTCCAATTCCTTGCTGGTTTTTTTGGCTTTTACTCGCACTTGTCTGTGCCTTTACAGATACCCGGCAGTTCTTTTCTTCATCCCACTGAAGGAATTCTCCGTCGATTCGGACTTTATCGTAAACGAGCGCAACCTTTGCACCGGAATCTTTCATTGATTTTACACTAACCCGCAGTTTTTTCCTTATGTCGCGTACTCGGACAGAGAAGTCTTCATTGATCGCGTATTCAGTATTTTTAAGTTTGCGACAGTTTTTTTAGCACAAGAGTCTTTTCACGGAAGTCAAGAAGTTTTAGTATTACAGGCCTGGTTTTCTCGGGTGAAGGTTTTCCTAACCTATGAATGCGTTCAATGGCAACAGGTTGAATTTCAAGAATCTTCTTGGCGATGCTTTCATTAAAAGTTTGTTGAAGGGATTCGTTGTCTTCTTTTTCATCTTCTAGAATTTCGTAAACTAAAAGATTACGCCGTCTCCAGCGATTTTCCAAATCATCCAGCTTTAGTTCAAGCGAGGAAACAACCTGCTGCAAGTTGGTGACCTGGTTTATGCAGTCAAACATTTTTTTGCCAAGGGAAGCCATGTTTTCCAGTTTGGCTTCAATTGATGTTAGTCGATCCTCTTTAATGCTTTTTATGTCTCCGGCAATCGCATCGAGCTGTCTGGAGACCTGTTCAAGTGTGTGGGCGTTTTTTTTTTCCCGCAAGTGGTTCTTGTAACATCCGAACTTGGCGCCAAACTAGAAACTGGACTGCGTTTCGACGTACACAGAGAAAAAGCTCATAAACATAGTATGGATAACTACGTGAAACTGAAATTGCGCAATACTGGTCTCTATTATCACAAGAATTTCATGAGCTTCCTAAACAACGCACAGGTGTTCTCTTCGGAGCCACGAATGCTAAACGTGGAAGTGCGGTGTTTCTCTGGCCGTACGGAACATAAGTATTTATTTGTGATGCATTCATGCTTCTCAATGACTTGAGGTCGCTACGTTACACCATTGTACAAGCAGAATAGCTAAGTATTGGAATTTCGACCCTGCCGTCTGTCGGTTAAGCATTGTATAGGCTTGGACCTGTTGACATACAACACTTGTACTCTGTAACGATATATCAAATGCCTTGCCACGGGACATGCAACGTTCATATCGTGAAAGGATGACTGCTCTGCATCGGCCGAAGCATCAGTAACGGGCAGCTGCCTTTCCAGGTTTCACATCGCATAGAATGCGCTGTCCGCTAAATTTCATATTTCACTGGACACTTAAAAATGTGCCAGTGAGTGCATTACTTATGTGTCGGTAGCACCGTTTTATGCCTGATTTTTAAGACCGCATTTTTGATTAAATGCAGGCATGGTCGGACGCGGCCTTCAATGTGCTGACGGGCCTAGCCATCGGCCTGGGCCAGTTGCACTCACTGGCTTCATACAACTCTTTCGACACGACAACGGTGTACTGGTGCGTAAACTGAACACCTTAAGGAATATTCGCGCAAGAAGATGCAAAGTCCGCATTGCACTATGATGAGCGCGTTAACGTTGCTGAAGTCACCAATTTAACCCATTAGGGACCAGTTTCTTTTTTTTTCTTGCTATCTTGAAATAAATCTAATATATTAGCTTACCTTTATACTAGTAATTCACATGCAGGAATTTATTACTCTTGCCTAATTAGTTTTTTGAAATATAGCCCGTAACCACATGGTCACACTGGGCCCTTACGCTACAGCAGAATACGCGAAGTTTAAACATTTATTTCAAGCCATGAAACATCACAACAAAAAACATACATAGCGAATAGTCGAGCACTCATTTAGTGTGATATGGTTTAAATCATGGAATAGCCATGCCGACGTCATACTTTGTGCATTGCGTGTGCACCGCGCTGTTGCAAATATCTCATGCACACCTCCACCTGTTGCTATTAGGTATCGTTGCAACAAAGTGGGCCGCTTGGTCATACCGTGTACAATTCAGTACATCACCAGTCTTTGGGATTCTGCGTTGACCAGGTCCTCTAGGTTTATTGTCCCATCGCATCAGGTAGCTTTGTGCAATTTGCCTGAGGAATTCCACCTGCGTGACGTTGAGCCCTCTGCTACGAATTAACACCCAAGCGTTGCTGATAGATACATTACAAAGTCAAGTGAAAATCGGCCACCAACACTTTTTGCCACGGATTGCAATCCTATAGGCGCCTACATTTGCATCGATCTGGTCCGTACCTCCTATAAAACTTGTACTGAGCAACAGTGTTTGGAAAGGCCACCTTGATTCGCTTCTTCTCAACACGAGTGCCGGTCTGCAGATGACATTGGCTCTACGCCGTGAATGGTGCTTACGATCGTTTACTACAGAATCGTCCATCCAGCGGACAGCAATTATCCCATTGTCGCTCAGCACGGGATCTTCGTGCCCGCGAGGTTGGCACTTGACGAATTCTTGTCAAGCAATAGGGCACTCTTTGGGAACACGGTTCTGCTTCACTGTGCCCGTGCCTTCGTAGCCCTGTGCCTTGAGATGCCTGAGTAGCTTCATGCTTGTGAATAAATTATCAAAATATAAAGAGAAAGGAAGGTCGTGCGTCTCTGCTTCGAGTTCCTCCACCATTTGAAAAAGTGGCGCCGCTTCCCTTCCGAAGTCCTTTTCATATTTTTCACATGTTCCGGGATCTCCCCTGCGTGCCTTGATACACTTTGAAGTTTGCAAGGTACCTGTTGTTGGCATTTAGGCACCATACTTTATACCCGAAGCGGATAGGCTTTCCGCGTTTCAGCGCCGGCTCATAGCTGCCAGCTGCTTGGATTGTCAATGAGTCCACCTGAGTCTTCATCGGCCAAGTCTCCATCCGAATAGGTGCTAGCCTCTGGCGGCTCGATATAAACACTAACACGACGTTATCTTCCTCTACGACTATCTTCGCTATTTCTTCCCACATCAACCTATTCAGACAATAAAACAAGAAATAACCACTGCGAGAACGCGCCAGCAGACGTGCAAGAGATGAGAATACAGTTTAAAAAATAAAAAGTTAGGTAGCCTAAAGGCCCAGCGTGACCATATGGCAACGCGCAAGATAACACGTTCGTTGATGGATAAATCAAAAATTATTCTTTCACAAATGCTAGTCGAAGGTCATACATTCAAAGAGCAATTCGGAAGTAAGGATATCTGACTATTGCTTAAACAAGTAGTGAAAAAAAAAACATACTTACCCCTTGGAGCGATGCATGGCAACCCTACTCGCAGAGTAACACTTATTCCCGCCTTTGGGAGGGGCTCCCACAAAACGACTGACAGCTGCTGCCACTTGGTATCCATAAGGGGAACTGTAATCTATCAAACGGCACGTCAAAGGCGATTTTGGTGCCGCTTCGTTAATGTTAATTATTGAAATCCCCTGTACAGAATAACGTGACCATATGGTCACGCTAGTCTTTAATGGGTTAACTAAAACATGTCATGCTCGTGTTTCGTGCAGTGCAATCTTGGTATTTTTCACTGTTATTTGTCTAGTTTTGTAATCGCTGTGTGTGAATCAGTGCAGCTAGTAGAATCACCGGAGGACTCATTCAGGCCATCAGCGTATACGTAACATAAATATGAGAGAAGGATAACTTGTGAGAAAGCATATCTTAAATTACCAGTGTCACTTCTGTGCCTTATATAAACATCATCGAATGTAACGTAGCCAAACACGCGATAGAAGCAGGTGGCATTCCACAAAATCTAACGAATAGATCACCTTGATGGGATCCATCACGTGATCAATACGTTGTAGGGATTTCTCATAAGGCCAGTTTAGGGTTATTAAACAGTATGGGTAACACTTTGATTCACTATATTCTCCTGACACTAGGCAAAATTTCAGTGAAAATATTGCTGTTGGATCCGTTTTGGTTTTTTAAGATGCCATCATGAATGGTTTTCAGTGTAACGCAACTCGTCATGCATGCAGGAATTGCACCTACACACATACACAGAGCTAATTTTCAAGTACAACAAGAACAGATCCCATGATTGAAACTTGAGGAAGAAACAATGTCTTTTTTGTTAACATTTTATACTGCCTTGGGGATGGTGGCGGACCGTTCCAAATTCAGCGTGAGAGTCCTGGCTTCTGAGGAGACGCCCCTAGTCTCGAAATGACATAGTCATACGGGCAAATGCCGCGACGTTTGTTTGTTTCTAAAGACTCACAATCAGTAAACTAGATATGCTTTTTACAGTGACTGAAAGGTCAGCTGTATATTCTGATATTTTGTCTTCTGTTGAATTATCGGGAAAATAAAGGCAGATTTTGTCGTCGTTCTAGCTCTGTTATAGTCCCGTAACTATTCACACTATCTCTATCTCCACCCTTCTCGACCTAAATGGCGACATAGCAGGACTAAGAAAGATTGCGGAACATTGTTGCAGGTACAGTAAAACCTTGTTAAACCGCACCCGCTTAAACAGTAGTTTCGTTTCAAAGGTAGTAAAGTCAAATCCTCAACTCAGCGGCCCTTGAGCACAGCGCGTTTTGCATCCGCACAAACCATACCAGCTCATTGCGTACGTATGGATTAACACGTAGTGTTTCCACTTTTCGTCCCGAAATGACGGCGGTACGCCGTCCCGGCAGAACAATGAGCCTCAGAGATCAGAACGGCCTCCATGCGCAAATGCAGTGGGCGCATGGAAGGGTGAAGCCACATCAGCATCAACATCATTTCGGCGCCGTGCCCGACTGCGAGAGAGTTGTGGCCTGTGTTGTGGTGTCGTCCAAGCTAGGACAGAAACCGGGTGATCAGCAGAAAAGAAAAATTGAACATCGTTCGTCTTATCTAACATGGCACGTGACCTTAAGTAGCTGGGAACGCGGCTGACACATGAAAATGCACGCCGTCTGAGACCAGCGAAGTTTTACGCTAAAATAAGCTAAAGTACGTATACTAAAATTACGTCAACGCATTCGTCAGTGCATTCTTAACATCAACGGCCTACACTTCGAACACATATCGGTTTCGAGCTGCCACTCAAGCATACGGCGGAGAGACGGAGCGAACACGGCCCAGCTGCAACGCCTTCGCTAACTGCAAAAAAAAAGAGATATCGCCGCACACATACGCGGGATATGTTAAAAGGAAAACTACCTTGGAAAGATGAATGGAAAACGCACCGCAATGTGGGCGTGAATGAGCGTCTACAATTTGCGCGGAACACGACGCAGACAGATAACATGTACGGAACAGAGCGCGGCGTGCTGTTGACTACCGGGAAGAAGCCTTCATGAGACACGCACACCCAAAGGTCTCAAATGGTTCACCACTGCTCGTATCGCACCGCCTCGCCATGCGGGACGGTGTGTAATAACCTAAGACGATAACGCTAGAAGTAAAAAAAAATTATGGGATTTTACGTGCCAAAAGGACTTTCTGATTATGAGGCACGCCGTAGTGGAGGACTCCGGAAATTTAGACCACCTGGGGTTCTTTAACGTGCACCTAAATCTAAGTACACGGGTGTTCTCGTATTTCGCCCCCATAGAAATACGGCCGCTGTGGCCGGGATTCGATCCCGCGACCTCGTGCTCAGCAGCCCAACACCATAGCCACTGAGCAACCACAGCGGGTAACGCTCGAAGTGAGCAAATCCAATGACCGCAGTAAGTTTGTTGAGCGAGGTAAACTCTTAGCTGAGACATAGTTACTAGCGCTAACAAGACTATCGAAAAAAAAGTTGGGGCAGGACATAGCGCTACTAGCGCTCTGTCCTGTCCCAAGTCTTTTCCGTCAGTCTCGTTACCGCTAGTAACTATGTCTCAGCAAATGCATCAACACCAACTAGCCAAGCTTTCTGCATGGGGTAAATTCCTCAAGCGCCCGTGTTGCAATCCTTCAAATCCCAACAACATGGTGGCGAGCGCTCATCGCCTCTTTTTGTCATCTGCTAGCCAGAGAACTTCCGGAGAGTAGCCAGACTAAAATCGTCCTGGATGGTTCTGGTAGCACGCGAGTAGCCAGAACCGTCTGCGAATTTATAATTGCTAGTAAGTACAGCGGGTAGTGGCACTTGCGGAGGGGCCGGATGTTTGCGCGCATGTGCGAGTAAGAACGAGTGCGAGAGAGAAAATGTAGGGGCTTTTGCTCATTGAATATACGACTCTGCTTAGGCACTACGGAGGAGTTCGATAACGCGTGTTCTATATGTTTGACCCTAGGCGTGTCGGCATTGCGGAGTGGGGTCGAGTTTGTTTACGCTCCGGCGCTGGCTGCCGGCGCCGTGAAACAGGTGATAACATCGCAGATGTTTCCGTAGGAGCAGTAGGGACCGCTGAAGAGGCCGGTCCGCATATATTGAAAATCTAGGAGCAACTGGAGCCTTAGCGGCCTTAGGGGCCTTAGCAACCGCTGTTGAACGCGAATGGCTGAAAGGGCGCCGGCGATGCTCGGAGCCCCTGCAACGGCTATGAGAATACGCCGCACCCCCCTAACGCATTTTACGCTAGCCTAACTTAACGTGGCCCTAACCTAACGAGGCCGAGATAGAAAGACAATAATGCTCACGACATAACTGTTGTAAGAATACGCCGCGCCATCCTGACGGCTTTTACACTAACCTAACGTAACGTTAACCAAACTTAACGTAAAGTTAGCCAAACCTAACAGATCATAACGTGGCCCAGACGCAAAGACAATAATCCGCACGGCATAACCACTGTGAGAAAACGCTGCGCCACCGTAACGCCTTTTACGCTAACCTTACGCAACCTAAGCTAACGTAAAGCTAACCTAAACCTAACCTGACCTAACCTAACGTAGACGAGACGCAAAGCCAATATTCCTCACAGTGTGACATGGGGCAATCGTGTTCAACCGTGGTTGCTAAGGTCCTGTGCCTTTATTTAACTGAAAGGGGACCACTCAAAAATGCTCCTGAAAAGTCCAGCAGAGCAGGCCCGGTCTCTACTACGGCCCTCATTGCTCCCTCCGGAAAATCGGTGATTATTTTTGCTTTCATTTTTTTAGAGTGCCGTAAGGCGCGTCAAAGTTACAATCCATCATGAGTTACTCAGCGCCACACGCGTGAAAAAGTCTGTCCGACGTACCTTTAGACAGAGCGATCACCAGATGGGGCGTCAGTGCGCGCTGGTTCACCTGTCAGCCAGCGTCCGAGCGTAAAGAAACTCGACCCCACTCCGCAATGCCGGCATGCCTAGGGACAAACGCATAGAAGACGCGCAAAGAAACTTCTCCACCGTAGTACTAGAGTGCAGCAGTGTTTAGGCAGAGTCAGATATTCGAGGAACAAAGAACCCCAGATTCTTTCTCTCGCACCAGCTCTTAATCGGGCCTGCGCAGAAACGCCGAGTGCTTCGAGAAACGCCACGCCCCACAATACCTACTAGCAAATGTAAAAACGCAAACTTCCAGACCGAGTAAAATGAACGCCCGGCAAAAGTGCGTGGCGCGGTGGGTGGAGGAGCCCGAGAAAAATGAGGCGCTCTAGCTGGCTCTGGCAGCACGCGGGTAGCCGGAAGTAGAAAATCGAAGAAGCGAATGGCAGAAGCTGCGCGTTACGTCAGCCTCATGCGGATATTTGCCGAGATAAGGGGGCTGGCGGAAAAACTGGCTCGCAGCTTGAGTAAGTTTGAGGCCACAGTCGTAGCTGCTAGCCCGCTTCGGCATAAAGATTTTTGTCGCGCGAAATGAATAAATACTGCATCTTTTCTGCCCTTTCATTGCACTCTCTCGCAGTTCCGTTTTCGACAGGTAAGTGGGACATCTCACGCTATTTCAGTACTGCAGTACTGCCGTTCAGTGCGTACTTTTTCCGAGCTCCGGCTAACTACGGATTAACGCGGTTTCACTGTACGAATTGGCGGCTCCTGGTACTGACAGCGCCAGTAATTGCTAGCACCCCACCTCCCTCCCTTCCCTTTTTGGAATTTATCCACTCAAAAGTTTCTAACGTTAGATAGGGAACGTGGACATTGTCATTAAAGGACAGAGTTCGTTGGCGCGGGGTGAAAAAGACGAGCTTCCAATTTAGGCATCCTAGAACGACATTGCACTTCAACATCAATTCGTGCTTTCCGTGAACCACCAGGTTCTCACCACTCATCGAGGCTTGACAGGTAGAATGCCGTAAGAGTTTTACAAAATTATTCATTAGGTAGGTGAGTCTTTACTTACACTCTGAGCTTTATGTAAACGTCAGTTGTAGCATTTCGCTACACGCTCCGTGTTCGTTTGAACTTTTTATCACACCGACATTTTGCTGAATGTAAGTAGGATGCTTAGGACATTCAGACACTGCGGGCATAGAAGGAAAGAAACGTCGAAAGGTAACACGTAACTATGGAAGGTCGGCGGTAGCCAAAAGCCTGACGTTTGTTGGGTCTGGCCAATGACTCAAGAGACTTTAAGGTGTTGTAGCCATTAGCTAGGCTATGACTTAACAGTGAATGCCTCCAACGGCGAGATACACCTGAGGTATGTCGCACGCGACGATATGCGGTTCTCAAGCATTCTGACTGCTTTCGAAATGAATCATCATCAACCAGGCTATTCTTAACTCCACCGCCAGACGGAGTTCTACCCCCAAAGATATCCTATCACTCCTCTCTTGCGCTAGCTGATTCAAACTTGCGCGTGCAAATTTTCTGATTTCATCATCCCCCCAACCTCCTAATTTTCCGCCACCCTTGAGTGCATTTCCTTCTCCTTGGCACCAATTCAGTATCTGTAGTGGCCGACCACTTATCTGCCCTACGCATTTCACGGCCTGCGCAGCTCCATTTTTTAATCATAATGTTTACGAAAATGTCTGGTAGCCCTATTTGCTCTCCGATCCACACCGTATTTATGGCTGCTGACGTTACGCCTAATAATTTTCATTCCATCACTCTCTGTGCGGTCCTTAACTTATTCTACCTCTCAGGATTTTGAACCAAATGCAGGAGGTTAAATCTATCTTTCAATTTCTAATAGCTGGCCTATGAAAATTTTGCAGGTTCCCAAATTTGTGGGATATACGAGTTGCTCAAATAATTGAAATGATGACTGGGGGTTCTTAGTCCACAACCTGTTATGCTTGTTTATCTAACGGCGATGGTGCGTATGAATATACCAACTTCCGTCAAGTAATGTACATCTGTTTGCAATGATTACGCTGCGCAAGTGTAATTAGTATTGCACCGCTGTGCCTTAATGGGGCCACGAAGAGGAATTAAAATAATTGTGGATTTATCTCTTCTCTCCTCCCCCCTCTCCGACCGTGTATGTTTGAATCTAATAAACTTCAACTGCAAAAAGCGGATGCAAAAGTGGATGTGAAGTTGCGTGCCATTTTAAAAGTCTAGGCCTTATTTATTTGTGGTCGTTTTCTTTAACATCTGCGTTTAGCCATGCTGTTGGCACGGTGCATCATAATGCAATTAGGTGCTTATCCAGCTCGGCTCCTCTCGCACTTTTGTGGACAGGTGCTACTTCCTGTTACCACTGGGCATGACCATATCGAACATCTTGTGCTCGGTCATCGTCTTCGGCATGGGAGGAAGTCTGGCCAAACAGCTCGGCATGTGCTTCACGGACTTCGAGACCTACAGTAAGATTACACTGCTATAAATTTTACTACAATAGAAGCGTGCGCGCATGCCAATGCGAACAAGTTTAGGAAAGCCTCCGACGCAAGTACAAACATTGAACGAGAATAGCCCGCATTAATTGGGGGGACTCTACCAACACATACAAGAAGGGCTACGCCTTCTACACTCTCCTACGCCCGCTACTATGAAGTAGCGATTGGATGCAAATAAGCTATGTTGGAATCTTTTGTGACCGCCAGTGCGGTTCTCATGCATGCTGCTTAGCTTTACCGTAACACCTCCCTCGTTGAAAGGGAATATCATTGTAAATACGCAACCCAAAATATGAAGTGAACGAGTTGTTTGCCATTCACCGCGGAGAAGTTATTGTGGAACAATCAAGACTGTGGGGAAAGCATACACTCTCAAAACGAGGGAAAGTATTGCAGGAGTAAACTGGCCGGTTTGCTCTTCAAAGCATTGTTTTACTCACGTAACATCTCGAGGGGAGTAAAATGTATTGTTCACTCCGTCAGCAAGGAGAGAATGAAATGTTCTTTTCACTCTGCCCGACTGAGAGAGAGTAGAATGCCCGTTCAACTCTTGCGGCAATAGAGAACAAAACGTAGCGTAAACTTCTGCTTCAGCTGTAGGAGGCTGGCCCCGAAAATGGCGATGTCTAACTTAGGCACGCGGAGCAAAGAACACACCATTTTGCTTCTAAGAGAACAGGTATCCACAGTGCAAAGAAAAGCGGAGCCAGCACTCCACCTTTTCACTCGGAGTTGCCCCACCGTGCGCGCGCACCACATTGCGGAAAAGCACAGTACTGGAGAAAGGTGATCGTTCCAGCGAGCAGGAACGAAGGCCATCCAAGAGAGACCGTGTGTCAGCCATCTCGCGTCAGTACGCAAACAGGACGGTCGTTCGTCATTCTTTGGATATAACAGCAAATGCTCCACGGTAAGTGAATTCTAACTTACGTGCACATTCTGCATATATGACATGCTATCACCAGCAAGTCGTCGCGACGTTTAGCCGACGCGATTGACAACGAACTAGGCAAGCGTGCTGTGTCTCCCGATGCCAGTCGAAAAAGGCAGTCGTCGCTATAACTGCATGTGATTTTATCACTTGCCATTACCCGTAAGAGCTCTGAAAATTGCAAACGTTGCCGGAACCATGGTATGTTCAATAAGACCTCAGGCGAGGGGACACACAAGATGGTTTGTTTACCAGCCCATGATTCCGAGCCTAGGCGAAGTGCGCTATGCGTGCGTTTTGTATGTTTGATCTATTCAATTTGGCTGTCTACTGCGTACGGAACGCTGTTGAAATAAGGAGTCGCATAACAGTAGGCGTCATTTTGCAGGCGGCATGCTTTCGTTATAATAAGCCGCGCGCTTGGCAGTGTCTTTCACTCATGGGTAAGCTGCGACCACTGAGAAAGTGCCGCAGGCATTTAGCTGAACACTGCAAAAGCTCAGTCGAGCGCGTTTTCTTGAACTTACCTAAAATGCATGAGGAATTCCTATTTTAGGCTCAATAAGAGTGAGCTGTTTTTCTAATGTATTGAAATGGTCTGATCATATGTCTGATTTTATGTCTCGGGTTCTGGTTTTCGAGCATGGTGAGAATGTGAAAGGATGCTTATCTGTACGAAGTCGGTGAATTCTCATGCGGCGAGTTATGCATCGGAATCGACTATAACGGCTACTGCGTGGAATTAGTTGCAGGGGCGTTTTGTATACGCTTACTCTTTTGGACATGCCTGTGCATTTGTTAATATGAGTTGGAGCTTGAGATTTATATCATATGAACAGGTAAATCACCCTTTCTCCGGGTGTTACAAGCCTAATCTGAGCATTTTGCTACTGCAAGTCAAAATGTGTTTATTTCTTTAATAATTTTAGTTAACAAAGATATCAAAATAAAAGGTTCCCTTAATTTCGTGTAACCAGTCATCTGTCATACTTTTCTACAAAACCAAGAGTTGGTTTTATAAACTAATAACTCCGACGCACCTGCAACTTTACATGCCTTCAAGAATGTAAAATGCTAGATTTCGAACTGCAGCGATACTCCAGTGTGTCAAAAATGAACTTCATTGCGCACCTCATAAATGAAAATAAGTCCATGCCTTTTAGTATGCTTAGATGCAGCCCACTGTGAACTGTTTCTTGTTAGTATTTAAATGTGGGTAAGCTTGCCATAACAAACCTTGTTGCCCATGCAAATAGGCTCATCCAGCAATATCCATTGAAATGAAGCACCATCATTTCATAACCATAATAGGATGGTAAGAACTCGAAATAGCCTCGACTTGAGGAGGGAACACAAGAAACTGGTACATAAGAAGCCGATCAATGAGTTCGCGGTAATAGGGAAAATAGAGGAATTCCAGATCAAGCTACAGAACAGATATTCGGCTTTAACTCAGGAAGAGGACCTTAGTGTTGAAGTAATGAACAACAATCTTATGGGCGTCATTAAAGAGTGTGCAATAGAAGTCGGTGGTAACTTCGTTAGACAGGATACCAGTAAGCTATCGCAGGAGACGACAGATCTGATCAAGAAACGCAAATGTATGAAAGCCTCTAACCCTACATATTGAATAGAACTGGCAGAATTTTCGAAGTTAATCAACAAGCGTAAGACAGCTGCCATAAGGAAGTATAATATGGATAGAATTGAACATGCTCCCAGGAACGGAGGAAGCCTGAAAGCAGTCGAGAAGAAACTAGGAATTGGCAAGAATCAGATGTATGCGTCAAGAGACAAAGCCGGAAAATCGTTACTAATATGGATGAGATAGCTCAAGCGGCTGAGGAGTTCTATAGATATTTATGCAGTACCAGCGGCACCCACGACGATAATAGAAGAGAGAATGGTCTAGAGAAATTTGAAATCACCCAACTAACAACGAAAGAAGTAAAGAAAGCCTTGGGAGCTATGCGAAGGGGGAAGGCGGCTGGGGAGGATCATGTAACAGCAGATTTGTTGAAGGATGGTGGGCAGATTGTTCTAGGAAAACTGGCCACCCTGTATACGCAATGCTTCATGACCTCGAGCGTACCGGAATCTTGGAAGAACGCTAACATAATCCTTATACATAAGTAAGGGGACGCGAAAGATTTGAAAAATTATAGACCGATCAGCTTACTGTCCGTTGCCTACAAAGTATTCACTAAGGTAATCGCAAATAGAATCAGGAACATCTTACACTTCTGTCAACCAAAGGACCAGGCAGGATTCCGTAAAGGCTACTCAACAATAGACCATATTCACACTATCAATCAGGTTATAGAGAAATGTTTCGGAATATAACCAACCCTTATATATAGCTTTCATTGGTTACGAGAAAGCATTTGATTCAGTCGAAACCTCAGCAGTCATGGAGGCATTACGGAAATAGGGTGTAGACGAGCCGTATGTAAAAATACTGAAAGATATCTATGGCGGCTCCGCAGCCACCGTAGTCCTCCATAAGGAAAGTCCTCCTGGAGGCTTACGAAAAGGGTTCTACTTAAATTGAGGACGACGCAACAAGCTATGGAAAGAAGAATGATGAGTGTAACGTTAAGGGATAAGAAAAGAGCAGATTGGGTGAGGGAACAAACGCGAGTTAATGACATCTTAGTTGAAATCAAGAGAAAGAAATGGGCATGGGCAGGGCATGTAATGAGGAGCGAAGATAACCGATGGTCATTAAGGGTTACGGACTGGATTCCAAGGGAAGGGAAGCGTAGCAGGGGGCAGCAAAAAGTTAGGTGGGCGGATGAGATTAAGAAGTTTGCAGGGACGACATGGCCACAATTAATACATGACCGGGGTTGTTGGAGAAGTATGGGAGAGGCCTTTGTCCTTCAGTGGGCGTAACCAGGCTGATGATAATGATGATGATAGCAGTTCACTATGCAGTCATTTTATGTCTTTCGCATGCATTTAACTAGGAAGACTAAGAGGTAACACTTTCCTTTAGTGCAGTGACCTTATCTCTTGACTGTCTTGATGTCGCTTTACACTATGTCCGCGTGTTGACTTCTGCACATAATATTTTTCAGGCACCGGCTTTATGTAATACCAGAAAGGAGCTGCAAGGACGCAAGGATGTCATAGAGCGAGTCCAGCGCAACTCCACGTGGTGCAGATGAGCGCACGCCAAAGAATAAAATTACATAGCCATGCAATTTAGACTACAAAACTAGAATGTGTTTATATTTTGTGCACCATTTGACTAAATGTCGCCAAAACTTTCAAAATACAGTATGTCACACCAAGATGAAAATTCTCACGTGCTCTAGGCAGTCATCTTAACATGGTATTGTTTGTAATGTCTCTGATGGGAAAGTCAAGAGCAAGTATGCACTCTGGAGACAAACACATAGGCACAAGTGTCAATGAAAAGTTAGAAATGTGTTTTAAAGAAAAGCTGATTAGTTTTATAAGTGACCGCTTTTTACCTTGCCTGTCAGCAGATAATTCCTTGCAACAAAAAATACGAATACAGTAAGATTGCCGAGTTGCTTAGTTACATAATACGTACTTGCAATGAGCACGGTGCCTTTGTTCACTATAAGAAGCAACAGCTCATTCTTCGTTAGCTGCTGATATAATTTAATGGCTCGTAAATGTAAGGTTACAAATAACTGCCATTTTACATTTTAAAACGCTGACATGAAGCAGACAGATTTTCATGTCTTTCCTTTTATCTATTTCTTACACCAAAATTTATAAGTATGGCTTCCTCTTAGGCTCCAGAAAGGGGAAGCATTGGGGCAGAGTACCCCCAGTTTAAGAAGTCATTTTCGTTTACGTGTATGCTCACGAAACCAGCTCATTAGAACTGCTCGCGGCTCACAAGCATCAAGGAGCAAGTTCTTAAATGTGTACACCGTGGTACGCACCTTACGTCTTACTTTGAAGCCACACAGGGGTTTGTAATTAAAAATTAGTTTTTCACATGTAAAGTTGTGGTTTCTCCTTCTGTGAAATAGTCATATGAATGGTTCCGGCAGAAATTCGAGATATTGATTAGGATGACTCAGTTTACTTGCCAACCAAATATGCTAGTGGAGGCAGGGATGTGCTCAATAAAAACAATTGAGAGCATCTGTGTAAAACACATGTTCATTAATTGGCGGATGTGAACATACAATGTTAATCAAGCTAAAGCGTCCTAGTTCCGTGGCTTCCGCAGACATGATTTTTATAGGACAAAACAAAATTAAAGCATTTTTGCACATATTACATATCTGGACTTTAGAGTGCACAGTGAGGCACTGTATTAGTCTTCCGAGACACATAAATACTTCTTTTCAGACGAAGATTCTTTGAAGCGCAATAATTTTTCTTACTTTAGCGTATCTTAGCCACTTCAGTTGGAAATAAGCTTTGGTTTTAGGTAGTTGGTTGATTGTGCAAGTACATGCATAGCCGCATGCAAAATCCACGTGCACGAAAAGAATATGTTAAAAAGGATGTTGGGGGTGGGGGTGGCCCTTCCCACTTTAGGATTTGCTTCTTTGTCTTTTTCTTGCACTGCCCTGCCTGCAGTTATTCTTATGCCGCCTTTGTTGCTTTATATTCATCACATCTGATTTTTGGTTCACATTTGAAGCCATGCTCTATATTAGTGAAATTGCATTTTCATCTAGTCACAATAATTTATCATGTGATTATGGAAGCTGCTGCTGAGAAGTAGAGCCTTTATACCGTAATGCGGAATGAAAAGCTACCATATACGACAAGAAATTTGATGGGCAAGATTTTAATGCCAACGGTCGTTGCAGTTTTATACTCATTTGCTTCAAACTACATAATATTGTAAATTTTATTTTATTTATTTGTGAGCAAGTGTAGCGGATCAATCCCAACAGCACCAGGAAACTACTTTGATGAGGACGACAACCAAATGGGAAATATAATACGCCTCTGTACCACTTTCAGACCGGGCCGTGATATTGCTGCAGAATCACAAGACAAGTTTAGAAACAATGGGGTGCAACCCATGAATGAATAACTATTTTAAATATAACCAAAGCTAGACCTGCGGCCGCACATAAGAACACACGACACATTTCTGAATGATCGGTGCTCCATCACGAGCATCCATATGTTGTGCAGGGCTTTATCAAAGGAGCTACTGCCTTAGAATCTGGCACAAAAAAAAAGTTTCTTGCTCAATTTATCTAGGTTACCAGCCCCATGCTTAGCAGCTCATATGGTAACCTTAATTCTTAAGTTTTAATAATGATACACCTAAATGTGTCTCATCTCAAATTGGATTATTTGCAGATGATTGTGTTATATATCGTGATATTAATAATGACGCTTACCGCCTTTCCCTACAAACTGATCTTGATGCGGGGACTGCTTGGTGCTTTTGGTGGCTAATAATGCTAGCGTAGAACTTGCGCCAACTTACAAGTACCTTGACCTTCATCTTCAGTCTGATTTCACTTGGCATTACCACATTAACACCGTCTTAGCATCAGCGAGCATTCGGTCTTGTTAAGCGTAGCATCAAGGACGCACCTCCACATTTAAAAAAAAACTTGCTTATATCACGCTGATCCGCCCAAAAATTGAATATGCTTCTGCCATATGGGATCCCGATCAAGCATACAAAATCAACAACATTGAATCTCTGCAAAACCGTGCTGTTCGCTTCATCTTTTCCGATTATTCACGCTTCACCAGCGTCACATCATCAAAACAACGTGCCGAGTTGGCATCACTATCACGTCGACGCCAATTTGCTCGCCTAACCTTATTTCATAAACTTGATCACCATTCCACGCTTCACGATGACTTGTTTTCACCACCCCCTGCAGTCTTCCCGCGCCGTGACCACGCTAACAAAGTTAAACGATTAACCTGCAGCACATCGCTCTACGCAAGATCATTTAGTCCTCGCACAATAATAGAATGGAATAACCTACCATCACGCATAGCTACTGAAGTTAACTTACCATCTTTGCAAACCTTGTTGCAAGAAAACGGTTAGTGGTAGCAGATTAGTTACTATTTATTGTTATGAGCATATTAACATATTGTGTAAAAAAGCTCTTGTGATTTCATGAATTAGTGCACATACCTCCTGTTCATATCTATTTATTTTATGTTCCTTGTGTATGGTATTTATTTTATGTAGTTTTATTTTTTGTGTATATTACATGTTTGTGCCCCCCCCCCCCTTATGTAATACATTCGGATGAGGGCCGTTAGGGGTAATGGAAATAAATAAATAAAAATATAAGTGCATGCGTTTTGTACTAGAAGGGCGTTTGCTGGCCAGTAACGTGGCGCATATTTCTCTTCGATCATAGTGTCAATACTTTGACCGCTTGCGCACGTTTGTTCTTGTTAACTTTCCATTATATGCATTATTTTTGAAAAAATGGAGTCAATCGTATGATAAAGGATATTTCTACACTGTAATACTAGAGAAACCTTAGAGAATATTGTTATTTTTTTATTACAAGATATGTTATAAAGCCCATGGGCGTCATTGCCATTGATTTTATGTGTGTGTGAGTATGTTTCTCAAACTATTACTCAGTTTGTCTCGCGACTGATTAATAAAGATTTTGACCTTCTAAGAGAAAAAATGTTTCATTTGAGTAACTCGGCGACTACAGATTACATCCAATTCACCAAGCACAAGTGCAGGAGCTGCTTATGAAGGGATCAAATGTTCCCGAATTGCAAGTATTGCTAATGCCTCCTAACATGATCATGGCTCTGCATCGTGAGCGCTTTCCTAATTTTAGTGAGATTACTAGCACACTGTTCCGAAGGAGTACCATCTCTATTAGGAGTACAAGCACTCTGCTTGGGGGAGTAGAAACACTGAGTTTGGAGCTGTAGAAGTACTCGCTTTGGAGTACTTCTATATAAGTGCATGCGTTTTGTACTAGAAAGGCGTTTGCTGGCCAGTAACGTGGCGCATATTTCTCTTCGATCATAGTGTCAATACTTTTAGAGCTTGCGCACGTTTGTTCTTGTTAACTCAATAGAGGCATTCGGTCTGGGGGAGTACTATTGCCCTTGTGGGCGGAGTACTAGCACTCTGTGGAAGAGTACTAGCACTCCCTTGCGGTAGAGTAATAAGACTTTGTCAGGGGGAGTTATTCTACTCTCCTTCAAAGAGGGTCGATCTACTCTCGAAAAGGGAGTGAAATATGGGAAAAGCAGATACTCCCTCGAAGAAAATTCCCGGAACGGTCTTTGGTTTTAGAGTGTATAGGAATTGCAGAAGCTTCAATGCAGTTACCTTTAGCGCTGTTGAGTGTTTCAAGAAACAAAAGCAGGTCAGATACGTAGGATACGTTAGATATAATATATATGAGAATGCACTGAAGAAGTTACGGATTGGTTGGCTCAGATAATTATGCATATCTAGACGCACATATATGAACCTGGTGAAGCCATGCAATAGCAAAGCTGTTATATGGCATAGGACTAAATGCAAAATGCACAATCATATTTATTTACATCTACTTAATCTGTGACCTTTTGCGATGTTTACGTTTGTGCATTGCACGTGTCAGTTGCTTGATTTCGTTAAATGCTGACGTTTACACGCCGTACCCTCCTCGAGCTATGTTGAAATGCGGACACCAAGTTAAGCGAATAAATCGACGGACCGCTGTCAAGAGGTCGAACGCACTCGATGATACATGTCGAGGAAATAATAAGTACAAGAGGTGTGTGCGCCAAGACGTGCGACAGATACCTAAAATATATTTAGGGTTTCTCTACTCCTTGCAACATTGGCACATACCCATTGAAGAATTGGCCATGAAAGGACACATGCCCATGCCGCTACTCATCGACATGCCAAAGGGCGAGAGAGTGGGGTCGCCCAAATGTAAAAAATTACGTAAACCAACGAACCAAAAGGCTGTTCAATTCGACATTTCAGTAAGAGGTATATGTGCTTGAGGGACAAGGTTTAGCAGAAATTTGTACAGAATTTATTTGACGATTTGCTTTTCATTGCACAACACTATTGTGCTTACTGGCGCTGGTGGGCCCGTCGACATGTATAAGCAAGTTTGCTGGAGCTAGCAGTTTACGTTTACAGTTCGATCTTGTAGAAATTCTTGGTTCCTACACGTTTTCCATGCGCGTTGTCATCACACGATTCGTTGTCACTTTGCGTGTATGTTACTTTTCCCACCGGCTAATCATACATTCTGTTTTACCGAGTCAATATAGTCTCAGAAGGCTGCGTTTTCTTTGCGCAGCGTTCGTCTTTCCGTTTGTGATCTTCGCCGAGGTGGTCAAAAACTTGAACTGGCCCAAGATATGGTCCGGCATCTTCTATGGAGCCGTCTTCCTGCTCTCCATAGATGAGATGGTAAGCATCGGCATTTCTATGCGGCCCAAACTACGTCCTAATTGGCCCACCTGCCTTCAATAACTTTTGAATGCACACGCATTTTGTAACGACTTCATAGTCAACCTGATAGGGAATTTTTTTTAGCCCGTAAAGCAGGAGACAAGTGCGTAAGCACCCCTTCTGTTGACCCTCAGTCGTAACAAAGAGATGGCCTATTTTGAATAATCTTAGGCAGTGAAATTCATTGAAAGATTTATGGCATCTCTATAATAAATAACATACGCCTGCCTCAAAAATTACGCAAAAATGGTGTCTTTGTAGAACGTTTCCGCGTTGTATTAAGTAAACGCCGGCCGAAGTTAGGGCTCTTGACTTTTGTTTTTCTCCTCCGTTCTATTCTTATGTTTCTTTTGTACGTAATTTTGTCTCACACCCGAACTAGACAAGATTGTAGAATGTGCGACGGTGACACTTCACAACGGAGGGAAAATAACACCGGCGTATCAACCAATGTATCATCATCATCAGCCTGGTTACACCCAGTGCAGGGCAAAGGCCTCTCCCATACTTCTCCAACAGCCCCGGTCATGTACTCATTGCGGCCATGCCGTCCCTCCAAACTTCTTAATCTCATCCGCCCACCTAACTTTCTGCCGCCCCCTGCTGCGCTTCCCTTCCCTTAGAATCCAGTCCGTAACCCTTAATGACCATCGGTTATCTTCCCTCGTCATTACATGTCCTGCCCATGCCCATTTCTTTTTCTTGATTTCAACTAAGATGTCATTAACTCGCGTTTGTTCCCTCACCCAACCTGCTCTTTTCTTATCCCTTAACGTTACACCTATCATTCTTCTTTCCATAGCTCATTGCGTCGTCATCAGTTTAAGTAGAACCATTTTCGTAAGCCTCCAGGCTTCTTCCCCATAGGTGAGTACTGGTAAGACACAGCTACTATGCACTTTTCTCTTGAAGGATAATGGCAACCTGCTGTTCATGATCTGAGAATGCCTGCCAAACGCACCCCCACCCCCATTCTTATTCTTCTGATTATTTCCGTCTCATGATCCGGATCCGCGATCACTACCTGCCCTAAGTAGGTATTTCCCTTACCACTTCCAGTGCCTCGCTACCTATTGTAAATTGCTGTTCTCTGGATGTATTATTCCTATGTATTATTCAGAACAAACGTCCAGCCGGAGACAATGACGTCGTTAGGTGACGAGTGCCCTGAAGAGGAGGAAATTGAGGCACTAAGGTTGTTCACACATTCGAAACTATTGAATAACAAATTGAATGGTGTCGTCTTCGCTTCGGTTTTCGAATCGAATAGTGGCTATTCATTGCTGCCAATATTTTGCGAATATATTGCGACTACGTCTCGAATATTTCAATTCGTCAACTGCGCCCAATTAAACATAACATAGAAACAAAAGTACGGTAAGTTTTCACCTTCGCATTTGTTGTGTAGACATGAAACATGAGTACTTGCGTAGTGGAGCAGGCAACATCGCTTAGGTAGCCATGCTTTACAGGCTACATGTACAGCGATCATTCGCGCGCTCTGAAGAGCGTGCGAATGATCCTTCATTCATGGTACGCCAGATCGCTTCATGCATAAATCGCGCATTAGATAGTTCGCTCCATAACGTACTAAGCACCGACAGAAACTTCCTAACTTTAAAAATGCTAGTATCTGAACATCGTTTTATATTATTGTGATAACGACTGTTCATTATTCGTAAAATATTCGATTCGATTCGCTTCTGACACTATTCGATTCGGTCTCAAAAATCACTATTTGCTCACCCCTGTGAGACACATGCAGTGTTCATACTACAGCATGTTTTTGTTTGACAAAACAGCGGCACATCAGACGAAGCAAGAAGGGTGCACACGCTAGCGCTGTTTGGGCAAGTAGGAATGTCACTAACTGGCTAAAACTATACAGGTATACTGCAGGTTCGTGTTTAAGTAGGTGATAAATTTTGCTCCATTCTACCTAGCGACGATAGACAAACTCCTATATTTCTGCTGGTGCTAGAATGGAATGGAATGGAAAACTTTATTGAGTCTTTTAAGGTTTTAGCGGGTCGAGGCCGAAGTCTTCATTCTTGAAGCTTGGGTCCTCTTCAGCCATGGATGGGCCCCTAGTGCAGGGCTCCACTGAGCCGGGCCGCCTCGCACGCGTGCGCTATTAGAGCTCTTTGAGCCTCTAGCTCGCGGCTGGTGAGCCAGCTCTCCCATTGCTCCGCACTTGGTGTTTTGTGTTTGTGGAATGCCTGGTTTCTTGTACACTCCCATGTAATGTGGTATAATGTTGGTTTAGCTCCACACCACGGACAGGTTGCGCTATACTGCGTGGGGAACATCCTGCTTAGTATGTGTAAGTTTGGGAAGGTGCCCGTTTGCAGTCTCCGCCATCCTGCGGCCTCCTCCTTTGTTAATGCTTTATGTGGTGGGGGATATTGATATCTTAGCCCCTTATAGAGGTTTAATAGCTCTGAATAGCTGTTCCCGCAGTTGATCCGTGGCCCCTCTGGCGCGGTTGACGTTCCTGCTCGGCTGGTCATCCCTCGAGCTAGGCTGTCCGCCCCTTCGTTGCCCCTGATCCCTGCGTGGCTTGGTATCCAGATAATGTTATGTGTGGGTTGTCCCTCAGCGATTGGAACTCTGCTGAGGATCTTGAGCGCCGTGCTACTAATTCTGCCTCTTATATAGCTCCGGCACGCCTCTTGTGAATCTGTTAGAATATTGAGGGATATTCCTGTTCTATAACCTTCTTCCGCAGCCAGTGCGACAGCAATTTCCTCTGCCTCGGTTATGTTAGCCACCTCGGCCGTGAGTCCTGTGATTAATTCTCCTTGATTATTTACTACTACCGCTGCCGCGTTGTTTTTGTGTGGTTGTGAGTATAGGGACGCATCGGTATAGACTGTATTGTCCCGATGTCCCATCGTCTTTTCGTAAAACTCTGCCCTAGCCTGTCTCCTACTCGCATGGAGGTTTGGGTCCATGTTGCGAGGGATAGGTTGTATTCGTAGTTTCTTTCTTAGTGGGTCTGGTATTGTGGCCCTGCTACTTTGTGGTTTTTCTACTTCCCGACCTAGCTTTGTCAGGAGCGCCCTTCCTGTTGTTGTATTGCTGAGTCTTCGTACTTGTGCGTTGAGCTGGCATTCCCTTAGTTCTTCAAAAGTGTTGCTGATTCCAAGTTGCATGAGTTTGTCGTTGGATGTGTTCCTTGGGAGGTGGAGAGCTGTTTTATACGCTTTCCGGAGGATGATCTCCACTTGCTCTTTTTCGGTTTTGGTGATTGCATGGTACGGCAGTGAGTATGTGACCCGGCTGACTATCAGGCTGTTGACCAACCTGAGTGTGTCCTCCTCTTTCATGCCATATCGCTTATGTGCCACTCTGCTAATCATTCGGCCCACCTGTCCTGCTGCTTTGTTTAGCAGGCAGATTGTGTGGCTGCATTTCCGGCTTCCTTGCAGCCACATGGCGAGGATTCTAATCATCTTTTGTTCCGGGATGTTCTGTCCTTCTAGCCTTACTTCGAGCGGGGCATCAGTGGGGTGTCTGCCCACCCTGAGGAGTTCAGATTTCTCCGTGGAGCATCTGAGGCCTCTTTGCTTTGTGTATTCTTCGATGCAGGTGGCAGCTTCTTGTAGTGCCTCTTGTTTATCCCCTAGTGAGCCTTGAGTAGTCCAGATCGTTATGTCGTCCGCGTACATTGCGTGACTGATTCCTTGGATTTTGCTAAGTTTCTTGGTAAGGTTGACCATCGCTATGTTGAAGAGTACTGGCGAGATTACTGAGCCCTGCGGAGTGCCCTTGCATGGCGTTTGAAAGGCGTCACTCCTAGGTCTCCCAGGCCTACTGTCGCTGTTCTGTCGGTTAGGAAGCTTCTGATATAGTCATGGACTTTCTTCCCGCAATTAGTGGTGTTGATCCCCTCCATAATGGCGGCGTGGGACACGTTGTCAAAGGCTCCCTTGATGTCGATGGCCATGACCACGTTTTCCCCGTGTTTCGGCATTGTCTCGAGTACCTCTTCCTTTAGCTGTAGCAAGATATCTTGGGTAGACAAGTATGCCCTGAAGCCGAACATGGTGTTGGGGTACCATCCTGCGTCTTCAAGATGCGTTTGGATTCTTCGGGTTACTATTCTTTCGTACAGCTTGCCTAGACATGATGTAAGCGAAATTAGTCTGAGATTTTCAATTTGGAGTTTTTTGCCGGGTTTGGGAATCATCACCACTACGGCGTGTTTCCACTCCGCTGGTACTTTGCCTTCCTCCCATACTTTGTTGAGGTAGAGGGTGAGCTGGTCAATTGCTTCATCGCTGAGGTTTCGAATTAGCGAGTTTCGGATTTTGTCAGCCCCTGCTGCTGTGTTCTTCGTTGTAGCCCTTACAGCCTCGACGACCTCTTCTCTTGTGATGGGTCGGTCTGTAGTTAAATTTTCTTCACCCTGGTAGTCGCCTCGGTAGCCTTCTACCGAGATCTTCCCGTAGCATTTTTCCCGTACTGCTTGGAGCAGTTGTTCTTCTGTTCCTTCATACTGGTGGATTAATCTCTGAATGAATTTGCTACTTTCCGCCTTGCTCTTGCTCGGATCCATGAGTGTTCTGAGGATATGCCATGTTCTGGCTGTGCTTAGGGTGCCATTCAGTGAGGTACTAAACTGCTGCCACCCCTGCCTTGCCAGCTGCGTTGCATACTCCTCTGCTTGCTGAGTTATTTCGGCAATTTTCTTCTTATGCTTTCTATTTAGCTTCTGACGCTTCCACCGCTTGGTTAGGCCTCGTCTTGCCTCCCATAGCCTGAGGAGTCGTTTGTCCACTTCTGGTGCTTGTTCTGTTCGTTCGACTTCTTTTGTGTAGAGATCTCTTATTTGTCTGAGTTGATGGCTCCAATCCTCTGCCGAGGTTATGTCCCTTTTTAGCTGTTTACAGTGGACTCGAAAGGCATCCCAGTCTGTTAGACTTGCCTTGCCAATCTTCCTCCTGATGATTTCTGCCTCTGTGCTGACCCTGATGATGTAGTGGTCGCTGCCGAGGTTTTCTTGCAAGTTCTCCCATTCGACTTGCTTAGCGCCCCTGACAAAGGTTAGGGCGGGACACGTGTCCACGCTTACGCTATTGCCCTGTCTGGTGGGTTGGCTTTCATCTGTGAGTAGCTCGCAGCCTATGTTTTCTGCAGCTGTGCAGATACTGCGCCCTTTCTTGTCTTCGATTCTACTGCCCCACTGCGGACTCTTCGCATTGAAGTCTCCTGCTATTATTAGGGTGTTTTGCCCTGCAAGCTTCTTCGCTTCCGCAAAAAGCCTAATGAAATTTCCTCTGTTTTTAGGTGGGCTATATAGATTGATTACGAAAGTGCTCTTAGCTTTCTTTTTCCGTTTTGGAATCACTTCGGTCACGATATGTTCTAGCTGTGTGTCTTCTAGTTCCTTATGTGTTATGGTTGTTATTTTGTTGCTTATTAAAGTCGCTGTTCGTCCATTTTCCTGACACGTATATCCTTTTAGGGTTGGGATGCAATTTGTTTCCTGTAGTAGTATTAAATCTGGTGGATTTCCTCTAGTGTTAATGAACTGTTGCAGGAGCCCTTGCTTGCGCTTGTAGCTCCTGCAGTTCCACTGCCAAATCTCTAGTTGGTTTGGTCCTGCCATGTTGATGTATTGGTGTTGTTATTTGTTCCCTGGGATTCTGATCCAAACCTGCGCTCGTTGTAGAGGCGGTCTCTGGCGTCGTTTACAGTTCTCTGTGTAGTTTGATTCTTTACGTAGTTGCGGAAGCTCTGGTCTTGCAGGGCTATCTTTTGATTTAGCTGCTGCATTTGCTGCTGCATTTGCTGCATGAAAGCTTTGAGGTCTTCAATTGAGGTGTTCCCCTCGCTAGTTTGCGTGCTCTCTATATGTTGCTGCGGCGGTGATGGCGCCCTAACTGGTGAGAAACCTGCCTTTCTCATCTCTTGCATTTCCTGAATTAGGTCGTCTATTCTTTTCCTGAGCTGCCGGGTTTCTTCGCGGCAGAGCTCAAGCTCCTTTTTAAGATTACTGTTTTCGGCACAAAGCCTCTTCTCGTTTTCTGTCTGCATGCTTGTGTTATTGGTTATGTTGTTGTGCGGAACAAGAAGCGTTTTGGGAGGGCCGGCTCCCCAGCTCACCTTAACTCCTCCGCTTTTCTTCTGCTGATTTGGCTTCGACCAGGTCTGCTGGGCCGCGCCGCCCAGGGGTGGGTAGGACTCGTCCCTCTCCCGGCTTCGGCCCTGGCCTTGACTGTGGCTGCGCCCTCGGCTGCGGCTCCTGGATTCACTCCGGTAGTCGCTCCGTCGCTCTTTATCTTCATTCCGCAACCAGCGCGGTCGCCTTGCTCCGCTTCTGCTCCTGCTGCGTCCCCGCCGCTGTTGGCCCTGGGGTCCCCAACGTAGTTCGTTTGTCGACTTTAGGCGTTGTTTGCAGTCCTTTGTGCCCACCGCGTGGGAGCCCCCACACAGCAGACACTTGGGTGTACATTGATGATGTTCTTCCGGATCTTTCTGGCCACATTGCTTGCAAGCTCTGATTCCGGGGGTCGGGCAAACGTCCGACCGGTGACCTTGCTGGCAACAAATATAGCAAACTTGCCGCGTTGGTCTGTATGGATAACACCACATCTCTCCCCCGTAGTACAAAACTTGCTTGGGGAGGATGGGGCCATCAAAGGTGATAACAGCTGTGCTACATCGGCCTAGCATTCACGCCGCTAAAATCTTCACCCCTTGCGTGCGTGTTCGTAAGTTTGTCTTGAGTTCTTCGGCGGGGGTCCCCGGGTCCACCCCGTGAATGACCCCGCGCAGCGTTCCCTCCGGCGCCGCCACGTGCGCGTTGACTTCGTAGCTGTGCTCACCAATCTTCAGTTGCGTGATGCGCCTGACTTGCTGAGCAGCACTTTCGTTGTCTGTACTAATTATGATGATGTTTGAGCCCGTGCGGAGCCGGATGATGAGGTCTTCAGCCCTGCATCCATGTCTGGTGGCCGCAACCACCGCTCGCGCCACTTGGTGTGTCTGCAGGTTTTTCACTGCCAGTCCCTTCGGCCGGAGGACTATCTTTAAATCATCTCTGGGGAGCGGAGGCAGTCTCCTCCTCGGCGCTCTCTCTCCCTCTCCTTGCTTGGCCACAGCTGGTGCGCCATCTGTGCTCTTCGTCGAGTCTAGGGAATTTTCATTCCCTAGCTTCTTTCCCGCCAAAAGTTCGGCTTTTCCGCTACGTTGTCGTTTTCTTTGCCGCTTGGATATGGCGATCTCCCAATCCGTGTCTGTGTCCTTGCCTTGATTTGCTTGTGACATTGGTGTCGCTGGGGTGCCGCCTTTCAGGGCTTGAGTAGTTACCGCTGCTCCGTGGGCGAGGGTCTCCCCGGCGGCGTCGCTGAAATCTTCATCCATAATTTCGTGTGTTTCCGCCACGAAACTTGTCGAAACTTGGGGTTGTAGGTGTGCTAGGTTGGGGTTGATGACTCGGGAAATCGCTCCAGGCTCCTCTGCCGCTGGCCGAGGCTGGCAGGGCCGCGGAGCCCCGCTACCATGTTAGGCCTAATGGGCCTAGCTTCTGCCGGCCACGTAGGGAATCTTCAAGCTCGTGTAAATCCAAAAATAGCGGACCCACCGGCTCGAAAATGGTGTCCTCGTGGTCCGTTCCGCTTCCGGCGTCGGTTCCGACCAAAATTTGGACGGTCCAATTGGGTTAGACGGGTAAAAAATCCCGAAAACTACGGAGCGCATGTGAAGCAGCAGCCAGGGTCCCTCGATCTTCCTGCTGGTGCTAGAAGTAATTTGCAAGCTTAGACATCGCAGGCCTGCGTACATTTGATTGTCTGTACATAATTGTCTGCTCCTTGAAGAGGAAAACAAATATGATGATGAGGCTAAAATTAAATTAAAATATGGGGTTTAACGTGCCAAAACCACTTTCTGATTATGAGGCACGCCGTAGTGGAGGACTCCGGAAATTTCGACCTCCTGGGGTTCTTTAACGTGCACCTAAATCTAAGTACACGGGTGGTGATGAGGCTGTTACTGGTATACGTGCTTGCGGCGCTGCCCAGGCAGCGCTACAGAAAAGGGAGACCCGAGCGCCCTCCGCACCGCTTTTTTCACATTTTCGTTCGTCTTTGATCAGTTAACTCTGAATATATACCGCGACATGGTAGCAAGATATGCTTAGCGATTTCTCTGCTAATGGAACATGTTATACATACCTAAGCGCGTCATCGGCTAATTGTCTCCTGTAAGAAAACGTGCTCGGGCAGCTTTACGTACCTTCGTACACTCGTACGCTGTCCTTTAATAACCACAGCACAATATTCTAGTCAATATTTGCTGGTCGATATAGTTCCATGCCATGCTTCTGTATGGAGCCTCTCCAGCATGCCGTTTCCGCACATGTGTGGCTTCGCATTAGGCTCACTTTTGTCTATGGTGTTGTGCTGTGGTTAGCGTTGTATATATATATATATATATATATATATATATATATATATATATATAACGCTAACCACAGCACAACACCATAGACAAAAGTATATGTATATATATATATATATATATATATATATATTGTAAGCATTTATGCGGACTTCACCTTCATTTGTATAAAGTCATCATCAATGATCGGCTCGTGTTCGGTTTTGCATCGGCGCCATTTTTCCTTCTTGGAATCTTGGAATCAAGCGTCGTCTCGACCATGGTATTTAAAGTGGTGGAGGCACTTTAAGGTCCCTTCGACCTCAATCCCCTTCAGCTAGGTTCAGGACGCCGCTTACGCCAAGAGGCCGCCATGTCGCAAGACAAGACCGCAGCGTCCACCATCTCGGTTCAAGTGCCAGCCACCCATACTCCCAGCCCTGCCAACAACCGGTATCGCGATCCTGAAATCTTCTCTGGCTCGCCTGGTGAGGACGTTGTAGACTGGCTCGACAACTGCGACCGTGTCAGCGAATACAACAACTGGAACGAGACATCGAGGTTAAACAACGTGCCATTTTACATCTCTCAAGTAGCCAAGACATGATTCCTGAATCACGAGAGAGACTTCCGTGATCGGTAGCCTTTCAGGGAACAGCTACGACGGATTTCTGGCACACCCACGGTTCGTTCGGAAGTTGCGAAAAAGAGGCTGTCTTAGCGCGTCTAGCATTATGGCGAGTCGTGTACCTCTTACATTGAGGACATCCTCGCGCTTTGCCGCCGTGGCGACGGTGCCATGCCAGAAACTGACCGCGTGCGGCACCTTCTTAAGGGTATAGGATCTAGTGCCTTCAACGCACTCCCGCTTAAAACCCTTCGACGGTGTCGGACGTCGCCTCCGTCTGTCAGTGCCTCGACGCCCTGCAATCAATTCGCTTCCAACCGGACTTTTCGGACAACCCCCTGGCAAACAGTATTAAGCTCCGGTCTGTCATTCGAGCCACATTTCGCGAGGAATCGCAAGCGCATGGCTCACTCCCTTGCAGCAGCGTTCACGTCCAACCTGCTTCTGCTTACCTGAGCGGCATTATTAAGGTGGAATAATGCCAACCATACCAACGCTTCTCCTTGCTCACAACCGGATTCTTACGCCCAGGTTGCTGTAATGCCAGCCGCGCCGTCTCCAGCCACACCACCTGCGCCTGTTCATGATCACCTGGCACCTTTAGTCGCCCGAGCTCCGAACCCGCCTTACTACTCTACCTTGCGTTCGTCAAGGCCTATCTGCTGTTAGTGCAGCTTTTGAGGACATATCTCCCGGTTTTGCCGACGCCACCAGCAAGACGAACGGCGTGGTTACGCTGCCTTTGAGCGCGATGAGCCACCTCCTCGCGTCTACCGCACTTATGACGATAATCCTCCCGTTCGCTGATCCCCATCTCCGGCAGACTTCTCCCACACCGCACACAACACACGTACCTCGAGACACCGCTTCCTATCGCTGCTCCGACGTTCTGTTTCGCCACTTCGACCTTTCTCCCAACTCCATGTCCAGCGACCGGAAAACTAACCAGTGCAGTTTTTGGAGAGAAAACTGCATCGCCTCGAAGTGCTCCAAGTCCTCATGAACGTCCTTCAAACATGTTATTGGTGCCTGTGGAGTGTGTGCGTTTGTTAGCTCTGATCGACACGGGAGCTTTTATATCTATTATGCGTGCGAACCTGTGCTCTCGTCTGCGGAAAGTGAAGACTCCTTATATTGGATCATCATTGATTGGGGCTAATGGAGCAGTCATTCGACCATCAACCCAATGTACAGCACGTGTCTTCATTGATGGTATCCGTCATCACATTAGGTTCGCGATTTTATTCCCGTGCGCTCATGAACTAATTTTTGGTTGGGGGCTTCCTCTCGTCAGCGTCCGATTTAATCTCTTGCCATCAACGTGTAGTTTATATGACCGAGACAGTTCATTGCAACGGGAGTGCCGATGAGCCACGACTGCGTTTTCTCACTGCTGCCGATTCTGCACGGTCTCCAGGCCACGAGCAAATCATAAGTATTTCTTCTATGGACATCACCAATGGCGACGTGTTCATCACTCCTTACGGCCGCTGTCTTGCCCGTGAGATTGTCTTCGCTTCCTGCCTGGTGCGCTTCAATGAAAGCTCTGTATTATTCATCGCTTTAAACGCGACCACTGGGACAATCGTCCTACGTCAACGCTCCGCAGTGACCTGTTATGTGGATAGCCAACCAGTTTCCCTGCTTCCTCTTGGCGCCTCGCAAGCTGTTCCTCCACAGGGCAAATCTGCTTCATCTGCCCTTGCTTCCGTGATAAGTCCTGACCTTACTGCTACTCAGAGTGAATCGTTGCTAAAATTTCTGAAGAAGCATCAGGCCTGCTTCACTCTAATAACAGTTGCACGCTTTGGGGTGTATATTTGCCACACAAAGATAATCGTCATCTGTCTTGTCCGCAGTTCCTTTCTTTAACGTGGCGAGCCCGGTACTTTCCAGTAACGAACGGCATGCGCGTTATCAGCATGACACGGCATTCCCGACAGGAAAGTAAAGAGCGCAGCCTTTTCAAGAAAGGAAATGCGAGCAAGACAGATGACAATTATTGTTGTGTGGCAAATATACACTTCAAAGGGTGTAAACTTTTCTTAGAGTGTTTGATAAGGATACTTCGTCACTTGCACAGACTTCCGTTGCCTTCCATCGTATCGACACCGATGGCCAGTCTATTGTACGCCATTGCCCTTACCGAGTCTCTTTGGCCAAACGCAAAATTATCGAGGAGGACGTCGCCGATATGCTGAAAAGAAACATCATACGTCCCTCCGCCAGTTCTTAGTCATCAGCCATCCTTTTAGTGCAGAACAAGGATGGATCGATACGATTTTGTGTTGACTACACCGCGCTAAACAAGATCACCGGCAAGGATGTATATCCTATGCCCCGTATCGATGACGCCCTTGATTCTTTGCAAGGCGCACAATACTTTTCCAGTCTTGCTCTTCGCTCCGGGTATTGGCAAATTCCAATGCACGAAGCGGACAAAGAAAAGTACGCCTTCTCTACTCCGGATGATCTTTACGAGTTTAACGTAATGTCATTCTGTTGATGCAATGCTCCCGCCACATTTGAAAGAATGATCGACCCTGTTCACCGCAGCCTCAAGTGGAAAACTTGTCTATATATGTTACCTCGATGACAACGTCGTGTTTTCCTCGACTTTCACTGACCATCTGCAACGCTTGGATGAAGTGCTCACATGCCTTCACATGCCTTCAACGTAACACGAGGAAGTGCCGTTTGGCTAGCACAACGATTAAAGTCGTGGGTCATCTCGTTAGCAAAGACGGCATCCAGCCCGATACGGATAAGATTTCCGCAGTGCTCAACTTTACACCCCCACTTCGTGCAAAAAAAAACTGCGCAGCTTCAGTGGACTCGCCTCATACTTTCGAACTTTTATCCGGAACTTCACCAGCATTGCCTCGCCCCTCCAGAAGTTCCTTGCTAGTTCCATTTCCTTCGATTCGAACGATCAGTCTGGAGCCACGTTCCAAGAACTCAAGTGCGCAGTAACATCCCCACCTGTTCTTTGTCATTTTGATGACAAGACGCCCACATTACTTTTTACTGACGCTAGTGGTCAAGGAATTGGTGCCGTACTGCTGCAGCGCGACCATGAATTTTGCGAAAAGTTTGTTGCATATGCAAGCCGCGTTCTCACTTCCGCTGAAAAGAAGTACTCGATAACCGAACAAGCGTGTTTGACTGTTGTCTGGTCCACCCCCCCCCCCCCCCCCCCCGATTCAGAAATTTCTTCCATATCTCCACGGTCTACATTTCACGGTTGGCACTGACCACCATGCCGTATGTTGTTTGTCGAAAATCAAAAACTTATCTGGACGCCTTGGTCACTGGATACTCCGATTACAAGCATATGATTTCCATGTCATATACAACTCCAGAAGGAAGCACCGAGATGCCGATGCTCTTTCACGATGCCATTACCACCATCATCGGAGCACATCACATCACCTGGTAAAATTGGCCGCACGGAGGACGCATCGTCTATTACACTGATTTCTTCCTTGACTCCATCAAACCACCCTTCAGTGCTTTCCACTCACCAGCGCGCCAATTCTTATTGCCGTGGTATCATCAATCGCCTTAGCGGTGTTTCATCTCCACCCAATTCCAGGCTACGGAAACAGCTCAAACTGTTCAAGTTCGAAGACGACGAGCTCTAAAGGTACATTTTTCATCCGGAAGGCCATCGATGGGTTCCCGTTATACCGCGCTCTCTTTGCGCTGCAGTTCTGCACGCCTCACACGATGACCCTACGTCAGGCCACTTGGGCTACCACAAAACACACGAGCGCATACGCAGCCGATTCTTTTGGCCAGGTCTTTCCACGAGCATAGCTAGATATGTTGCCTCGTGCACGCTTTGCCAACACCTGTAAGCGACCTACTACTGCTCCGGTCGGGACGCTACAACGACTTCCTTGTCCAGCAGAACCCTTCTCTGTCGTCGGCATTGACCTTTTCGGGCCACTCGCACCTACTCCAGACGGCAGCAGATGGATCGTCACTGCTGTTGACCACTTGACCCGGTACGCTGAAACAGGCTCAATACGTTCAAGACCTGCCTGAGGAGTAGCGGCCTTCTTCTTGCCGGCTATCTACTTACGTCACGGGGCACCTCACGTTCTTTTGAGCGACCGTGGCAAGGCATTTCTTTCAAGCTCCCTTAATCAAGTCCTGCAAGCGTCCAACACCGTGCACAAGACAACGTCGAGCTACCACCCTCAAACCAACGGCCTAACAGAGCGATTTCATCGCACGCTGTGCGTCATGCTATCCATGTATGTTCAACCTGACCATCGTAACTGGGATGCGATTCTCCAATTTGTAACATTTGCATACAAAACGTCTGTTCAACGGACCACCGGACACTTTCCGTTTTTCTTAGTATACGGCCGCCACCCAACTTCATCATTCGACGTTTCTTTCTTCTCTGGCCCCGTCAACGCTTCACCATTCATTTGCGACCAGTTTGTGTCTCGTCTTGCCCAATGTCGTCGTCGCGCCCGTATGAACACTGAAGCCAGCCAAGACGATCATAAACATCCGTACGATGCCTCTCAACGCGTCGTTTCCTACGGCCTGGTGACGATGTGCTCCTATGGACACCTGCACGAACACCCAGTTTATGTTGGAAGCTTGAGTCTCGATATAATGGCCCCTACAAAGTCATAGAGCAGACCTCGCCGGTGAACTATCGCGTTACACCTGTTGATGCCCCAACTGACCGACGCAGCCGCGGAACAGAGATCGCGCACGTTTCCCGCCTGAAGCCCTTTCATCTCCGTTTCACTGTCTAATGTGTGGCCAGGCTGGCCGCTTCCGTCCACGGGGGAAATTAGTTTAAGCATTTATGCGGACTTCATCTGCATATGTACAAAGTCATCATGAATCATCGGCTCGGGTTCGTTTTTGCATCGGCGCCATTGTTCGTTCTTGGAATAAAGCGTCGTCTCGACCGTGGTATTTCATTATATATATATATATATATATATATATATATATATATATATATATATTTGTGTGTGCGTGTGTGTGTGTGTACCTCCTTCTTTCACTGTCACCATCATCATCATCATCATCATCAGCCTGGTTACGCGCGCTGCAGGGCAAATGCCTCTCCCATACTCCACCAACCTGTAATCTCACTGTAAGGGACCAATAAAACCGAACGTCGCGCTAATTCATCTTGCCTTACTCGGAAACATGAGAAATCATTCAGTAAAACAATGCCTACGCATATCCAACATTGCCATTTTCCGCGTTCTTATTAAGACGGAATTATTTAGAAATATCCTTGCCGGAACGTCATCCCCACATCGCTGCTCTGAGACCCTGCTACGCAAAGAAATAATTAGTGGTGATAGTATTTACTGCATCTTGCAGTGTTTAGTAAGGCCAGGACTACTAAGAAAGGCGGTTTAACCATCCTCGCAAGGAAAGAAAATTGACACTGTTTTGGTGTATGGTATTACGGAGCTTGAATGCCCATGCATGAAGCTGTCCTGCTGGGCTTAAGCCTACTTTCTGTTCTGTGTACAGGCGTCCCTACGCCTCACCTGATTCTCTGAACAAACTTGCAGCAAGCATGACTGCTTATCAACAGTGTAATATTGTAATTGTTGGCGAATATAACTTGCCAAGTGTCAGTTTGGATTGTCTGTAGGCTTGGCCGAACCACACCAGGAATGTTATTATTACTTTTTATATGACGCCTTGCCCATAACCCAATTCAACTTTCACAACAACCAATGCGCGGACAAGGAACTTACTGCTCCCTTCTGGTCCTAGTATTCCTTGTCCGAAAATTTTCTGGCCAAAATGTGTTCATAGAACATGGGTTGGTCCCACCACAAACTTGTCAATGTATCCTTTCCAGTAATACCGCAATGTGCCAACCCCAAATCCCCATTGTGTTCGTTCAGATATTACTCGCCCGCCAATGGTGACATCAAAACTGCAGAAACACTGCAGCAACACAGCAGAAATGCCCGGTTCCGGGGTGGTGCGGTAACCAGAGGGGTCCCAAGGGAAGAAATACAGAAAGGGGCGCCTAAACAGCATGTCACTGCGAGAGCACAGGCTCAAGCTAGAACACTCCGCTAGGAAAAGTCCAGCGGCTATGTCACTTGCTCTCGCTATAACCAATAAGACAACTCCCGAGAACTCGGACGATATCCTTCGGCTTAGGCCCTCGATAAGTACGCTCGGCGTGGTACGACCTCGCGCGAGCACTAGGCACCCGTTCTTCGGCTTAGCGTCCGGAAAGGATCAGCACAAAGTACGTGCTGGGGCCCCGCTTGGGCAAAGGCACCGTGCGTGAGCTCACGTCCTAGTCACAACGGTGTTTGTGGACGAGAGCAAGCGTGTACTACGTACCCAGTGATGTCACGGAGATAAAAGACACGCTCCGCCGCGTGAGCTGCCGACAGTGGCCGCGCCGTGATGTCAGCGCCGCGCCCACGCCACAAACCATCCCGATTGGAGCGCGAACGCTAACAATCGGTATGGAGTGGGATAGGGGTGAGTTGTAGAGATGCCTGAACAGGTGTATGAATGCCCTTGCAATGGCGCCGCCGTATACCTCAATCCCCACAATATTCACGTTGAGTAACCTACTTTCACGATTGTTTTCAGGACTGATTTTACCATTCTCCGCCGATCCTCACATGATGTTATATTAGGTATTGATATTCTACAGATGTGCGGTGCCACAGTTGATTGCCGAACAGGGGAGATGCTTTTAGGTGGTGACATTTCGTACGAGCGCAGGCAGGAAGCTCCAAACCGAGACGGTGCATTTCATGCCTGTGGGGACACCCTCATTCCTGCTTTGTCCACGGCGTGTGTTCCGGTGGGCTGTGCTAGTAGCAATCATCAGGCCTTCGATGCCGCAGTGGAGCCTGTGCATTTAACGAGCATGAAGAAGAACATTTTTCTACCACATTGCCTTGCGTGTGTGGCTCAGTGGGGCCCTAAATTATGGATTGTCAACCTTCAGTCTAAAACGCAGTGGTACCTGCTGGCTCGAAGCTTACTTTCTTCAAAGAGCACAAGTCGAGGCCAGTCGCTGTGCTCGCAAACGTTTCACATCAACGAGTTGGTGCTTGTTCAGAAGGCTCGAAGATTCTTCCTATGATCAGCAAGTCAGTCAGCGTGGAGGAGTGCCGAACATGAGTGAACATTCTAACTAAGCATGATGTGTCGCCGACTTTGCCCAGGAGGATAACGCGCCGTTACCTCCTGTAAACGAGGAGAGCGTTTGATTGGGCTGTTCAGCCAAGGCCGCGGGTGACCGCCCGGTGCTTGCGTCGGGGGTTATGTAAAGTTCACGTCAGACGATTGTAATATAAAAAATATTGGAATAGTTGGATGTTATAGGGCCCGTGCTCCTTGGTTTATGAACCCCTGCATAGCCAGCTGCCTGGAAAACGTTTCGCGGTACATTGAAACTATTATAATATATTTTTATTGCAATCTACTGACGTCAAATTTCCGTAACTGCCGACGCAAGCAGCGGGCGGTCACCCGCAGGGTTGTCTGAACAGACCAATCAAGTGCTCTCCTTGTTCATAGGAGGTCACTTTTGTTTGCTTGAAAAATGAATAACATTGGGTACACTGAGGAGCTTGTCTTATCTAATTGGTTTACAAGAGGCGAGGAGCACGCTCAAGTAGAGAGGGACTCGATAGGGCCGATCCAGTGCACTGAAGGTCGATAACCGGATGAAGAAGGTGGTGCCAGCGTCTGTCATTGGTCTGCTTTCCCTTACTTAGCTTGCCGTGGCTGTTCGAAAATCACGACGGCGTGCAACGGAAGCCTAAGAATGACGCTAAAACGGATCCTCAGCAAAGAAGAGTTGGCAGGATGAGGTCGTAAACATGCCGAAAGTGCTCGAAAACGTTACACGCCACGCAAGCAGTTTTTTTTACAGGCAGATTAACCCATGCTCTGGGCAGGTGCGAGTAGCCAGCGCCTGAGCAATCGGCGGCAGCCATCTTTTATTGTTTTCGAAACGGAGCAGCCTGCGGCTATTCAGGAAAAAACTCAGTTTTGTTCAGCATATTAATGCATCTTTAATGCATACACGTCACTTTGACGCGGTGAGCTTTTGCGGTTTTGTGACGTCGCGTGACAGGCAGGTGAAGTGGGTGCAGCCCGAAAACATTTGACCAATAGCCGAGGGCTAATGGCGAAAATGCATCGAATCAGAAATAAGTATTTTTCCTTTTTCGGTCAAATAATGCATAATCAGTGTGTACACGTCATATCAGATTGGCAGCTATTGCGGTTTTCGTGACGTCGCGTGACAGACGGTTGAAGTGGGGGTGGTCCAAAAATGTTTTGGCCAATCGCGGAGGGCTGATTACAGAATTCGAACAGAAAATTTAGGAATAGTTTTACGTTACAGGGCCCATGGTTTCCCACAGTGCGTGGGATTTGCATAACGTATTTTTTTGTGGCCTAATCATGCATAATCTATGTCAACACGCCATATACGACGGAGAGTTTTCAGATTTTCATGACGTCACGTGACAGATAAGCAAGGTAGGTGTGGCCAGATATTTTTGTAATAATCATTGAAGGATAATGCCAGAAATAAATAATATAGCTTTGAATAGTTTTACATTATAGCGACCCAGCTGAAAAATAAATTGACCGTAACAAACTGTGCGAGGAGTTTGTTTTTCGAAACGCATTTTCAAAAAATGCGTAACATTTTTTTTTTTTTTTGTGGTTGACTTTCATCGATGACTCACATGACGCTGCGACCTGGTATCGCCGACTTTTGCCATGCGGAATAACGGATGATCAGAAATTCGGAGTTGGAATGAGTGAGTGAAACCTTTATTCGAAAAGTCCGGCGATTTTGGCAGGGTTGGGCCATAAAGAGCCACGCCTAGGTGAGTGGGCACGGAGGCACGATGAGTGGAAGAACCAAAGGCTTACGCACCTCTTTTTTCGTCCTGCAGTTCGTCGTTGTCTTCGCGGCCGGCGCATCGGTGGTTGGCCTTCGGGATAACCTTCCACCCTTGGACGGAATTTGTGATGCCGCCTCTGCTCCGGACCCACACCTGCTGGCAACAGCTCACGCGGACCTGACAGTGCGCATCGGGCGCCACCTGCAATTCCGCCAGTGCGCAGCTGCGACGTCAACGTCATCACGTCTGGAAAGGATAAGACCAAGCATCGAACAGTATCTCTCCAGTGGGCACGGAGGCACGATGAGTGGAAGAACCAAAGGCTTACGCACCTCTTTTTTCGTCCTGCAGTTCGTCGTTGTCTTCGCGGCCGGCGCATCGGTGGTTGGCCTTCGGGATAACCTTCCACCCTTGGACGGAATTTGTGATGCCGCCTCTGCTCCGGACCCACACCTGCTGGCAACAGCTCACGTGGACCTGACAGTGCGCATCGGGCGCCACCTGCAATTCCGCCAGTGCGCAGCTGCGACGTCAACGTCATCACGTCTGGAAAGGATAAGACCAAGCATCGAACAGTATCTCTCCAGTGGGCACGGAGGCACGATGAGTGGAAGAACCAAAGGCTTACGCACCTCTTTTTTCGTCCTGCAGGTTAGTTGCCTTTCTAAATTACCTTGTCGTAGCTTCAGATCAGATGATCCATTCGCTATCGTGCTTCCGTGCCCTGAAGCCGTCCTATTGCCTTTTTGCTCCTTGCTGCTTCTTCTTTGTGGGGATGTTGAAAGGAACCCTGGCCCCGATAATCTTGCAGAAGTCCTGAAAACGATGAAAGACTTGAATGAGCGCACAAAGAGAATTGAATCAGCGCAAAAAACAATATTGGAAACAGTAGCTGAAGTAAAGCAACAGCAGCAGTCTGTTTCAGAAGCGATGTCCGAAATAAAGGACAGACTAGCGAAAGTCGAAACTCAAACTTCTGTTTTCGAGCAGTGCCAAAAAGATATGAAAGAATTGCATGCCACGGTAGAGCGCCTCAAAAAAGACACGAGTGCGTTTCACTCACGTCTTGATGACGCAGAAGATCGATCTCGCAGAAATAATCTGATCTTTTATGGTATCCCGGACACCGCCGACGAAACTTCATCAGAATCGGAAAATAAGATACTAAACCTGCTGACTAATACATTGAAGGTTAACATAACCGGTTCTGACATATGCCGGGCGCACAGAATTGGTCGTTTTGATTCAGCGAAAACTCGACCATTAATAACTAAATTTGAAACCTATAAAACCAGGGAGCTAGTCTCTTCAAAGCGGGGTTTGTTAAAAAACACTGACACAGCAATGAGTGAAGATTTCTGCCAAGCCACTCGTAACATAAGGAAAAAAATAATAGAATATGGCAAATCGAAAAACACGCTTTTCAAACTAAGATATAAAAAACTAATGTTGGATGGGAAATGCTACGCATATGACGAAGCCAGTGAAAGTATTTATGAAATGCGCAGAACGCATACACCTGGTACAACTCTTCGTTCTGGCCGTAAGTTACAGCCAAGTTAGGGCCATCCGAGGGGAGGTGCCTTAAAAGATTGCGGGTGTTCAGTTCTTTTTACTAACATTCGTAGTTTTTTTCATAAGAAAGACGAATTATGTGCTGTTATTAACGACTGTAATGCTGACATCATTGTACTCACAGAAACATGGTTAAATAGTAAAATAACAAACCCCGAACTGTTTCAGTGCGAGAACCAATACGTTGTTTACCGAAGTGACCGAACTGGTAGAATTGGTGGTGGCGTTCTGCTCGCCGTTAAAGAATGTATTAATTGTTTTTTTGTGACCATTGATACCAATTTAGAGCTAATTTGGTGCTGTATAACTATTAGTTTTAAAAAAATAATACTAGGTGTGTGCTACCGATCCCCATCAAGCGACTCATCCTTTTGCGATGACTTATATGATTGTTTAAATAAGATTACCATGCGTTTCCCCGGAACTGAAATTATACTCTTAGGCGATTTTAATTTTCCTAACATTGTCTGGTCACATGTCAGTCCCTTTTCTAATCCTTCGTCGGCCGAGGCCAATCGGTTCATTTCCATTTGCTCTGACTTCGGCTTATCGCAGATCGTCAGACTTCCAACACGTGTAGCACATAACACATCATCACTCCTGGACCTCATTCTAACGTCATCGCCCGATAACTTTTCTGCGGTGACACACATGCCCGGACTGAGCGATCATGACATCTTGCATTTTACACTTACAACAACACAACAAAAAACATACCGACAGCGGAAAAAATTCCGAGATTATAAAAAAGCTAACTATCAAGCCATCAACAGAGAACTATGCATATTTCTAGACACTTTCCTACCACTTTATCTGCAACGCTCCATAGAAACTAACTGGTCTATCTTCAGAAATACAATAAGTGAGCTTATCACCAAACACGTACCTCTTCGATCCGTCTATGCTAACAATAAAGCACCATGGTACAGCACATATCTTAATCGGTTATCGAACAGGAAAAAACGTTTATTCCGTACAGCGAAACATTCCTCAAAACAGACACATTGGCTAGCATATAAACACGCAGCAATTTCATATATTAAAGCCCTAAGGTCAGCCAAATTTTCATTCCTTAATTGTACACTTCCAAATTTATTGAAGACTAATCCAAAACGCTTCTGGGAAGCCATAGGAGGAAACAACCATAAAACTGGAATCTCATTGCTAACAACTTCTGGGGACCCAGTACCTGACCTATTGTGTTCTACCGTGCTTAACAATACCTTCACTCAGTCATTCTCATCACCTCAGACCCCTGATCCGATGCCCGAGATAAAATCAACTAACTACCATTTCATGGATCCCATCGTTTTCGACGCAACTGGTATCAAAGCCATAGTACAAAACTTAAAACCTAAAGCATCATGTGGGGTAGATGAAATTAACACTATATTCTTACAAAACACAGCGGAATACTGTTCAATCCTACTAGAATGCATTTACTCACAATCTTACAACTCTGGCACCATACCGTATGATTGGAAAATTGGCAAAGTAATCCCCATTCACAAAACCGGACCAACCCATGATCCACACAACTACAGACCCATTTCACTTACATCTGTACCATGCAAAGTTATGGAGCATATAATATACACACATCTGGTTAATTTTCTTGAAAATAACAACTTCTTCACAGTTATGCAGCATGGATTCCGTAAAAACTTCTCTTGTGATACTCAGCTTATCCTCTTCACTAATGCCCTACATGCCAATTTAGATTCTGGTTTTTTAACAGATTGTATATTTCTCGACTTCTCTAAAGCATTTGACAAAGTGAACCATGCATTGCTTCTTCATAAATTAGGCGTTCTAAACATCGACCCCTCCGTAATTGATTGGATTCGCGCGTTTCTGACATCACGTGTTCAATATGTAACCACTAATGACGCTAACTCACCTTTAGCCCCAGTTGACTCCGGCGTCCCGCAAGGGTCTGTGCTCGGTCCTTTATTATTCCTAATTTATATTAATGACTTGCCCACTCACGTTTCCTCGAACATTTGTCTTTTTGCGGATGACTGCGTCTTGTATCGTAAAATAACTAATTCTTCAGATATTCTACTAATTCAGGAGGATCTCAATAACATAAATGAGTGGTGTCGTACATGGCGCATGGAATTAAACATTAGAAAGTGTAAGACTATGAGGATTTCTCGTACTAACGTCATCTGCCCCACCTATACGCTAAATAACATCCCACTAGAATGTGTAACGTCATATCGATACTTGGGGGTTCACATTGCCAGCAATCTATCCTGGAAAACTCACATTGATCACATAACATCTAAGGCCACTCGCACGCTGGGATACTTTCGTCGAAAATTTTCTCAAGCACCATCATCACTAAAACTCTTATTGTACATAACTTACATTCGCCCACAACTAGAGTACGCGTCATCAGTATGGGACCCCGGTCATGACACCCTCATACACTCTCTAGAGGCAATACAGAATCGATCAGCCCGTTTCATTCTCACCAACTACCAAAGAACTGCGAGTGTCACTAACATGAAAGCTCTCCTTCACCTCCCGCTGTTATCAACCCGTAGAAAACTATCTCGCATATGTCTTTTGCATAAAATCTACTACCATAACACATATTTACGCTCTATCTTTGTCCAACCACCACCATACATTTCATCTCGCATAGACCACCGCCAAAAGGTAAACATTCCGCACTGCAACACCGTCGGCTTTTCATACTCATTTCTTCCGCAAACGAGCAAAGATTGGAATAACTTACCCGCATTACTTACAAGCATTATTGACACCAATAACTTTAAAAGCACACTTCAAAGCTTCATGTTATAAATAATTGTTGCGTTTGCTTGTTCTGTATAATAACTGCTTTTATGCCATTGTTTTACATTATTGCTTGTATTTTGTTCCGCCATGTATTTTTGCCACGCTCACAAGTTTCTATTTACCATTCTTGTTTTGTATACGATGTTTTTTGCCATGTTGTTTGCCTTCCCTCCTTATTTTGTGATTGCCTCTGTATTTACTTACTTTGCCCCTCCCCTCTGCAATGTACAACCGTACCTTGAGGGTATGATAAATAAATAAATAAATAAAACCTCAAGTCTTTGGACACGGGCGACTTCCTCGGCGTGCCGGACGGCCCACAGTTGATCCGCGAGGTCGTGGCTGAGCAGGGCAACTCCTCAACGTGCGCCTCCATTCGAGACTGCCATGTCTAACCTGTTCGTCGGGGACTCGTGCTGCTAGCTATGAGTGCATTCCTACAGCATGTGCTGCAGCGTCGCTCTGGCTCCGCTCGTTTTACACTCGTCGGATGAATAAATTTCGGGGTAGCAGAGCTCAAGGATCGCTGGGTTCGGATACGTGTGTGTTTTCAGTTGCCTCCGGCAAGCGACGGCATGGCGCCTCTTACAAACAGATACATATCCGAACCCGGTGGCCTACCACCGCTACTACCCGGACCTTTACACGGATAGATGTAGATTCTGTGAAGAAAGGGCGGACCTACAACATATGGTTTGGGCTTGGCCTCGTACACCCATACAGAATAAAATAATTAAGACCAGAGAGCAGTGGGAGACCGCGTTGCTCAGCTGTGCACCGGAAGACCAACTCAAGGCAATCCAGCAGGCCGAAGATGCCGCCAGGGCCCAAGGGCTCGAGGCCGTCATTTAGGTAGAGGCCTAGGTCTCAAATCTGCTGTGCGCAAATAAAGTTTATTCCTCCTCCTCCTCCTCCAGCAACCGCCTGTTTATTATTTAGTTTGCCGTGCGGTGGGGGTATTTGCATGTGTTCAATCTGTAGTGTTGCGTGATGTCTTCGGAAGTGGTCATGCGATCCCTCCACGTCTACTCCCGCATCTCTCTCGCGGTGGGCTAGGCGTCGGGATTGCCGGCGGGTGCAGCGACTCGGCATTTACGTCCTCGAGCCGCGGCGTGAGCTGTCTCGTTGCCGGGGGGTGGAGGGTCTGTGTGAGCGGGGCTCCATACGAAGAAACAGTCGCTCTTGCGCAAGCATTGCCGTCTTGAGTTTGGAGAATGCGGGCCGCTTCCCGTGAGATCCGGCCACTAGCGTAGTTGCGTATCGCTACCGGCGGGTCACTTATTATCACCTCGGCGTCCGAGGTGGCTACCGTGAGGGCTATCACCGCTTCCTCGGCCGCTTCGGTCGCTTGGGTGCGTAACGTCGTGCTCGCGACGCAAGTTCCGCCGTGGTCCGTGATTGCGACTCCGAAACCGCGTCGCCGCTTGTAACGGGCCACGTCTACGTAAACGGTTTCTTTGCTGCTGCCGTATTTCTTTTCCAGATCTCGGGCACGCCTGTTCCATCCGCTGACGTGATGCGTCGCGTTCATGTTCTTGGGCAATGACGAAACGACGATGCGCTCGCGCTTTGCTGTAGGTATCGCGAACTTTTCGCCGTGCTGCGTGTGGTAGCTGATGCCCAGCGTCTCGAGGATGTGTCGTCCGCTTCTGGTCTTTGCCAAACGCTTGTACTACGCGACGTTGTGCGCTTCGATTATCTCGTCTAGGGTATTGTGTACACCCAGTTGGAAACGTTTTTGCGTGCTGGTATTGATCGGCAATCCAATGACACATTTGTACGCCTTGCGGATGAGGCTGTCTAGCTTGGTTCGTTTGGTCACCTGCCACTTCAGGTAGGAGGCGACGTACTTGATGTGGCTGGTTACGAACGCCTATACCCGTCGGATTGTATTGTTTTCCTTCATTCCACCATGTCTATTTGTGATACGTTTCAGCAACCGGATTGTTTCATCGAGCGCACGCTCTTCTCTGCGTACGGTTTTGCCGTTGTGGCCGTTGGCTGACAGGAACAGGCCCAGTACCTTAATTTTGTGAACATGTGGGATGACGGTGCCGTGCGATGTTACTACTCTAATTTCTCTGCGCCATGTACTGCGGAATCGGCTTTCTTGGGTTTGCGGCCCCGGCGCGTAGGTCCGTAGAGCAGGAGATCCGATTTGGCCGCGAAGCATTCGAGGCCCATGTCACGAGGCAAAGGGTACCAGCAGAACAGTCGATCAAAGCTAAATGCGCCTTAAGAAAGTCTAGTCCGAGGATTAGGCCATGGGGAAAATTGGTCAGCACTGTAAAAAGAACAGGAACGTGGCGGTCAGCGGTACTTATACGGGAAGTACAGATTCCAGTGATGTCAACAGTGCTGCCGTCGGTCACGCGTACGGCTCGAATATTAGGAGGCGTGAGAACCTTCCTTAGTCGACGACGGAGGTTACAACTCATTATAGACTCCTGGGCTCTAGTGTCTATTAACGCCGTGAAAGGAACCCCGTTGACGTGAACAGCAAGTAAGTTCTGCTTTGTTGGGAGCGTCAATAGAGGATTTCGACGCGACGAAAATAATGCAGCACTACCTCCTGCATGGTCTTGGTTTCCGGCCGGGAGGGTCCATAATTCGTCCGCGACGAATGGCGGTGTGGCGGGGGCGACGGGGACCGACCGCGTTGGGGTGACGTCGAGCGAGCAGGACGACTGTCATCGACGGATACGTCAGAGGTAGGAGGCATACGGCGAGGCGAGTAACGGCGCGGGTCGGCACATGGATGAGACGGGGAGAAGGAGCTTGAATACGGCGACGTCCAGCAGGTGCGGCAGAGGCGAGCGACGTGGCCAATGTGGAGGCAACGGAAGCAAAAGGCATGTCTTTCGGAGTTCTCCACTCGGAAGGGTTGCGGTATCTGGGAGGGGAATATGAATCGCCGTGAGGCGGAGCAGTCGGCACTGGTCGGGCGTCAGGTCCGGATACGGAGCAGGCAGCAGGAAAACATAGTTTTGCGAATTCTTGCTGTACAACTGACTGAATGAGAGAGATCGCTGGGGCTGGTTGGTCAATTGTGGGTACAAGTGGGCGCGAATGCAACGGCGCAGGACTTACAGCCTCGAGTTCGCGGCGAACAATACGTGTGAGGTGAAACTGTAAGATACGTGTGAGGTGAAACTGCAACGCAAGACGACGTCCCAGCCGTGTTAGGGAACTGGGAAAACTGTGGAACGACGCGGCGGCTTTTGGCGAGCTCAAAGCGGCGGCATTCCTTGACAATGACGTCGGTGGTCGAGACATTGTTGAAGACCAACAAGTTAAACGCGTCTTCCACTATCCCTTTGAGCACGTGGCCGACTTTGTCAACCTCGGCCTTTTTCTCGTCGACTTTCCGGCAAAGAGCGAGCAGGTATCGTATGTACGAGACATACGATAAAGTAGAAGAATGAACTCGGGTAGCAAGCTTTCTAGCAGCCAGCTGCCGACCGGCGGGATTTACAAAGAAGTCGACGAGCTTCTCCTTGAAAGCATCCCAGCTAGGATCTCGTTCTCGCGTGTCCTGAACAATACACGAGGAGTTCCGCCCAAGTAAAATAAGACATTGGCTACCATAATGGTAGGGTCACAGCGGTTTTGGCTAACGCGCTCATACACGTTGAGCTAGTCCTCAACGTCGACATTATCTTGGCCGAGGAATATGCCAGGATCGCGGGGATTGGTAACCGTAACGTACGTTGTTGTCGGGGTCGCAGGAGTAGGAGGAGACTAGGTGTCACTGGCAGCCATGGTGGACATAGTGACGGTGTGGCACCAGCGGAGCTCCATGGCGAGGATGGGGAACGGCGCCATCCACCCCAAAATGTTACGCGAACAAATGATTAAGACTGGAGACTATTTACACAGTATATTTACTAAAGGTAAAAGAAGCGCTGGCCAGTTGAGCTGACAGCTCGAGAGCCAGAGAGCCTTCGTCGTCTTCGTCGCGGGACCCGCGTGCATCGGCGACAATGAACACGCAATATTCATGCATCAATATGCACTGCGCATCGGAACAGTAGCGCCTTGCGAGTAGAATTTAAATGCTTCCCTCATTTTTCATATTTTTATTCGGTATCTCTTTAAGCGTTTTGTCTACTTGGAACTACTATGTTAGCTCCCCAAAGGTAGCGTATACAGTAATTCATAGCAGTAGAGAAGCCTGGGCAGTACGAAAAACACAGAACAATTTTGTCTTAAGGAAAGGCTTGGAAACAGAGATTAACGAAAATGGCAGTAAAAGTACAGATATGTTTTTACCTCTAAAGGATCGAGACGTAAAGCAGGAAAATGTCAAGGCAAGTGGCCACCCAGGTAACCAGGATAAGTGAAAGTCCAAGTAGACAACGGGGGTTATCAAAAAGAATGTGAGAGAAGCTGACGCAATAAAATTATTGCGAAATACGGCAACCCAAATGTTCATGGAGGATCACAAAGGCGGTAAGCAAGAAATCTGGAAAGAAAGTTGTTACGATGACACAAATGTTTCCTACTGATATTTCAGCCTAAGCTGGCGGCCTCAGCACAAGAACACTGGAGAAAATGTTCGCAACAGGCTGAGACATGTCTGCTGAAACTAACATCAGAATACGACTCGGCACATTCATTGGAATGTGAAGATATTCACAATGCAAGAACCGTAGGAAACGCCACTCTTCCAGAATCGCTTGGATTCAACGCTGGCGGGAGTGATCATTGGTCAGCAGCCGAGATAAGCAAGAGACGTTTATTCTATTGGAAGCAAAGAAACATCGGAAGAGGCCCGAGCCGCTACAGGCTCAGGTAACGTTACAATAGAGAGGTAGAGTTTTTATTGAACAGAAAGAATATAAAGCATCATCATCATCATCATAATCATCATCAACAGCGACCTATTTAACGTGCACTGCAAGACGAAGGCCTCGCCTTCCGGTCTCCAATTATCCCTTTGATGCGCCAAGCAATGGCAACTTGCGCCTGAGAATTTCATAAGTTTATCACCCCACCTAGTCTTATGCCTTCTTTAACTGCGTTTCCCTTCTTTTGGTACACATTCTGTAACCCTAACGGTCCACCGGTTATCTAACCTATGCATTACATATGACCTGCCCAGCTCCATTTGATTCTCTAAACCAGAATGTCGCACATGCACGTTTGCTCTCTGATCCACACCGCTGTCTTCCTGTCTCTTAACGTTACACCCGTGATTCTTCGTTCCATCGCTCTACGCGCGCTCCTTAACTTGTTTTCGAGCTTCTTTGTCCGTCTCCAAGTTTCTGTCCCATACATTAGCACCGGTAGAATGCATGGATTGTACACCTTTCTTTTAGTGATAATGGTAAGCTTCAGGTAAGGATCTGAGTATGTTTGCCGAATGCGCTCCAACTCAATTTCATTCTCCTGTAAATTTCCATCTATAAAGCATAGACAAGCAGAATGCTAGACTGCAATATATGACTGCAAGCTGGCTAGCTAAAGCTTTGTAGGTTATAATTTGTTTTCGCCCGTATCAAATGTGATGACATTACATAATCATCATAATAGTAATCCTAATTATTATCACCGTAGTCTTCCCGCTCCACATGCACAACGAGTTGTAAGCGATTGTTTAAGTGTCGTAAGGCTTTTTCGACTCTTTACGTGATCGCGCGTACAGTAGATGATCCGCCTACACAGTTCACCACTGCGCGCGTCTTAGAGAAGGCTTCCGCTTAAGTATTGCACTTATGTATCGTGTATTGTTCACCAGATGGCGCTACGTGTTCTACTGCACGGTGTTTGGGAGGCTCGCGTCACAATGGTGCCGCTAAAACCTGCTGCTTAAAAGGATATATGCATAAGCCTGATTCTGATGATCATTATGTGATGTCCAACAGCGGAAGCCAAGCACATACAAAGTAAAACGTTATATAATTTCACCACGTGCGCACTGTGTGGCAAATGCTTCGCATCAACATGGAATGTCACAGTGCTTGGGGTCTGCATTTACCTTTTTGACCTCGTTGCAGACTTTTGGGGCCGATCGCATCACGTAGTACCCTCAGCTGAACCTCCTAGATTTGCGGTCATCTGACTTGCAGTCACCCGATGCATCTGGCGTTGATGCTATAAAAACGCATATGTCAATTTTTCTGCTCCGAGTCAGAAGCGTAGTAATTTTTTACTTTATTTCATTTTTCGCGCGGATACGGGCACATTCCCTCTCGGTTTCGTATGAGTACTAAGCTCAGAATTCTCGCAAAAGCTCAAGAAGGATTAACGATAGCGATACCAAATACTAAGAGAGACCCTAAGTGCCTTTAAAAAAGATAGTAGTTGACAAACAATTTCCTGCGAGTAAGAAAAAACCTGTACTTTAAAAGTCCGCGTCTCGCATCCATTTTATTTACTCCCAGGGCATTCAGAAATCGACAACCTCGTCTTGCGCGGAGAAAAAACATTAAGTGGCGAATCGGTGAAATGCTGTCCCTGAGAAAATAATACATAAGTACGCGTGCCAATACAATGCTCATATAATACAGCAAGGATAGCAGCTCGCTCAGTGAACTCATTGTTCATTTTTCTAACGTACACAAAAAGGTATAGCGTATTTTCTGAGATAGGAGACCCTTTAAGGTAGGTGTGTAATCTAAAAATATTGCTTCAATTTCTTTATGTGATAACATAGATATGTTAGGCTAGAATTGAGGACGTTCCGTGCATGCGGAGATAAGAAGAAATTTGCTATTTTATTTAATTGTATCACATTTTTTCGCTGCTGTGATACCAGAAAACTCGACATTCTTTGGTTCTCGCGGATTTTCTCCTTCAAGGAAACATGTATTGTTACAAAGCTGAGCAGTTTATCGCATCCTTAACTTCTCGGCCTTCGCGTGCAGATCTTCAACGTGTGCACAGTCGTAACCTGCGCCGAGGACTTGTTCCCGTCCCTGCGCTGGAACATGAACCAGACGGTGTTTTTCGTGTGCATCGGAATGTTCATCTCGGGCTTCCCGACGGTCACGCAGGCCGGCGCCTACATTATACGGCTGCTGCAAGAACACACCGTCAAGCGCATCATGTCGCACTTCATACCCATCGTGGAGATATGCACCGTTTTCTGGATATACGGTGAGCGCGATGCAGGTGTCCACTGGATGATCACGTTACTGCGGTCTTCGAAATGAACGCAATATCCACCTACCTTTTCTGGATTTCTGGGCATCACTGCCCAGTTGGACACATCCGTTCAAGCTTAAAAAAGCCAGCAACAGTCAGTTAGTGGACCGCAGTGCAAAATGAAATTACAAGAAAATGATTGGCAAAGAAACAGTTTTACGTGGAGAGTATTATTAAACACCACTGTCTGCGACGCCTACAGCTGCCAATGCAGAAGATTAAGTAAATATTGTCATGAAGGTGCCTGTTCCTACTATACTACTGCTGCTACTATTTAGTAGTGGTAGTAGTGGTAACTTCTATTCAAAATACTTGTGCGTCGCTGCTTCTGCTGCTAAAAAAAATTCGGCAGACACCAAAGTCTCCTTTTGTGTGGGAATCCGAAGCACTATAGTCTCGTCCCTGAAATGTCTTTTTTTCTTTCCCATGCGTTTCTTGTCTGCGCAAGCCTGAGTTCTAACTGGGCTTCGTAAGGCCAAAAAAAAAAAAAAACACGCCAAGTGTCTCCAGGCGCTCCCCTGACGGCGAGGAGTTCATAACTCCGAAGGCCGTTCAGCCCTGTTAAATTGGATAGTCTTGCTTGTTTTTTTTTTAATTTTATTTTATACACTCATGACGTGGCGCCTCTTCCTCCCCATTGGCTGCGCCGTCACATTCGTAGTGATGCACGTACTAGGCATAGCTTTACTGAACGGGAACCGTGGAGCCGATTTTTGTTCCTTCGTGGCGTCGGCGATCCTTTTTTGCGCACCGTATGCCAAGTAAGGCATGGGCGCGCGTTACGAGATTTTGTTGTTTCAGCCGAAACACTCTCCGGAGGTATTTTTGATTCTTTTAGAGAAGCTGTCACAAGGGTACTATTCCTCGTAACGAAGTTTTCAAATGAATATTTATCTACAGTCAAAAAGAAACAGTTGTTCAAGGATTTTTGTGGCGTTGTTCTGCCGGAGCACACCTGCCTAGAGCCTTGTACAGTGGAGGCCCTAAAAGGGACGTGTTAAAGAAAGTAAAGAAAATGCAAGTTTCTCCAGGGGTTACAACCTTTTCTTTAATATTTTACGTACAGGAACGTTGCCAGTATTAATGTTTTAGAGGAAAAGGGCATATTTCTTCCGGGGATCTCACTGCTTTATTTCTAAACAACCAGAAAAGATATATCATGCTTTTCCTCATTGCTGGGGAGAGGTATTTTTTTGGGACGTACAACAAAGAACGATAAACAATTTGCACTTGACCCTCATGGAATGCGGTAACTATCATTATTAACGAGGGTAGACTTCCATCTGATTTATTGATGTTTATGGGCCTACAGAGTATTTGGCGCTCTCGAATGGCAGGATAATACTGTGATCCGGACGCACGACCTGCGCGAATTTATTTTCGTTAAACTGTGCGTTGGTTTGTTGAGATATTGAAAGTCACTGGCGATACTCCCGAGTGACTGTCAAGTGACTGCCTTTGTGGCTCTAACTGAATTTTAATGGGACGAAGCCAGCCCCCTGCCAGGCTGTATATGTCAATGCCACGTGGTCGTTGTATCTTGTAATTTTTGTTTTGTGTATTGCTGTGCTTTGTCAAAGTCAGGCAATGAAGAAAAAAAAATTGCCATGTGGCGTCGGGAAAGCGTGCTGGTCACCCCGGAGGCACGGGCTCGATTCCTACCCAGACAGAAATATGCCAGATTTTCTTTTCAAATTGATTAATTTACTTTGTTTACAGGAACCTGTCTGATAAATTTGATGCCAATCCGAACATTTCTCTGACGTGTTATTACTCTTTGCGCTGTCAGACATTTTGGTACCATCTATCAGTCACGCCGACTACGTCAACGGATTTTCGCGTAAAGGGGCATATAATGCTTTCGAGTTAATAAGAATATTATTATTAATAATAATAAGAGCATCTCTGCACTGCTAAACGCCATTCGCCGCAACAGATGTATACAAATAGCTAAAGGACTTTTTCAGCTATTAGTATCCGACAAATCTTTCGAGTGGCAAAATTCCACACGGTAGATGTAGGTTTCTTTGGATGCCATCGTGCTCAGAGTAGATACCAAGGGTATCCTCCTGAACCGCCTATAGACAACTCTGCAGTCTCTGCAACAAAGGTCTTGCCTTGAATATTAAACCATCTCTAGAATTGCGCATGCGCTCCAAGTTGTGATGCTATCGCACTTTATTGCGCAACTTCCCGTTTTGCTATGCAAGGTGATTGTAAAACTTGCAACTTTGGCCCTAAGGGTAACTGTCATATCTGTGCATGAGGTTCATATGGCGTCATATGTGTGCATATGTGTTCAATATTGGCGCGCCTATTGAATACTGTCTACTGCAGTGGTGACATATTCAAAAAAACGAAAACTTGTATGGAGACAGCTGTAGACTTCTGCATGTCAGTTTCGTGTCATGTAGACATATTGTGAGGGAGGAATGTGGACGTTTTAAATCTTTAGAACAAGGAAGTTTCTTTTTGTATTTTTTTTCAGGCCTGAAGAGATTTTCTTTTGACATGGAGTTCATGTGGGGCAGACCACCGAACAAATATTTCACGGTTTGTTGGCTTCTGTTCTGCCCAGTCATAATGACGGTAAGTGAACACACTTGTTTGTACTTATAGAAGATAGTCCTCGTAAAATCATATCTGGCAGCAGAAAGCACCCACAGCGCTTTCCAAACCTTACACACAGCCGTTTATTTTCTGAAAGTTTACTTTTTCAAGAAATGCAGGCGTGCATCAGTGTTCATTCAGACAAGGCTGCTACTCGTTCATGAAGCACGTGGTCTGTTATATTGGCGGACGACTTCCTTATGCTCCAGTTATGTGGGCCTCGTAGATATGGCAGCTAGGCTCAATCTATTACAGGGTCTGCGAAATTTACTCAATGCTATACCAGAGGCCCCGAATGACAGTTAGCTATGGCAGCTGCGCATATCAATGTGACTTTCCCGATTACATTTCACCTGAAATGCAATGCCCTGCCATGAAAAAGATTTGCCTGTAAATTGTTGGTGCCTAGGATATTTGATAATCATGTAACATTGCAGACATGCCTTGCTTGCCTCTAAGTCTCACTTTTTAGGCGTAGATCCACGTTAGCCTGTGCCATTGTACACAGACAGTATCAAGGAGCATTTAATCATAGTGAAAGGAGCAAGAACGAACTGTTGGTACTTTTTAATGCGTAAACATTTCTATGCCGACCCAATGAGGAAAAATGACCGCCCGTCCGTCACGTAAGACGAGTCTCCGTAAAGAATATGATGTATAAAACAAAATAAATCCGAAAGGAAAAACATTGATGGTGGTGAGTTTAGAAACTGTGACCCACTCTCAGAACCCTAGTGTCTTACACACTGGGCTAAAGAGCCACGTTTGCAGCAGGTAAATATATCTGAACGATATGTATATGTTGTACCGGCGGTGCAAAACCAATGTCAAAGGAGAACAGTTTCTGTGAAGGCTTTGTTAGAAGATTTGGTAATGGTTGAATAAAAGCCAACTCCATGACAGCATATAGAGCCGACGTGGAGCATTGTAGACATAAGGAAAAATTCGATGTTTGGGAAATTTAATGCCGAACACACCACATCCGTGATGCGTTTCGGTGGTCGCGGGATGCGCCTTCCTCTGGGACGTTCCTTTACCGACCAAAATGGCCCCCATCTCTAGGGGCTCATGCACTTCGCGTCGTGCAACACGGACAGATAAGGCGTCAATGAGTTGATAAGGATGATAAGTAGTGATGAGGGGTTATATGGGTGTCATCACAGGTGACAATGACTCCACGTGGATGGATAAAGTGCTAAATAGCGATAAGGGCTTACAATAATTGTAACAATCCTCATGAGGCTGATAAGGACCGGTAAGCGTCGGGTTGAGTCCGCTGAGTTTGATAAGGACAAATAAGCATTAATAAATATCCACTCAATGGCGATAAGGTTGATAACCAATGAGGATCGGTAAGGGTCGGATCGAGTCCGATAAGGTTGTAACGACCAATAAGGGGTGATGAGTTTTTATACTGGTCGGATCAAGTTTGATAAGATTGATAATAACACCGGGCTGCGTTGATATGGGCAAGTGGCACAATGCTTACGCATGCTTAGAAAACTCCAGCAGAGCCTCTGCCGTAGTCATTTCTTTTTTATCACGCTTGGGTAGACAATGGAATCATTATTGAATGCCTCAAAATAGGGCATCAAAGCCAAACTTCCTGTGTTTCCTTTGTCTCTCTCTATAAGACTTATGATAATAATAACACAGAGATGCGTGGGTGGAGACGAACATAATAACTTCCCGCACTAATTTCACCTCGCCAGAGAGCGGTAATTATGACCTAAGACTGCAGGGGCGGAGTACACTGCTTGAAGGTCTTGATACCAGGGACGTGGACAACCACAACCATGGAAGTGCGGTAACGGTGGTCAGCTGAGCCAGTAACAGGAATTACGCAATACTTCACGGAAGAAGTCTTCTCCAAGACTGTGTATAAGCCGATGAACCTAACTGGAACTTGTCACACAAGCCAGGAGTATAGACTGGTGTCCATGGTAACACTTCATCGCCAGGCCAGAAGACCACTACGCGATGAGATGCCTTACAATTATTCTTACGGTCCTGCTGGGCTCTCTGGATTAATGCGGGCACGCTGGCGACAATGGCCGAGGCGGGAAACATATTGTTTGCAGGAGGATTGAGATTCATTGACAGGGGCAGAGAAGAAAAAAACGTCGAGAAAGAAAGCGCGAGAACGGTCATAAACAAGGTACAATGACGAGTAAAAATTGCGTTGCAGTTTCTGCGACCTGGAAGGATATACATGGCTATCACGACAGAGAGGGTACAAACATATATTTCAGTCCACTTATTGGTTTAAGAATGGTAACTAGGGGCGCTATAACGTAAAGCTATTGCAAGCTTTTCTATTCCAATTCTGCAATAATTGCTCTACCATTGATAAAAAAATTTTCGGGCCAAGCCTACTTCGCCTGTCTTTCATGCAACTTCACGGAAACAGCGATAGATCCCCATTGGATATGACGTGTACAAGCTGTTTATGCATGAATATACCGTACAAATAAAAAATAATTATTTCAGATTCTCCGCCTTTTCGCGATTAGCCCTCTACTATTGGTCAAAAGTTACGGGGCTGCGCCCACTTCGCCTGTGTCACGCGACGTCGTGAAACAACGAAAACTACCCGCGTCAAAGTGACGCGTACACGTTAAAGATATTGCTACGCGCGTGTGGTATTCAATTTTTTTAACAAGGCGCGTGGGCGCCATCGTTCGAGAAAAGAGGAGGAAGAATGAAATTGGCTCGCTCCTGTAAATCTAACCGGTCAGCGCTGCAACCGCTGTTGTAAATGTAACCTGTAAATAGTTGCTCGTCTGGCTGACTCGTCATTTGGGTAACAATAATGTGCCGAACAAAACTTTTTTTTTTCTTCGGAATAGCTGGAGACAACCCCGTTCCCAAAAGAATTAAAAATGGCTGCCCGCCGACCAGTTAGACACTGGCTACTCACACCTGCCGAAGAGCATGGATTTATTTGCGTATAATAATACTTCTTGCGCGACAGTATGGCGTTATCGAGGCCTTTCGGCACGTATACAATATCGCTGTGCCGTTCATTGCTGAGAATCTCTTTTAGCGATATTGCTAACCTGCCGTTGCACGCCGCCGCCATTTTCGACCAGCCAGTGCAAGCTAGTAAAGGGAAGTGGACCACCGGTTATCGACTTTCACTGCGCTCGCTCGGCCCCATAGAAGCCCTCTCCACTTGAGCGCGCTCCTCGCCTCTTTTCAGCAACTTAGATAAGAAAAACCGCCCAATGTAAGCCACGCTACTCGTTTTGAAAGCTAATAAAAGTAGCCTCCTATAAACGAGGAGGGCGTTTGATTGGGCTGTTCAAAGCTGCTGGTCACCACTAGATGCTAGCGTCGGCGGTTGCGTAAATCTGACGTCAGGAGATTGGAATAAAAACAGACAGAAATAATTGGAATACTTTTGCGTTATAGTGTCGCAGAAGTTGTCTTGTAGATAGTGCTGGAGGCTCTGAGGACTTCGTCTACCAGTTGTGAAAGAAGTGCCTTTCTACGGTCACTCAGAAGAACACAAGAAGCCCCCGTGACGGAAGCTTGGGGCTTGAATAATGAATGCAGCAACTTCGGCAGCACATGGAGCGCACGCAGAAGCTGTTTCAGCGTAACGCGTCAGGTGGTTGGCAGCTGTAACTATCCACTGATAATCAATCGGTGGGGGTCATGGGAAGGTGACCACACAGGTCGGTGCTAACGATCTCTATAGGCTCCATGGCACACGGAACTGGTTCAAGCTGTCCGGAAGAAGCCAATGTAACCGCGTAATTTCTAATGAGTCTGACTTCTCCGTTCTTCAATCTGACTTAAATAAAGTTTCTTCTTGGTGTGATGCATGGCTTATGAAACTAAACATTAACAAATGTAAAGCAATGAGGGTGTCTCGAAAGATTAACCAGTCCATTTCTCAGGGCTATGATCTTAACGGTTGCCCTCTTCAGTTCGTCGACAGCTGTAAGTATCTAGGCGTCCATATCACTAATAATCTGTCATGGCAGAAACATATGCACCATGTTATTAAGAAAGCTAATAGTTCCCTTCGTTTCCTTAGGCGGAATTTCCGCCTCGCTCCCGTTCCGCTGAAACTACTACTATATAAAACACTTGTGCGTTCTAAACTCGAGTACGCTTCATCGATGTGGGACCCGTACACTAGCTCGTTAACACAGTCCATAGAATCGGTTCAGAACCGCTCACTTAGGTTTATCCTCTCTAACTACTATCGCTTAGCCAGCGTTTCTCGCATGAAGCAAACGCTCAATTGAACTACCTCTCCTTTCTACTGCACGTCGAATTTCCCGCTTATGCCTGTTTCACAAAATATACTACACTAATAATGAGCTAAAAATGACACTTTTTTCGCCACCGAGCCATTCGTCATTCCGTATTGATCATCGAATGAAGGTTGGGATGCCTCAGTGTAAAAGCAATGTATACCTCGAAGCCTGCATCCCGAAAACAATTCAAGACTGGAATCGCCTTCCCGCATCCTTTGTCACTATCACAGACTATGATGTGTTCAAGTCGGCTATCTGTGACGATGTGCCGCCTCATTAGCTATTTTGTTTCTTTTTCTATTGCCACTCCTCTCTGTAATGCCTGTACGGCCCTGAGAGTAAATAAATGAAATGAAATGCAATGTTGGGCGCTTTCGGCGCTACACAGGACGCACGAAGCGAAGTACCTTGCTACACTAGCTGACGGGCCAGGACAGTAGAAGCAACTTCTGATGCCGTCGTACGTTTTCTGGAAACCGAGGTGACCAGCAGTCAGATTGTCATAAAAGGCCTTAAGGACATGACATCGAATAGAGTAAATGTTCATGAGCGCGGGAGACGATCCGTAATGAGGGTAAAATGTGGGCCGTGACGAGGGCGAAATTTTATACGGAAGAAATGACAGCTAGACACTTCTGCTCAGTGATGCTGTAGTTCTCGGCATTGTTCAGTACGCGGCTGACATGCGTGGCGACCCTCTCGCGCGAAGACTTGTTTTGCTGCAAGAGGACGGCAGTATAGTCGTTTTGATATGCCCTCGACGCTGTGCTTGTGCCGTGAGATGTGATCGGCGAATGCAACCCAAGCCCAAGAAGGGGCGAACCACAGCCCGGGTCAACAGGTGGCGCCAAACTAAAAAGCGGGAAGAGAAGGAAGAAGAAATCGCGAAGCACGGGAAGCGAGAGCGTGCGCTACGGGGCTATGAAGGTTGGTGGCAAGGAGGTGGTGCCGGTTCGCGAAGCGGCTACAGAGCATGCCAAGGCCGATCCAGGAGGCAGCCCTGCTGTTCCAAGGAACCGAACTATTCCATGCACGTCCTCAGACGACATTCCACGGTCGAGTTGTGCTTGGTGGATTGAGCTCACTGGCCACTCAGGCGAGAAGACCAGGGCCTGGCCCACAACCTGGGCTTCATCAACCGTTGCTAAGTGCTGATCCCTCACCCGGCTCTGCCAACGTCTCCCGGAGAACGCAGCTGCGACCTAGTAGTCCACAGTGCTGGCTACAATGACGAAGCCTTTCGTCGCAGACACCGTCGACGAAGGGCTATGTGTTTCGTCCGCAGCTGCGTCCTCGGTGACCACCCCATCGTCTGGGCCGACGCTACTGTCCGGGTGAATCCGGGTTTGTACAATCACTGTGACTTCATTAGCGCGTCATTCACGCGTGGAACATTGGATTACTTAGAGCAACTCCATTGCTTTCATACGTTCCTGCTTGCTACAATGGCGTTTCCTTCACAGTGCCCCCGTGTTGTATATGGAGGTTAATCCCTTTCATGAGCGCTCAGCCTCAAAGAGCGCATTTTGTCTACAAACGGCTGTGTCAATTGCACCATGATTGCCTTTGCGTGCGTGATATTCACACAAGAACCTGCCATTAGAGTTGTGGAGTCGTGATCCCAAGTGTTAGTGTTCAAAAAAGCACATGCGGTCTCGTCAAAACGACAAAGTTCAAGTTCAGATGTGATGGCGCCATTCAGATGGTGCCTATGCCGCTCCTTGCTTTGTGCCTCCGCTTCACTCGGCGGCACGGGTGTACGAGCCAGAAATACACGTGGCCTCATTGGGCCAGCTGCTCTATGTTGCGCGGAGGGGTGTACTGGCAGGTACAATAATCGGCCCTCGAAATTATCAAAGGAAAGAGGAGTGTAAGAGGGCTAATTCTCTGCAAAGACTGCAGGGGTATACGAATTGTACCGAAGCGGTGAGGCAGCAGATCAAGCGAGGGACCGACGAGAGAAAAAGGGAAGCGACGCGTGGCCCAAGCGCAGTGGCGATCAAACGAACAGCCGCTGAATAAACCACCGAGACCAAGCGGTGCATCTCCATTTGCTGGGACCAAGTGCGTCTGTGTTTCGCAAATAATGGCACACTAACCAGACCAAGGACAGAGACGCACTTGGTCGAAGACCAAGTCGTACGTCGTCAGGGTGTCGCGGCCCGTTGTTGTGGTGGTCCTTGAGTGAATGTTTCCTTGGGAGGACGTGAGTTCGTTCGGGCTTTGCGCTACGTAGGGGAAAAGTGCTTCTCATTGACTTATATAATCATTGAAGATGGTTTCTGCCATTTTCATTTTGTCTTCTTCGTACGTAGGAATTTGGCAGTAGCCAATACGCATCAGGGACGCTATTACGTAAAGCTATTTCAAAATTTTCTATTCTAATTCTGCAGTCTGAGATTGGTCAAAAACATTTTCGACCACTTTTTTCGCCTGTCGATCACGCGACGTCACAACAACCGCGAAAGCTCACCGCGCCAAAGTGACGTGTACGCGTTAAAGCGGCATTAATATGCCGAACAAAACTCAAGTTCCTTCTATATAGCCGCAGGCTGCCCCGTTCCGAAAGGAATAAAAAATGGCTGTGGCCGATCGCCCAGGCACTGGCTACTCGCATCTGCCGGAGAGCATGGGTTCATTTGCGTATAATAAAACTTTTTGCGTGGTGGCGTAACGTTTTCGAGTACTTTCGGCACTCTTACAACCTCGTTCTACCTACTCTTCTTTGCTTAGGATCTGTTTTAGCGTAATACTTAAGCTTTCGTTGCGTGTCGCCGCAATTTTTAGCCAGTGCACGGTGGCTAAAAATTGCTTTCCCTTACCGCAAGCTAAGTAAGGGAAAGCGGACCGATTGCAGACGCTGGCACCACCCTCTTCATCTGGTTATCGATTTTCAGTGCACTGGCTCGGCCACATCGAATCCACTTGAGCGTGCTCTTCGCCTATTGTCAGTCAATTAGATAAGGCAAGCCTGCTCAACGTAGGCAATGTTATTCGTTTTCGAAGCAAGCAAAAGTGACCGCCTATGAACGAGGAGAGCATTTGATTGGCCCGTACAGACAACGCTGCGGGTCACAGCCTGATACTCGCCTCAGTGGTTACGCAAATTTCACTTCAGGAGATTGGAATAAAGACATATTGGAATGGTTTTATGTTATAGGGCTCCAGGTCGTGATTCGAAAAGTGCTGGGCGCCTTGCAAGAAATCGAGGGCATCGTCTGTGCGCGACATAGGGTATACATTCTTGGTCGTGATTATGTTAAGCGCTCGGAAATCTACACAAAATCGAAAGGTGTCTTCGTTGTTTCTTTTAACTATAAAAACGGGGGAAGACCAAGGGCTAGCACAGGGACGTATATTCTTCCTTTGAAGCGTGTCGGAGAGGTTTCCCTCAACGATTTTGCGCTAGGCTAGAGACACGCGATATGGCCGGCCGTGTGCGATGGACATGCCGTCTGTCACAATCCGATAATCTGTAACGGAAGTCTGTCCCAATGTCAAAGAATGAGCGTCAAGCGAATCTCCTTGCTTTTTCAAAAGAGGCAACCGTTGCATCTGCTAAGGGTCAGTTCGGAACTGATGTGAGCTGCAAGAGCGAATATGTAAGCAGAAAGCCGAGCAGAACAAATTTTAGCGGGACCAGCTTGAAGGGGAAGCTATGAGATAGATAGAGGCTATGAGTCAGCAAAGTAAGCCAAAGCGGTGACTTTAGGAATGAAAATGTTCGCTGGTATTGCGTTTACAATGGAGACAGAGTGAAACCATTGGCAAATCACATCAGCCCTGCTGCAGCGGCTACTTCCATTGTGAGGCACCATGCAGAAAATAACATGAAGACCTAACCATGGTCGATGACGTCGGACAGGAATGCAACATTTTCTGACCGGCAGTGTGGGGCTCAGTATATGGCGCAGGATGTGGCTGAGCACGCAGCCCCTCCAGTCCTATGTCTCTACCAACACACGCGAATGTTGCTGCCTCACCCGCCGTGGTTGCTTAGTGGCAATTGTGTTGGGCTGCCAAGCACAACACAATTGTGTGTGTTTTTGTGCGTGTGTTTGTGTGTTTGTGTGTGTGTGTGGGTGTGTGTGTGTGTGTGTGTGTGTGTGTGTGTGTGTGTGTGTGTGTGTGTGTGTGTGTGTGTGTGTGTGTGTGTGTGTGTGTGTGTGTGTGTGTGTGTGTGTGTGTGTGTGTGTGTGTGTGTGTGTGTGTGTGTGTGTGTGTGTGTGTGTGTGTGTGTGTACAGATTCAGTCAGAATAGTTAAGATGGATGACCGCCAACAACACGCAGCAGCCAGCGTCTCCGATCTTATTCTTCCTCTCTCTCCTTTCATCCTTCCGTAACAATATGGTTTAAGTGAGCATGGTATATACCAAAGTGTGTTACTTTCTCGGCGATAATACATTTCCGTTTACGGGATTTTTGTATTTTTATCCATAACGGGTCGAGATTTTTCAGTACTAGAACTTACTGTAGGAAGCGTAATTTTTCCCGCCGGTAGTAGTAACAAACAATCTCCCATTTCAAGTAAGTTCTTGTACCTTGCATATTTCAGTAGGACTTATTCCATTACGCTTGCCCATTCTAAGTCTATGACTTCGCCTAATGCCATATGCCCAGGCGACGTACATTGATCGCATGCTGACCTACAATCCGCCCGTGTACCATGGCTTCCAGTACCCTGGCGAGTACGAGGCGCTGGCCTGGATTATCGGGTGCACCGGCTTGCTGCAGGTGCCCATCGGTGCATTTGCATGCGTTGTGGAGAACGTCAGGGTGAGTGGTAACTTGTTAAAGCGGCAGATTTTTTTCCTCTGCTTCCCACTTTGCAGTTTTTCTTTCTGGACGTTTATGTCCAACTTGGGACAGTATGTCACTAGTGTGCACTGGGAACAAAATTATTAAATAAATAAATATATCCGCGATGAGTTTTGAACCCTTGTCTCCCAGTCAGAAAGCCGTCGCTATAAACATTAACCAAACTTTTTTTTTCTATATTGTCCGTTTGGATTACAAGCAAATATACGTTTGAAAGTCAAACCACATCCATTAAAAGATGACTAACATTAAATATAGTGCCCTTGACTGTTTTTTCTGCAAGGTGCACCGTGGTTGTTTAGGCACGCGTTCGCCACTTAAATCTGCAGCTTGTCTCTTGTCGTAATGAGCAAGCTAGAGCTTACAGACACGTATATCAACGCAAAGTTGCCTCTGCTGGAATATTTTTTAAAGTAGCGAGTAGCGAGCAAACGTGGCGCGGCGTTCTCCGTACACAATGCAGATAGTATTCGCATGACATCAGGAAACCCACCTTATTGTCCTATCGAACGAATTAACTGCGCTGCTGAAGCATGACCAGGAATTAGGATGGATGGATGGATCTTATGAGCGTCCCCTTTGGATCGGGCCGGTGGGTTGCGCCACCAAGCTCTTGCTATTATACTGCCTAATGTACTACCAAGGTTAAACAATAAAAAAGGGGAAAAACCCTATGAACTCCCCCAACCAAATTTTCTGATCCGCTATTGCGAACTGTGCTTTTGTACGTCTCCGTTTTTTGTCGTTTCCCTACTTTTCTTCCACCAATCCTCCAGTCGCCTATTACTCATCCCTACTGCGGACATGTTTACTTTTCCACTGCTCTCGCTGAACCCAAGGGCTTCAAAGAGGCTAGTGATGCCTAAATCGACCGCTGCGTAGACGTCTTCACAATCTAATAAAACATGCTCCATAATTTCCGTAGCTTTACCGCAGCAAGCACATGCTTCTTCCTTCTTATAACTCGCTTTATAGGTGCGTGTTCTAAGGCATCCCGATCTCGCTTCGAAATGTAATGAGCTTCCCTTTGAGTTATCATAAATTGTTTTTTTCCTGATTTCGTTTTTTCCTCTTAAGTAATTACTCCTGGCAGGTTCCTATTCCGTTGCCGCCACCCATGAGATTATTTCAGCCTCTCTGACTTTCCGCTTGACGTTTTTTGTTGCTGTGTTGCCCACCCTACAGGCCACATACTTGCTGGTAAGCTTTCTAGTTCTTTTCCTCAACTGTGAATCAGTGTTTTTCCTGTACAGATGCCGCAACACTATCACAGCCCGTTTACTTTCTTCCAAATTCCTCAGTGATTCTTCATACTCAATTTTACTGCGAGCTTCCCCCACTTCAAAACTAGTCCGTCCCATGTCACCCTGCACAACTTCATTTGTAGTCTTCCAGTGAGCGCCTAATGCGAGGTGACCCACTGACGTTTGGATCCCATCGAGTCCTGATTGTACCCGTGATTTAAAGCAAACAACCGCATTTCCAAAAGTAAGTCCTGGAACCATTACACCTTTCCACATATCTTGGAGCACCTCGTACCTATTGTATCCCTATAGCGCTCCGTGCTTAATTGTGGCTGCATTTCTGTTATTGTTTTTTCTTGTGTTTCCATATGTCTATTGCCTTTGTTTATCCTATACCAAGGTATTTACGTTCTGTTACCCGAAGTATTTCCCGGCCCTGTATCGCCACTGTCTGTTCGCTGTTTTCATTGAATACCACAACACCTGATTTCTAACACTAAATTTCAAACCTAAATTGTTGGCTTCCTGTCCATAGATATTAGCCAGACGTTGAAAATCACTTTGCTTGTTTGCCAGCAACACAATGTCGTCTGCATAAAATAAACCTGGAAGCTGTTGCTGTACTACTGTACCGGCCTGCTTGTATCAGAGATTAAAGCCGATATTACTTCCTTCTGGCCCCCTCTCTATCCCCCCTCACTACCCAAGAGGGCCAGGAAAAGGAGGCAGCGTTACAGACCTCTGGAGATGCTCACACATACACCCCCACTCGACGGCCCAGCCCCAGGAGAACGCGCCGGCACGGTCCTGTTTCGTCCCCAAGGGGAAAAAGGCAACTTCCTGAGACTGACGCAAGAATCTATCGCCGCACAGCTCTCAGCTATTCAGGGAGAACACCGCGTCCGCGTGAACTTTCGACGGAATCTTGTCGCCATCGACTCGCTCCCGGGGGCAGAACTGTCACATCTCCTACAAGTCGGCACCGTCGGCGATGTGCCAGTGAGGGCGAAAGCTCTCACAAAAAACACCTGCGCTGGAACTTTCTTCGGTGTCGACGGCTCGTTCGACGCGGACACAATAAGAGACCACCTTGAAGCCCCCGTGACCGTCCTCTCATGCGAACGCAGGGGCCACAACATAGCGTTGCGATTCGCCGGCAACGCCATTCCGGCCGAAGTTCTCCTATTCAAGCAGCGTCGGCCGGTTCGTCCGAGACTCCCGCGGCCAGTCCAGTGCGATGGATGCGGCTTGTTTCGTCACGCCGGCGCAACATGTTCGAGTGATGCTCGCTGCGTCCGTTGCGGAGTCGCATGCCACCACCGACTGCACTGCGCAGAGGCCGCGCTGCATTAACTGCAGCGGGAATCACGCAGCCGCGGAGGCGCGATGCCCCAATTGGGAAATGGCGAGGAAGGCTGCCGTGCTGTTGTCTCTGTCGCAAGAGCCCCTCACGCGACAGCCGGCAACCGCTAAAGCTCGCGCCTGATCATACGCCATCCGGCGGAAGCAAGGAACCGCCACTGATTGTCCCGCGGTCGTACAGCCTGGGTAGTCATTCAGAGACGCACTCAGCGGTCGCGACAGTGCCGCTGCGAGGGCCGCGATAAAGGCCCCTCGCAGCGGCACTGCGTGTCCTCATAGAAACAGCAGCGATGGACGATACTGCTCGGCAAATGAGCGCCGCGGCCTTCGCAGCCCAGCAAGCGCTGCCCCAGCATGGATAGGCGATCTCGGAAACGTCGGCCGCGCATCCTCCAGTGGAATGCCCGCTCGATGCGCCGCCGCCACGCTGATTTCGCCGAGCACCTCTCACTACACGAATACGACGTGCTCGCGCTACAATAAACTTACGCGCGTTCCGGCGAGTTTAACGTCCATGGATTTGTGGCCTATCACGGCGCCACCGAATGCCAGTCGCAGACCTGCAGCAAGACTCATTGCTGCTACCCGCTGCACTCGCCTGGACAGCCCCGCGCATTTCTATATTGACACGTGTACTTAGCTTTATCGGGCAACCACGTTTCGCCGCCTAACAAATGTAATCGCACAGCATGGGACGCGCCTGCATGTATCCGAAGTTTCTGGAAAGTTATCGATGCTTCTATCCGCTGTCTGTTGTCGCCGAGACTTATGTTATCTGATTTCATCACCTGACGCGAATGGTGTAGAACTTTGTGGAAGGCACGCGGGTCCGAACGATTAGTCTGGAACATTCGACGACTGCTCTATAAAAGCCGACCCGCTTGACCCGCAGATCAGATTTTCGACGATCGCCGACTGTGTTCGCCGCTTTCGTTGTGCTATAAGTGTAGCCTGTTTTGTGGGCACAGGTTCGCCCAATAAAAGCGAGTTTTGTATTCCACCGTACTGCTTCTTTCTTCACCGTCACTACCACGTGACATCTGGTGGAGGTGCTTTTGGTCCATGTACCGGACGCCCCCGACAAGCCGTGATCCAAGCCCGGACCGTAAAGAGAGCACCAACGTAGTCACGGACCATCGAGTAAGCCGTCGTCTACAACAGCTGCCCCCGGAACACGGACTTCTACCTGAGAAGACCAAGAAGATCGTGGCCAAGACAACCCCAATGGCTGCCCCAGCGACCCCCGTTGTCCTGCAACAACCTCGGGACCCACCGACCTTCCATGGAGCAGCAACTGAAGACCCGGAATCCTGGCTGGAGACGTACGAGCGAATCGCGACTTTCAACAACTGGGACTCCGACGACAAGTTGCGGCATGTATACTTCGCCCTAGAAGACGCCGCGAGAACGTGGTTCGAGAACAGCGAGTCGACATTGACAACATGGGACCTGTTCCGTACCGGCTTCCTGCGCACCTTTACAAGCGTCGTGCGCAAGGAAAGGGCCGAAGCTATGCTGGACGCCCGAGTGCAGCTACCAAATGAGAACGTTGTCATCTTTACGGAAGAAATGAGCCGTCTGTTCCGCCACGCCGACCCGGATATGGCCGAGGAAAAGAAAGTACGCCTGCTCATGCGTGGTGTGAAGGAAGAACTTTTCGGCGCAATGGTACGAAGCCCACCGACGACCGTAGCAGAGTTCCTTCGCGAGGCCACCGGCATTGAGAAGACACTCGAAATGCGGAACCGGCAATTCAACCGCCGCACAAGCTCTACCCACTACGCAGGAATTCAATCACTGGCCACGGACGATCTGCGCGAGACCATCAGGGCCATTGTGCGCGAAGAACTGCGCAAGGTCTTGCCTTCGTCGCAGCCTCAAGTGGCCTCTATCGCCGACATCGTGAAAGAAGACGTGCACCGATCCCTTGGAGTTCCTGAGGTGCAACCAGAACCACCGCAGCCGGAAGCAATGACCTACGCCGCCGTCGTCGCCCGCCGTCAAGGCCCCCCTGCGCGACCGCGCCAAGGTCCTGCAACACCGCAATTCCGTCGTCCGCCGCCGCCGCCAGCGCGCCCACCCGTCGCCCAGCGCACCTATGCGAGGAAGACGGACATTTGGCGAGCCCCCGACCACCGCCCGCTCTGCTATCACTGCGGAGAAGCCGGCCATGTGTACCGCCGATGCCCATACCGCGACATGGGACTGAGAGGGTTCGCCGTCAACGCGCCGCGTCCACAGCTTGGGGAGCGCCCACGTGACATTGCCGATTACCTAGCCGGCACTCAGTGGAACTCTCGACGACCGTCCCGTTCGCCGTCACCAGGCCGCTACCTGTCGCCGCAGCGCCGTCCATACACTGGCCCAGCCCGGGGCCGCTCTGCGAGCCCATACCCGGAAAACTAAAAGCAGCAACCGATGGAGGTGCGGTTGCTGTTCGTCGAACTGACGAAGATCCTCCGCCGCCGACGAAGACGACGAAGAGACCACCTCGACGACATAATAACGACACGCCGCCGTCCCGACGCAGTCAGGAAGCCAAGACTACACCGACGAAAGACGACTTGACGACGCGACGTTCCAGCTTCAGTTCAACACGACGCAGCCGCGATCCGACGCCAAGACCTAACTGCAACGCCAGACAAAGAACCACCGACCTCGACGTGCTTCTCGACGGCCACGCAGTTACCGCCTTAGTGGACACAGGCGCTGATTACTCCGTCATGAGTGGACCCATCGCCGCCCAGTTGAAGAAAGTTAAGACCGCATGGGAAGGCCCTCAGATTCGCACCGCTGGAGGACACCTCATCACGCCGACTGGGATCTGCACGGCAAGAATAACCATTCATGACCGGACTTACCCTGCCACCTTCGTTATCCTCCAACAGTGTTCACGAGACGTCATTCTCGGTATGGACTTCCTGGACCAACACGGCGCAATCATCAACCTGAAGTCGAAGTCAGTAACGCTGTCGGAAGATAAAGCAATGCCGCCGGAGAGCCCTCGTAGCCATCACGCCTTGAGTGTGCTCGAAGATCAAGTGAGCATCCCGCCTCGCTGCAGCATTGTTATTTCGGTCAGCACCGAAACACCCGCTGACGTAGAAGGCGTCATCGAAGGCGACCAACGTCTACTGCTAGACCGTGAAATTTGCGTCGCAAGAGGGATCGCTCGACTGCATGGAGGGAAAACTGAAGTTTTGCTGACAAACTTCAGCCAGGAGTTCAAGCACATCAACAAGGGCACGACGATCGCGTACATCGAGGAAATTCTGGAAACAAGTAATGCGTTTGTCCTCTCGGATTCCGCCGCATCTACCCCGACGACCATGGTTCCCGAACCAGACTACGACATTAATCCAAATCTCCCTATGATTAAGCAACAGCAGCTCAGAAGTCTGCTCCGACGATACAAAGGCTGCTTTTCGATGTCATCGAGGATTCGACAAACACCAGTCGCCAAGCATCGCATAATCACCGAGGAATGCGCTCGACCACTCCGTCAGAGCCCTTACCGAGTTTCGGCGCGAGAACGTGAAGCTATAAGAGAACAAGTCGACGAAATGTTGCGCGACGACATCATCCAGCCGTCGAAAAGCCCGTGGGCATCCCCTGTTGTTCTGGTAAAGAAAAAGGACGGAACCCTACGTTTCTGCGTCGATTATCGTCGTCTGAACAAGATCACGAAGAAGGACGTATACCCCCTCCCACGGATAGACGACGCATTGGATCGGCTCTGCAACGCTAAATACTTCTCGTCCATGGACCTCAAGTCTGGCTATTGGCAAATAGAAGTCGACGAAAGAGATCGCGAAAAGACCGCCTTCATCACCCCAGACGGCCTCTACGAGTTCAAGGTCATGCCATTCGGACTGTGCTCGGCGCCTGCAACGTTCCAGCGCGTAATGGACACGGTTTTAGCAGGATTGAAGTGGCAGACCTGTCTCGTATACTTGGATGACGTCGTCGTCTTTGCCGGAAATTTCGACGTTCACCTTAGGCGGCTGGCAACAGTACTAGAGGCCATCAGGTCATCAGGACTTACTCTGAAGCCGGAAAAGTGCCGCTTCGCTTACGAGGAGCTTCTATTTTTAGGCCACGTCATCAGCAAATCTGGAGTCCGCCCCGACCCGCAGAAGACAGCTGCCATAGCAAAGTTCCCACAGCCCATCGACAAGAAAACAGTGCGTAGATTTCTTGGCATGTGTGCCTACTACAGGCGATTTGTCAAGAACTTTTCACGCATCGCTGAGCCGCTGACGCAGCTAACTAAATGTGACGTCGAGTTCAAGTGGGAAACGCCGCAGGCCGACGCATTTCAAGAACTCAAACGACGCATGCAGTCGCCGCCCGTACTTGCGCACTTCGACGAGCACGCCGATACCGAAATCCACACTGACGCCAGTAGCCTAGGCCTCGGCGCCGTCCTGGTCCAGAGAAAAGATGGACATGAACACGTGATAGCTTACGCTAGCCGGTCGTTGTCAAAAGCGGAAGGCAATTATTCTACAACCGAAAAGGAATGCCTCGCCATCGTTTGGGCTACAGCGAAATTTCGCCCTTACCTATATGGCAGGCCATTCAAAGTCGTCAGCGACCATCACGCCTTGTGTTGGCTAGCGAATTTAAAGGATCCCTCAGGACGGCTGGCACGGTGGAGCCTGAGACTACAAGAATACGACATCACTGTAACATACAAGTCCGGACGAAAACACTCAGACGCCGATTGCCTATCACGCGCCCCCATTGACCCGCCGCCGCAAGATGACGAGGACGACGACGCCTTCCTTGGAATAATAAGCGCGGAAGACTTCGCCGAACAACAACGAGCGGACCCGGAACTTAAAGGCCTCGTCGATTATTTGGAAGGGCACACCGACGTTGTTCCCAGGGCATTTAAGCGCGGATTATCTTCCTTCACGCTTCAAGACAGTCTACTCGTGAAGAAGAACTTCTCACCAGTCCGCGCCAATTACCTTCTTGTTGTCCCGTCAGGACTTCGTCCAGAAGTATTGCACGCCCTACATGACGATCCGACCGCTGGACACCTCGGATTTTCCCGGACACTATCGAGGGTACAAGAAAAGTATTATTGGCCGCGCCTGACCGCCGACGTCAGCCGTTATGTCAGAACATGCCGAGACTGTCAGCGACGCAAGACACCGCCGACAAGGCCAGCCGGATTACTACAGCCAATCGAGCCTCCTTGCCGACCATTCCAGCAGATCGGGATGGACTTGTTGGGACCCTTTCCGACGTCAATAACCGGAAATAAGTGGATAGTCGTGGCGACGGACTACCTCACCCGCTTCGCTGAAACAAAAGCACTGCCGAAAGGTAGCGCAGCCGAAGTGGCGAAATTCTTTGTCGAAAACATTCTGCTGCGACATGGCGCCCCAGAAGTCCTCATCACCGACCGAGGAACGGCCTTTACAGCGGAGCTCACCCAAGCCATTCTGAAATACAGTCAGACAAGGCACAGGAGGACAACGGCTTACCACCCGCAGACGAATGGTCTTACGGAGCGGCTGAATAAGACCCTCGCCGACATGCTAGCGATGTACGTCGACGTCGAACACAAGACCTGGGATGGCGTCCTGCCGTACGTAACATTCGCTTATAACACGGCGGTACAAGAAACGACACAGATCACGCCGTTCAAGCTGGTCTACGGCAGGAACCCGACGACGACGCTCGACGCCATGCTGCCTCACGTCACGGACGAGGAGAGCCTTGACGTCCGTACCTATCTCCAGCGCGCCGAAGAAGCCCGACAGCTCGCCCGCCTGCGAATCAAGAACCAGCAGAGGACCGACAGCCGACACTACAACCTCCGACGACGCTTCGTGGAGTACCAGCCTGGTGACCGTGTTTGGGTTTGGACCCCTATACGCCGACGAGGACTGAGCGAGAAGCTTTTGCGTCGCTATTTCGGACCGTACAAGATCATCCGACGTATTGGCGCACTGGACTATGAGGTCGTGCCAGACGGTATTTCGCTATCACAGCGACGCCGCTCGCGACCTGAAATAGTCCACGTTGTGCGACTCAAGCCCTACTACCAGCGTTAACGAAGTTTGTGGCTTCGCATAACTGACCTTTGGACTTTATTTCTTTTTTGTTACTTATGTTTAAGAAGTGTCCTTTTGTGTTTCGCTCTCTTATATTTGTAGCATCGAGACGATGCTTTTTTAAGAGGGGGGTATTGACACGTGTACTTAGCTTTATCGGGCAACCACGTTTCGCCGCCTAACAAATGTAATCGCACAGCATGGGACGCGCCTGCATGTATCCGAAGTTTCTGGAAAGTTATCGATGCTTCTATCCGCTGTCTGTTGTCGCCGAGACTTATGTTATCTGATTTCATCACCTGACGCGAATGGTGTAGAACTTTGTGGAAGGCACGCGGGTCCGAACGATTAGTCTGGAACATTCGACGACTGCTCTATAAAAGCCGACCCGCTTGACCCGCAGATCAGATTTTCGACGATCGCCGACTGTGTTCGCCGCTTTCGTTGTGCTATAAGTGTAGCCTGTTTTGTGGGCACAGGTTCGCCCAATAAAAGCGAGTTTTGTATTCCACCGTACTGCTTCTTTCTTCACCGTCACTACCACGTGACAATATATTCGTGCATGTTTCGCGCAAGCCGACATAAATGTCACCGACATCGTGACCAGATGCATCGAGTGCATGGTTGTGACTGTGCGTGCTGGGGGTGCCGACACCTGTGTCGCCAGTGTTTATGTTCGGCCCGTGCGTCGGTGGGACACATCGTTCGTGGTTGCACCCGTCGCTCGCATCGGGGGTGACTGTGTGGTGTTGGGTGATTTTAACAGCCACCACACGACATGGGGGTGCCCCACACCGACCCGCAAGGTAGGCACTTGCTCAACTCCATCGTCTCCTGCTGCTCAACACAGGCAGCCCCACATGCGTACGCCGGGACGCATGGAAGAGCGCCATTGACTTGTCGCTTGTGAGCGAGGGTTGCTACAACGAGTGGCGACGCCGCCCCGACACTCAGGGCTCCGACCTGAGTGTCGGAGCCCAGATCTCCCTCGAGCCACTCGCTGCAGCCCGTAAACCAATGCGCTCCTACCGTGTCACCGACTAGAGACAGTTTCGGAAACTCTGTACCATGCCTCCTACTCCGAACGCGGATTTCCTGACCCACGTAACACGGTGTGTCGACGCCGCCACGAAGGGCTGTTCTGTGCCTGCGGGAATGCCGGTGCCCGACATCAAGCTGCTTAACCTTCGAGCTGTATGGCGCCGTGCTGAACATCGAGCCATCAAGAGCGGCAGGAAAGAGGATTGGACTCTGTAATCGCCTTGACGCGGCGTGCCACCGTCGTGCCAGGCAGCGGCGCAAGCAGAGCTGGAGCAGTCTGTGTGTGTCGCTAGACGATACGCGCAACAAGTGGCGACCGTGGCGTATTCTCGGCGCTCTCCTTCGACCGAAGATCCCTCGTTTTCCTGCGCTTTGCATCGCGGTCGCGCACGTCTTGAGCGCAGAACAGCTCGCCGACGCGTTCGCTGCCGCCTTTGCACCGCCAACGCCGTCGCTTCCGCCAATTGGCCCTGTTTTCGAGCTTGCCGAGCTTCCTGAACACAAAGCCGCTCTCCTCGAGCCGCTGCGCTACCTCCCGACGAACGGAATTCTGCAGAAGGTGCAGGCGCTCTGCACGGAGGACTTCACCTTGAGAGAGCTTCGCATCCTGCTCGACGCTCGGAGGCGACATTCTGCGCCGGGCGCGGATGGAATCACTTACCAGATGCTGCGAAACATCGATGACGAGCAGCTCCCATCGCTGTTGGAGATGTACAGCCGCACTCGGGAGGGACGGCACCGGCGCCGTCCTCCCGAGTGGAAAGAAGCAACCGTGGTGCCTCTCCTAAAGAGTGGCAAAGCCCGAAGCAGCGTAAGCTTCTACCGCGCAGTTTCACTCACGTCTGTCGCCGTTAAGATGCTCGAGGCCATGGCACGTCTGGGCATGGTCTGCAGGGGATTGCTACGGCGCTCGACGAATTTGCTCCCGAGCAGAGCGGCTTCCGCCGGTTGCGCGCAACGGCTGACGCTCTGGCCGATGTTGTCGCTACGCTCGAGCACGCGGTCGGCCGTCACGAGGCCGGCTTCCTCCTCCTGTCTGATTTGCAGCGTTGCCGCATCCTACGATCGTCAGTGCGCTGCACGTGCTCAGCATCACCGACCGGATACTGGACTACGTCCGACCCTTCTTGCCTGACCGCACGCTTCGAGTGCGGGTTTGAGGTGCGCTCAGCCAGCCGTGCAGTGTGTTTTCTGGTATTTCGCAGGGCAATGCTTTAAGACCCTTTTGCTTAATCTTGCCCTCACGCGACTTCCCGACTACATCCTAAAAGCAATGTCACACGAAGTACGGGTGGCCATCTACGCTGATGACATCGCCCTCTTTGCGTCTGGCCCTACTAAAGTCGGCTACCAGGTGCGCGCGTCTGTTCAAACTGCGATCGACGCTGTGGACCAGTACATGGGAAGCATCGGCCTCCAGCTGTGAGTGACCAAAACAGAGGCACTGCTGGTACACCCACGAGGCAGGCGAGCGGGTCTCGGAATGCCACCGCTGACTCTGCGCCGTTGCCCTGTCCCGTGGCGCAAGAGAGTCCGTTACCTCGGCCTGCAGATCGACTGCCGCGTCAACTTCAATGCGGCCGTCTCCCTTATCTGCAGGCAATCGAAGAAAGCCGCCAGCGCCGCGCGTGCTTCTCGCGCGTGGACACGGAAGCACGCAGCATCTCGCTCTGCGAGTGTACAACGCTGTGGACACATCGAGGGCACTCTACGCCCTGCCCATCACCAACACTCGAGCTGCGAACTGGAACGCTATTGACATGGCGCACCGTACTGCGGCGCGAGAACTATATGGCCTGCCTCGCTACTCCCAAATCGGGGTGACACTCGCGCATGTGGGCAACTGGCCACCATCACTTCATGCACGAAAACAGGTGGCCCACCACATTGAGCGCCTGCAGCACTCACCAGAAGGCCAGCGGCTCGTCTGCAGACTCCACTCCCTGCCAAACTCGGGCATGGGCAAGCTCGCCACCGAGTTCACAAAGCTCATCGGGTCGTCGCCGCAGCTCGTCTCCCTGCCGTACTACTCCAGTCTGCTCAACGTGAACACCATGGTGCCTGGCGTCGCAGGCTCTGTGCGCCATGAGACAAGAGACCGAGTCGCTACTGCACGACCGACTGGCAGGCCGCTTGCTCGTGTGCAGCGATGGCTCGGTGGCGCCGGACGGGTCCGATGCTGCAGCTTGCACGGCACCGGACATCTCGGAGACGCGCCAGTGCCGACTCCGCTTTGCCGCGTCGTCAACGGTGGCCGAACTCACCGCCACCGACCTCGCTACCAACCTTCTTCCAGAACATCGGGACGTTGTGTCAGCGGCTATCCTCACTGACTCTCGTGCTGCGCTCTGCATGCTGGCCAGGGACTACGCAGGAGTTCCGGTTATTGTTCGAGTGGGCTGCAAGCTGCGACACATCGTCAATCAGGGCTGCCACCTGATGCTCCAGTGGGCACCCGCACGCATAAGATTGCTAGGCAACGAGGAGGCTGACACCCTCGCCAAGGTGGTGCACGGTGAGCGCTTCATCCTCACCCACTTGGTTACAAGTTTTGACGCGGCGAAAACGGCAGTTCTGCGCAGCTTCACTGCGCAACACCCATACCAGTGCGTAGCGGCGGGAACGCCCCCGCGGCTGCACCCGCGTGCGGGCCTCTCTCGGGCTGACTGCACCTTCCTTCTCCGCTTAGGCATCGGCTGCTACACAACAGCAGCGCGCTCACATAGGCTCCCGGGAACCGGCTGCCCCGTTTGTGGTAGCTGCGGCGGGGTGGAGACACTGGAGCATCTTCTGCTTCACTGCCCAGCTTTCGGGAACGATAGGGAGGCTCTGTACGCCTCCTACCGCCGATGCAGCCTGCCATCCAACACCCTGCAATGCCTACTCTTCCCCAATGCTCAGTTCCATCATTAGGCGTGCATTTCGGGGCACCGATTGAATTCTGTGACCCAACAAACCTCAGAGCGCGGCTTTAGGCCCCGCAACCGCTTCGTTACTATATGTCTATTTTTTTTTTTACTTTTGCCACCTTCTTCCTTCCTCCCCGCTCGGTTATCTATTTCTCTCAATTCTTTTACGCCCTACTTCCCTTTCCTCATGCAGTGCTGTTGAGGTGACCTCGCCTGAGAGTTACTTACGGCGCTGCACTTATCTCTTCACCCTTGATAAAAATCACTCACACAGAAACACAATCCCGTTGCCACCACGTTGCACATTTTAAAAAAACGCTGAAGAAAAAAATTCAACGGCAACTTCGCGGGAGCCGTTATCTTGGCCAGACATCTCTTCGGAATGCCGACATGCTGAATGGCCGGGTGTCTAGCAAAATCGTCGATTCGTTGCCGGTAAACAAGTACATGGCCGTTTCCGAGATAACACTGATCTATAAGCGCAGTCGTTTCCATGTGCCGAAGGCAAGCGACACTGTCAGGCCCTGCTACTTCTAATTGTGATTTCTTTAGAGGTGCGGCATGGCATACGTCATGGCACAATTTTCGAAATATTTAACGTTGATACGCTACCTGGTGGCGAACAAAGGAAACTGAACATGTTCCTAATTCCTGGGTATGATAAGCAGATCGAGATAAAGCGCACCTTTTTCACCATGTCAGCTGTACAGAAGTATAGCAACCATCATGACATCATCGCGGTTTCCGCAAGTGCTAAAAGTATCGTAACGCTCCTTATTAAGCCTCGTTGTCTGAGGAACACGTTGTTAGGAATGGCCGTACGGGGTGGCAACGTGCCAGCTATTTCAGCCCGCTGCACGTGTTCCAATCCAACCAGACGGGGCGCACTTCAGAGAACTGCGGATAACCGGCAGCCACGTGCCGCGGGGTCAGCTCAGGAATGTGGTACTCGGCAGCGCCACCCTTGACGGAGTAGAGTTCTACGAAGCCCTCTGACGTCGGCTCCGGACCTTTACACCTGTGTGTGCGGCACTGAAACCTGTGCAACAGGTGTTGGTGAGCCCTCCTCCAAAAGGGCGGGTCATCTACGGTGACGTCGAACGGTGACGTCGAACGATGACTGGACGAACGTTTCCGTCCCCTGGGAATAAACGGGGGAGCAAGTGCTTATAAGCAGCGTTTGCCGGCTGCTAGGGTGTGCTCGTTGTGTGCTCGTCGTAGTGAGCTGTGTGCTCGTTGTCATGCTCGAAATGTACTCGAGAGCTGTGTGCTCGTAAGCTGTTTGCTGTATGTTAGTCTTGCGGGCTCCATTTGGGAGTCACGCTAGACTGTCGTTGTATGTCTTGTTTTAAATGTAAATCCTGCAAATAAATCCTGCTCGCCTAGCCCTGTCGCCCCAAGGTCCTCCCTACACTCCAAATCCCTACAACGTATGAGCCAAATGTTTTAGCGCGGCAACGATACCCACGGCTGTTGCAGCTTGATCCTAGGCGGTGCTACAAGGACTTCTCTTGACGAAGAAGTGGCTTGAAAAAAACATTCACAGCATTTGTTTTATGCGTGCGATGACGAGATAAAATTATGATGTATTTCGCCGGCAAGAGACCAACTTCACTTGCGTTCCCGCTGAGGATGTTTGGTGGCGCTGCAATATCTAGTGCGCGATGGTGCGCAGTCGCATTGTGTTTATCATGTTGCGTGGGATTTCTGTTTTCGCCGGAACAATACCCAACGGTATGTACCTCGCGAGACAAATGTTATGAGAAACCAACAAAGACACCAAGGAGAACATAGGGAAAATTACTTGAACTTACAAATTGAAATAAATAAACGATAAGTTAATCGCAATGAAAGTGAATGAAAAACCAAATTGCCGCAGGTGGGGAACAATCCCACGTCTTCGCATTGCGCGTGCGATGCCCTAACCAATTCAGCTACCGCAGCTCGGTTTCTGTAAATATCCACATTCTTGGGTATTTATGTGGTACTACTAGAACTAACCTTGGGAGTGTTAGCCGGCGCCACAAATCACACGCCTTGGTGGCGGAGGTGGAACATCCTTTCTGCTGCAGGCGTCACGAGTACGTGATCTTTCTGGTGGAACGCCACTGGCCAATAAATACTCACATGCTGCCTGAAGGAATCACTGTTGCCGGGTTCGAGACCCTCGTTATGTATGAACGAGAAGAAAGGGGGTTAGCTGAAGGTACTGATTTTTATTTATCCTCTCATGAGAAGCCAAGAAAGACACCAAGAAAAACATGGGGGAAATTACTTGTATTTTGTAATTGAATTTAATAAAGGATAAATAAATGACAATGAAAGTGAATGAAAAAACAACTTGCTGCAGGTGGGGAACGATCTCGCGTCTTCGCATTACGCGTGCGATGCCCTAACTAATTGAACTACCGCGGTAGCTCAATTGGTTAGAGGAATTGACAGCACAAGAAATCGCAATAGCACTGTCGTGCGACCACTGCTACAAAGTGGCAAAATCTTGACACATATAGCAAGCTGACAGATACTGAGTGTTGTATTGCCACCAACCTTAAGATCTGTCCTCCGAAACAACTTGTACTCGTGTGCACATTTCTGCTGTTCTACATGCATGGGACTTCGTGGACAGGTTCGGCGGACATCGAATACGGAAAGCGTTTGTCCCACCTCCAATTGATTGAACGTTATGTAGATGGACGATATGCCAGAAGTGATGCAGCAAACGCCGGCTAAAAGTGACTTTGTGTTTGGCGGGTGTGCGGTTGCTTGACGTTATTCCGCAGGGCACCGCATACTCAGATGTTTACTGCTATCCCGGCTGAAAATTATCCTAGATGAGCTGGCAATGAATGGCGGCAAGATATTATCGTGGTATTTCCAATAACATTGGTTTGCTGCAAGTCTCAGAAATAGCAAATTCGAAAGTTCTCGCTTTGCAATAAATAAATTTGCCGAACCTGTGAAATGCTACTCATTTGGGTCGTATAAGTTCGCATGTTATATAAACGTGACCACAACTTGTTACATTGGTCTAATTTAATATGTTGAAAGTTAGTTTTGCAAACGATTTACCACTCTGGCATTTCGCCTTGTAACATATTCAGTTCTGTGCACATATTTCCTTGCTCGTCGCTAAGTAATTGTTAACAATAGATATTCGATCATCGAAGACCTTAGGTGTCAAAGGCAACTGCTGATCAAAAAGTAAAAAGAAAGTTTTTATGTTCGACTTTCGCAAAGGGAGTACAAGATATATAATCGGAAATGCAGAGAAACTGTTTACATTCGCAAAGTGCCAGCTTCGCTTGCCCCACGTTTTAGGCACTGGTTACAACACCGAACTCTGTGGCTCTGTAGGCTGAGTCTGTGATACGAACATCGTAAGTCTTTACATGAATGCAACAGCATAGCACTTCAGTAAACGAAAACTATTAGTGATCAACACTTTTCGAAACAGGAACTCCACTGGAGTCAGCGTTTAGACAATTGTCTTTCTGCATATTTCGAATCGTTGGCTCCAGCCACCTTCTTTGTTCGAGAATTGGTTAAGCCAGCTTTTTTCTGTGAACTTGTCTCTTGTTTAGTCCGCAGCTGTAAATTCATATAAGAAAATAGTTCAGTGTGCAAATAAGCCATGTGTGAGCCTCTTAAACATGTACTTGCCCCTCGTTTTCCCATTCTTTCACACGACACTGTCCTTACTTAGGTTGCGCAAATCTCAATTATTTTACAAAAGCAACGAGAGGATGGGTTTCTGACTACGTGTATCGCGGTACTCTCCACTCTTTTACCCAGTACCCAGCTCGAGCATTTCAGCCCGAGTACCACTGGGAACCGAATACACCGAACCGAGTGAATGCGTACTTCGAGGAGCTTGAGGAACAGGGTGACTCGAGCGCCGAGGTCCAGGGCGTCCTCTACGATGCAACCGAGGCACTCGAAGTATCCATAGACGTCGACGAGCCCCTCACTTTCAAGCCAGAGATGGATGAGACTGAGGCCTGAATAGCGACGTGGGCAGCGTCATCCCTCGCCTACTTGACAACGCTCCTCGCAAAGACTACTGTGCGACTGTATGCGTACTCTGAACCACTTTTTATGAGCGAATATTTTCGTTTGGGCAGCGAGCATAACTTCAATAAAGCGATTTGTTTCTCTTGTGTTGGTGTCGGGTATGCATGTGTTCTGATAATCACGAGCGATTTCAATGCTTCTAGTTCGATAATGATGCCTACAGGGTCAGTCTATCATTTCTTCGCAGGAATTCGGAAAACACCCTCAGTTATGAAAAATGGAGCGGACTTTTTTTTTATCCGTTAAAATGAGCGCAAGTATGAATTACTAGTAAAGTGTTCTGTGCAAAAATCGACCTAGCAGACCTTTTTGATTCCTCTGAAAATGAATAATGAAATAAATTGATTAGAATAGGGCTACCCGGGCTTGTTGATACGAACACATTCTTCAGCAAACAGCGCGAATAACAGACCACAGGAAAGAGGCATACGGCACAGGCGCCGACTTCCAACAATTATGTTCATTGCACGAGCACAGAATATATAGACAGAGAAGTAATAGTATAAACATAAATGGCGTGAAAACATGAAAGAAATTACGAGATTGCAGGTGGGCGGAAATCCCCTACTTGCAGATACGCGATTTCCTTCTCTAATAATAATAATAATTATGAGTGAAGCTTTTGTCATCATCCAACGTTGTCCTTCACGCATCAGTTCACCATCCATCCAGTTATTAGACAAGGAAACCGCGTATCTGCAAATTTAAGCGATCTCCGCCAACATGCAAGCTCAAGTCATTCTTTTCATGTTCTCACGCCAGTTAGGCTTTTACTATTACATCTCTGCCTATATATTCTGCGCTCGCGCAATAAACATCATTGTTGGAAATCGGTGCCTCTGTAGTGTGCCTCTTTTCCGTGTCCCGATATTCACGCTGTATTCTAAAGAAAATTGATTAGAATATTTCTTGATTTTACTGCGCAGTTATTCTTCAGCGTAAAATACAATAGATAACCAGTTGTGCTACGCTTTCTGTGCATTTAACGACCCCGGACGCTGTTTTGACATGCAGGCTCTCGTTGAGCGTTTTACACTGCGAATTTAATTTTCAGCTGCAAGAATTGTATGTACATGCCTTGGGACCCAAGAGAATAGGGAAAAAATGTTCTCAGGAAAATATTTGTGCTGCAGTTCAGCTAACTGTTATAATGTGATTGCACATTCATATAACCATGAAATGAGCGCATAATGTTGGAAGCATCGTTGCTGTATTTGCGAGTGGAATCCAGCTACGCATCCGAAGTGCATGGCTCTCATACGTTCTTCAAGCGACGAAACGTTTAGTTAGGAACGCTTAGTGAATTTGACTATTTAACACTGGCAAACAACGCCAGTGTTAAACCTAAGCAAAGAAACCGTTATATACTATGCCGTTTTACATTAACAGGCCTGCCATTACAGATAACTAAGAGTCGCCTTAAGCTTAAGAGTGAGGATTGATTGATTGATGGATATTGTTTCTTCGCAAGGGCCAGAAATGGCCAAAGAGCGCCATGACACTTGGTGATGCATGGCAATGAGTATAGTTGAATATGCTGGAAGTCGAATGGCTGTATCTTGGCCTAAAATATTCGCTTTAAATGGTGTAAAATATGTATCTATTCATATAGTAGGTTGTGGCCAAGTACTGCACCAGGGTGGCCAATCCTGCTCTGGTGAGGGAGTGGGTTACCGGTTCTGGTCACCGGGATCAGGCTACACTCCAGGGCTGTTTATGCAATTTTATCAACACGCGGATCTTTTTTTTTTTAATCCTGTGGAATATTGCGCGGCACCGGGAGTCGAACCACGGACCTCTTGCACACGAGATTAAGAAGTTTGCAGGGACAACATGGCCACAATTAGTACATGACCGGGGTAGTTGGTGAAGTATGGGAGAGGCCTTTGCCCTGCAGTGGGCATAACCAGGCTGAGGATTATGATGATGCATCTATTAAAACAAAGTCAATGAAAAGTGGGTCCTATGGTTTTTAAAGTACGTTGTGAAGGATTAGATGCTAAAACGTGGTAATTTATAGCAGCACCAGTGCCTCTGGAGAGCCCTTCAGCGCAAGGGCTGCGAGGCATGTTCTCTGTAAGTGGCCATTGCAGCTACAGTCTCTAAGCAGAGGCTGTGCTACAAATAGCCTGGCAAATGATTTTTATGGTATTCGTGTCTTCTAAGAACTTGAGTACTGATTTAAAATTAAATAGAGGGTCATCGCCTAAAAAGAAGACTCGGTGCAAAGGTATACTATGATGGTATAAGGAAGGGAAGAACTTTTTTCTCTTCTCTTCTGATAATGGGCACTGAACGAGAACATGAAGGACTGTAAGTCTACTTCAACACTTATTGCATGTTGGAGGGTTAGTTCCAGTTAGAATATACGAGTGAGTGCTATAGGTGTGCCCAATTAATCTACAGAGCTGTACTTCCTGGTGTCTTGTTGTTTTCTCAGAGATACAGTTCCCTATTTTTGGTTTGATTAGGTACAGTTTGTTGGCCACCTGAGTGTCCCATTGCCGTTGCCAATATTTCCGTAGTTTATGCTGTAAAAGTAACTTAACGTTTGTGTAGGGTACAGGTATAATAATGTTCGCATCACAAAAAGGTACGGATGTAGCCCTTTCGTCAGCAGCTACGTTGCCGTCTAGGCCTCTATGGCAAGGCGCCGAACAAAGAACAATAATATGGTTCGACATGTATGCTGAACACAGAAGGTTGTAGACTTCATTAAGGATAGAGTTTTTGTGCTTTCGTAGACTTGATATGCAACTAACAACGCTTAATGAATCTGTGAATATGACAACCTTTATTATCCCTGTTTCTTTATATGTTTTACAGCAGAGAGGATCGCGTATGCCTCCGCTGTGAAAATGTTGGTGTTTGGATTTAATGCACCGGACATTGAAAATGAAGGTTCGAGTGCTGTATAACCTACACCATAAGTAGACTTTGAAGCGTCTGTATAAAACTCCGCGCAGGAGTACTCCGCGTGCAGTTCGAGAAAGTGTGAATGTATGTGCACCTCAGGCGCATGTTTTGTTATTGCGACGAAAGCCATATCACACTGGATAGTCTGCCATTCCCAAGGTGGTGCAAGGTTAGTGGGCGTCAGTAGGTATGTTTCTGGATGTTGAGTACCGGTTTCATTAGCCACTTGTTCTAAGCGCACAGACAGAGGAGCTCGAACAGATGGGCGGTTACGGTGAAGTCTTGCAGAAGACAAGTCAAGTACAATTGAGTAACACGGATGTTCGCTATTCGATTTACATTTTAAAAAGTAGCAGAAGCATAGATATGTTCTGCGTAGGTGTAAGGATCATTCGTTCGCTTCGACATACAGACTTTCCACAGGGCTTGTCCTAAATGCGCCTGTTGCCAGCCGTATACCTAGGTTGTGGAGTGGGTCGAGAATTTTGAGAGCACTGTCCGATGCGGATTGGTACACCACGGCTCCGTAGTCGAGGCGTGATCGCACAAGGCTCTTATACAGGCTAAGCAAACACCTGCTGTCACTACCCCAGTTTGTACGAGAAAGTAGCTTCAGTAGGGTTATAGTATTTAGGCACTTCGCTTTAAGATAGTTCAAGTGGGGAATGAAATTAAGTTTTGTGTCCAAAATAATACCTAAAAGTTTATGTTCAAGGCTGACCGATAGTGGTTCTCCGTTAACGTGAATGGCGGGTTCTGGTGATATGCCTCTCTGAGTTGAGAAGAGAACACATGTGCTTTTTCGTGGGTTAAATTTAAAACCATTATTTTCTGACCACTTTGAGAGCTTGTTTAGGCCAAGCTATAGCTGTCTCTCACAGATGCTAAGATTGCACGACCTAAAAGCTATCTGTACATCGTCCACATAGACCGAGTAAAGAGTGTGCGAGGTATGATGGTATGTAAGGAGTTCATTTTCACAATAAAGAGTGTACAGCTCAGCACTCCACCCTGCAGTACACCTGCCTTCTGTGAGAATGATCGAGACTACATATATTCAACTCTAACGCGAAATGTTCTGTCAGACAGGTAGCTCTCAATAATGGTCAGCAAGTTGCCGCGTATACCCATTCCAGAAAGATCCCGAAGGATCCCAAATCGCCAAGTAGTGTTATATGCCTTTGCCATATCAAGGAGTACAGATACGACAAGCTGTTTGTGGATAAAGGCTTCACGGATGTACATTTCTATGAAACCGCATTGGTATGGGTCTAATATTTTGTTGGTTTCAAGACAGTGGAGCAAGTGTTTATTCGCCATCTTTTCAAAGAGTTTCCATAGGCAGCTTGTCAACGCTTTTGGCCTACAACTATTTGCCAAGGAAGGGTCCTTACCTTGCTTCAGAATGGGAATTATAATGGCCTCTTTCCTGACAGAGAGAATCTGGCCGGAAGACCATATACCATTGTAAAAAAAATAAGTTTTTTTTTGTGTTGCAGATGGCAAGTGCTTTGAAATTTCATGTACTATGCTGTCAGAGCCAGGGGCAGATTCGTTGCAGCTATTTAGTAGCTTCTGCTTTGCCAAATGGTCCACTGTATACCTCACATTTTGCACTTTTTCGTTTTAATGGCTGCCGTTCTATTCGTATTTTTTGTCTTTGGAATGTGTCAGAGTAGTACGACGAACTGGCGAACTGGATATGCATTCAATATGTGTACCTAGAAAGTTCGCCTGGTCTTCCATACTATCTCCCTCTGTATTTACTAAGGGTAGCGAGTAAGGTTGTCGACCTTTTATTCTGTGCACTCTATTCCAGATCTTTGTCTCGTACGAGTAAGAATCAATTGCTGATATATTTTTGCCAAACCTCTCTTTAGCTTGTCGGCGCGTTCTCCTTGCCTGAGATTTGACATGCTTGAAATTAACAAGGTTTTCTGCAGTCGGAGAATCCCGGAGCAACCCCGATGCTTTGTTCTGCTTTTTACGCGCTTACGACACTTCTCGTTCTACCACGGAACACAGCGCTTGTTAGATGATCCGTTTGTTTCTGGGATACATTTGGTTGCGGCATCAATCAGAAAAAAAGGTGGAGTATTCAACCGCAGCGTCCAGGCTTAGAGCAGAAATGTCAGCCCACGATATGAGAGTAATTTTTCGGAACTATTCCCATTCGGCTGAATCAGTTTTCCACCGAGGAAACTGTTGGGGACATTCATTCATCTTCGGTGTACACAGAACTATAGGGGAATGGTCGCTCCCGTATGGATTTTTAATGACATTCTAAGATCAGGTAAAAGTGTCGGAGATGCAATACTGAGGTCTATAGAGGAATACGTTTTATGCGCAATATTATAATGTGTAGGTGTCTTGCTATTCAAAAGACATGCACCCGAAGAAAAGAGAAATTGTTCAATCAGTCGACCTCGCACATCGCAGCGAGAGTCACCCCATATGTTGCAGTGTGCATTTAAATCTCCTAGAACCAAATAGGGTTGGGGTAATTGATCTATTAATGTATCGAATTCATACCCGCTGTGGTTGCTCAGTGGCCATGGCGCTGGGCTTCTGAGCACGAGGTCGCGGGATCAAATCCCGGCCATGGCGACCGCATTTCGATGGGGGCGAAATGCGAAAACACCCGTGTGCTTAGATTTAGGTGCACGGTAAAGAACCCCAGGTGGTCGAAATTTCCGGAGTCCTCCACTACGGCGTGCCTCATAATCAGAAAGTGGTTTTGGTACGTAAAACCCCATGATTTGTGTATCGAATTCATGTTTATGGAGCTCATAATGCGGGGGTATGTACAGAGAGCAGATGGTAATAAGTTTGTTTAGAAGTACGACTCGAGTGGCCACTGCCTCTAGGAGCGTTTGTAGTTGTAGATGCTGACACTCTATACCTTTGTCGAATATAATGGCTAAACCGCCAGATGATGCGATCGCATCATCACGATCTTTACGAAAAATAGCATAATGACGCAGAAAGTTAGTGTGTTTGGATTTAAGATGGGTTTCCTGTACACACAGCACTTTTGGGGTGAGTTCGTAGAGAAGTTCTTGAACATCATCAAGGTTTCTGAGAAGACCTCTGACGTTCCACTACATAATTTACGTTTCCATGATGAAGTTAAATTGGTACTATGCGTACAAAAAAGAATCTGTTTTAGCCTACAGAACCGCTTGCGGCCCTGTTATTTTGGTTTTGTCTTTTCTAGAGCGGTCCGAAGAACTTCGCTTTCTTTAGGTGCGAGCTGCACCACCTTGCTTGGGGTAGTGTCCATAGCATCTTGCGAAGCGCTGGACACTCGCTCTAACGAGCGATGTGTAAGTCGTGTAGCCTTCGCCTCGAGGGACGAAGGCTGTGGCCTCACCAGCATGGAAGGTGATGGATCCTCCTTAGCCTCTCAGCTGCGATGGCTGCTGCCAGCGCTAGTAGAGGTCTCTGGTGTGGCCGATTTCGAAGAGGGCAGGGCAGCCTTAGCTGATCCCACCGAGGGGGCGGGTGGCTGTCGCTTCAGTACGCTGCGCGTGCCTTGGACGACCGTCAGGGTCTGTTGTGGTGCTGCCCCCTGTTGCGCCACTTCGGCAAACGAAGTTTTCATTGCGAACGAGGGTGAAAGACGTTGTCGTGCTTCCCGGAAACTGATATTCTCTTTGATTTTGATAGTAATGATTTCTTTTCTTCCAGGCTGTGCAAGATCTGGAATATGCAGGGTGACTGCCATCACAGTTCGCGCAATGGGCCTCAGCAGTACTTTCGTCAGCAGAGTCGTTTTTTGCAGCACATTTCGCACACGTTAGTCGTCCTCGGCAGCTTGGAGAGGCATGACCAAACCTCTGACACTTGTAGCAGCGTCGAGGATTTGGAATGTCTTACACGCAGTTTGAAGTAGCCTGTTTCTATTGCATCCGGGAGTGTGCTAGAGCCAAAAGTAAGTATTAGGTGTTTCGTTGGTAGTTCTTTGTTGTCGCGCCTGATTTTTATACGTTGTACTTGTATAACGTTTTCTTCTTTCCGTCCATTCAGGAGTTCTTCATTAGTCAGATCCATGAGGTCATCGTCTGAGACCACATCTTTGACGGTGTTCAGTGTGGACTAACAGATATGATTTTATCGCCAAATGCCACCAGGTTTCTTAGTTTCTCGTACTGCGGTTTGTCTTTCACTTCAGTCAGAAGGTCCCCACTTGCCTGAAATCTTGGTGGCTTTGTAGCCACTTCCAATGACCTCCGCGAGGCATTTTGACACCAAGAAGGGTCAAATGTTTGTCTTTTTTTTTTCGGTGTTTTCACAGTGAATCACATGATACTTGGGGAATGTGTCTTGTTTCTTCAGAAAGAATTCAAATGTTGCATCGGTGCGCCCCCTTTTCGGACGGCGATCAGGTAAGGAGGGTTTCGAGGGTCCCATGAAATGTATTATTTATTCGGTATCAATGCCACTCACCCACCACCGAGCCCAACGAGGGGACACGGCAGAGATTGTTGTGAAGCAAGTCCTGCCATGCCAGCTGTATATTGTTACTATAACCACATATGTTGTAATCAAGGTAGATCATATCACACCAGGTTAACCCTTGCGGCCAAGAAATTCGGAAGTAATAAGAAGTGAAGAGAAGACAGGAAAGATGGAAAAGTGGGAGAGAAAGACGAAGATAGAAGAGGAGGACAGGAAAAGTCGACTGCCGATTTCCTCCAGGTGGGTCAGTCTGGAGGTGTCGTCTATGTGAAGCAGAGGCCAAAGAGGTGTGTTGCCTCAGCCGGGGGCCTGAAAGGTCCTAACACCCGGCATCGGCTCCACCTCCAGGATCGCCCTTTTCCCAGACACGGCTAAGCCGCGCACGGCTACACGCGGGAAGGTCCGACCCTCATGTGCTCGGGTACGTGGTGTCGCAACACACCAAACGCCTGCTGGCGCAGACGCCCCTGCAGGGTACGAGTACGAGTGGGCACTGGGCTATCCCAGAAGAGCCAATTGGCTTTACCGACCGTCGTCCACAAGCCATGCTTCCCACTGCCTATTCCTCATTAGGCGATGTTAGTCTATTATGGGGCTGTCTACGTGCGGAGGCCTTCTGGGGCACTCCCATGCGATGCGTTTTAGTGTGGGTGTATCTGCGCACCACGGGCACTCGTCAGTGAACCTCGTGGGGTGTATCCTTTCAAGGTGGTGCAGGTTGGGGTATGTATTTGTCTGAAGTTGACGCCAGTCCTTTTCCGGTTCGCTGTATAAATCGTAGTGAGGATGTCCAACACGTCCCCGCTCCAGATTTTGCTGAAGGAGGATGTCACGAGAATTCGGTGGAAGGACGTCGCCAGGCCAAGCCATTGCTCGGAAGTTTAGTCCTCGAGCAATATAGTCTGCCCTCACGTTTACTGCCAGTCCCTCATGTGCCGGACACCATATTATAGTGGGGTGCCCTACTAGGTGATTGCCTAAAATTTTGAGTATTGACTGGGGTGCCGTCCCACTAGAAACAGGCGGAAAGCCGCCTGTGAGTCGGATAATATGACAGTCGAATTGGTTTGGCGTTCAGCGTCCTGAATGGCCAAGGCGAAAGCTGCGGCCTCTGCCACGCATGTCGAGGTGGTTTTGAAGGATGCCGTTGTTATGTTGTTCTTACATGTAGAGACTATGGTGAAGGTGTTTGAGCTGGCTCGACTGGCATCCGTATAACACACTCCCGGTCCCGTGCGGATACTTTTGTGAAGAATCTTTACCCTTGTTCTGCGTCGTCCTGGACGGTGCTTGGGGTGCATGTTTTGCGGAATTGGGGCCACCGCGATGTGCGATCGAACGTTGCGATCTATCTGTGCCGTTTCCGCTCCGCTATAGGGGAAAGCCTCTCAGAGGAAAGCCTAACCTCACCAATACTTCCCTGCCCTGAGTTGAAGAACAAAGTCATTCTTTCTGAGCATATAATGTCGCGGCTGAGTACTCGTCAAAAATGTTGTGCAGACCCAGGCCCTCGAATCTGTGTGCGAGCGTATTCGGGGGGACCAAGGGCGGCTTTGAAGGCTTTTCTAATTATTGTGTTTGTCTGTGTGCTCTGTTGGTTGGTCAAGGCCTGATACGAAACGCTGTATGGGATGCGGCTAACAACGAATGCGTGAGCAAGGCTGATAGTCTCTCCCTCAGTTAGGCCCTCTCTGCTTCTTGCTTCTCTCCGTATCATTCTGGCCACGTTTCCTGTTACCCCCTTTAGTTTTTGAAGGGTGTGGGATGTCACAGCGTTCTGCTGTATCCACATCCCCAATATTCTGAGTGTCTCCACGAATCGGCGCCCCATCGATAGTCAGAGTGATCAGGACCCAGTCCTTCTTTCTTGCGTATTTCGCACGCAGTCGAATGAATTCCGATATTTCGGGTGCGCACGCCATGTCTGGCGCCCTCGCGTATTTCACGACTGCGTCTATAGCCTTTTGAAGAGCTTCTTGCTAGTTTCCATAGGACCCTTGGTGAGCCCAGAGTGTGATGTCATCGGCATATATCGCACAGCGGTGATTCGGGTGTTCACCTTGCTCCAGGGCTAGCTTTCTCATCCCCACATTAAATAGCAGTGGTGCGAGTATATTTCCTTGAGGGGTGCCTCTGTCGGGACAATTGAAGGTGTCGGACCTCGTGCAACCTAACCCGTTGCGGCTGTGCGGTCACTCAGAAACGAGCGCACGTAGTTATAAATTCGTGTTCCGAAGATCACCGCTTCGAGTCCCTCCAGAATAATGTGGTGAGAGATGGTGTCGAAGGTCTTCTTGATATGCAATGGCAACACAAATTTATCACCCGACCATTTGTTGGGGTGCAGGACCTCGTTTATTTAGTAGTAGAAAAATGCCCTGCGTCGACACGTGGTGTCAGAAACCGAACATGTTAGAGGGGAGCATGTTGTTTAATTCTATGTGGTTCGAGAGCCGGACCTGCACAACCTTTTCAAAGAGTTTCCCCGCGAACGACGTTAGGGAGGCAGGTGGAAGGTTGTTTATGTTACGAGGCTTGCCCGGTTTAGGAGTGAGAATAAAGTTTGCTTCCTTTCCTTCTTTTGGAAGGACACCGTCCTCTGTCCAGACCGTGTCGGTAAAGAATTTGGTCAAGTTCTTTAGCGTGTCGTCACTTGGATTGCGAATCATTACGTTCGTAACTTGATCTGCCACTGGGACCGTGTTTTTCCTGAAGGAATGTGCCGCTGCATAAATCTCATCGAAGGTTATGGGGGCGTCCAATTCCGGTTGCTCCTGACCTGCGTAAACGGGTTTGGTGGATTGCCTGGTCGGAACAGTTCCTACGTATTTCTGTTTAATTTTGTCTATCATGTCGGCTTCTCGACCTTCAAACTCGTTTTCCAGCAGCTTGAGTGTGTGATTCGCGATTGCTTTTGTCCTTCTCGGGTCAATCATACGCCGAAGAATGCGTCATGTTTTGTTTGTAGTCGTCGTGCCCCGAATCGAGTCGCTGAACTGACGCCTAACTTTTGCTGTCGCCTAACTTTTGTGCGTATTCATTAGGTTCCTGCGCTAGCTGAGCTATCCGTATCCTCAGTTTGCGATTAAGCTGCTGCCTTTCCCATATTTTTGTGAGGCCTCTCGCGGCTTGTCAGAGAACCAAGAAATGGCGGTCCACGGCTGGAGCCTGCGTAGTCGTTTCCATAGTTTTTGTGGCCCCAGCGTGAATAACTGTGATCTTCTCGGCCTATTATCCCTCGTCTCATATGCTGCCGATGTTTTCTGTTTTTCGCGAAATTTGGTCCAGTCGGATAGCCTTGCCTTGCCGACGGAACTTTGAATCCTTGCTGCATTAACCGATATGCCTAAAATATAGTGATCGCTTACTAGGTTATCGCCTAGGTTCGTCCATCGCGTCTCACTTTCTTTGTTGGTCAACGCGAGCTCGGGGGAAGTGTCCTTGGACACGCTGTTCCTTATTCGCGTTTCGAGATTCGGTTGGGTTTGCTGGAAAAGTCCGTAGCGCTCTACGACATCTGCTAACAAGATGCCCTTGGGACGGTCTCTAATGTAGCCTTAGTTTGCGTGTTGTGCGTTAAAGTCTCCTAACAATATTAGTTTGTCCCTACCTTTAGCGAGTCTCATCGCGGTGGCCACCAAGTTTCCAAAATCCGCTTGTTTCTCTCTGGAAGAACTATAAACGTTGACAATATTTGTTTTAGATTTGCCTGTTCTCTGCGACCAATTATTGATTATCTGGTGCTGAATAGGTTCCCCCCCCCAAAATAATTTACGCGAATCGCGACATCCTTGTTGGCAAAGATGGCTATTTGAGGCTAATCTGGGTGAGCATAAAGCTCGTATCCTTTGAGTTTTCTATTTCGTTTCCCTATTTCCTGAATAACCATTACGTCGGGAGGGATTGGCGCCGATTCTATGTAGCACGTGAAATTGGCCAATTTCTTGCGTAGCGTGCAGCAATTCCATTACCAGGTTTCAATATGTCCGCTCTTTGTCTTGTTTGCCATCATATTCTTGGATGGTACTGTCACTGTCAGCGTGCTCTATAGCTTTCGGTGTCCTGGTAGGAGCTCCCGAACTTTGACTGACCCTCTTTCGGCAGACGGCTGCGGCTTTTGTTTCCGCATCCTCTACCATTCGCTTGAGTTTGTGTATCTTTGCGAACATTAGTTGCATGTTTTGTTCTAACTGTTCCAGCGTTACCGATGGAGCGCTGCAGGCGGTACTTCGTTGCAGTGATGTCTGCGGTGGCGATTTGTAAGTGTGGTCCGCAATCTGTATGGGTTGCTGTGATGCGCTGTTGTTTACCATGCGCGTAAAAGCGTCAAACTCGGCTGATCGCTAGGCTGAATTGTTACAAAGCATTTTCTTTTCTTTTAATATTTTCTTGTACTCTGGGTTTGTGTGATTGGTGTATGTGTATTCTTAGCATCGGCAGTGGGGGATGCGACTTGCGCGCAGCTCACCTGGTTGTTTTGAAGGGTGCTGCATGCCAATAGAACCGACTTGCTTTTGGGGCGTCCTTCTTTTTTGCCTGATGCGGTTGCTGCTGGGGAACATGGGGTTGGGATGCAGATCGTCCTCTCTGGCCCGGCTGCCCGGAATAAGCTCGGCTCCGCGACGGCGGACGGGTTGTGACGCGGCTGCGACGATCCATCGCGGGATGGAACTCCCCCTCGGAGTCCGCGTCTTCGGTGGCGAACCACCGTCTTTGTTGGTTTCTTGGGCCTTGGCCTTGATATCTGTCTGACTGGTTTCAGTCTTTTGGGACATGTGCGGTCGTCACCCGTTGGATGATCATCCAACAAATGGCGCACTTAGGCGGGCACGTTTGTCTATTGCCTGGCTCCCGCACCCCGCACGAGTGGCACACCTGTATGTCGGGCTGTGGACTTGCGTCGGTGCGGTGTCCCACGATGCCGCAGATACGGCAGAATTGTACCGCGTTTCGGTAGGATGTGCAGCGTTTCTCCTTCCCCGCCCAGAAGTAATAAACACGCCTTGGTATTTGGCTGTCATAGAAGATTAGCAAAGCACTTTGTGAGTTGCCCCGCATTCTTGCTTCGATCAACTCCATTCCCTGCGTTCGGATACGTAGGTTCGATTGCAGGACGTCAGAAGAGGTGTGTGCTTCTATCCAGTGGATTACTCCCCGCGTCTTGTGTTCTCCTGTCATAAAGTACGCATTGGCCGGGTGTGGTCGTCCGTTCATGTTCAAGGATATAATGGCTTGCATGACTTTGACGGTATCCCGGTTCGGGGTAGATATCACTGCAATGTTGGAGCCTGACTTGATTCTTAGAATAAAATTGTTTTTGATGGTGTTGTCCTTGCATGCCTCCATGACCGCTCTTGCCAGAGCCTGACTAGCAACATTCTTGAGTGGTAGCCCTTCGTGTGGTCTGATGACAACCTTCAGGTCACTCTTCGGTAGCGGCGGAAGACACTTGCATCGTGGGCGCCCGCGATACGCCATGGGTTTGGATGAGTTGGCAACTGGACCTGATGGCATTGCGTTTTCTTGCGCGTAGCATCGCTGATGAGCGAGATTTTTCTTTTCCTTCAGAGAAAGAACGAGCTCCCATCCGCCTTCTGCTTTCGTTTCGTCGACCATATTAGCGGTTTGCGTGTTGTTGCTCGCAGCTACCTTATTGTAGTCGCATTGGGGTGTTGCATCACTCACTTGAGATGCAATGAAATCCACCTTTTCCACCAGTCGCGATGTTGTAATAGGTCGCGGGTTCGATGTTGCAGCTGGAGTTCTTAAGGCCGCCATGCTCGAGTGCGCGCCCGCCCGCCGGCACCTGCTCTACTCCCCTACTCAAAGTTAGGGTTAGCAGTCCACCACGTTGTGAAGGTGAAAAATCGGCCGTAGAACGCCGAGGTATGGTTCGACTGACCTGCAGTTGGTCTGCACAGATGCCGGACCACTTCTTGGAGATGGTGGTGATGGTTTGGGGTCGGTCCCAGAAGGGGGTCCAGCCTTAAAACCAAACATGCGGAGCCCAATGTGAGCGCTGCCGTTTCGAACGGCGTCTTCCTGTTACCAGTGAGAATCAATGGCAAATATGTCAACAGCTTTTCGTTTGCAGATGGCGTATTGTTCAGAAACACTGGAGATGAATTGCAACCAATGATTGAGCAACTTAACCAAGAAAATGTAAGAATAGGCTTGAAAATTATTAGGCAGAAGACAAAGGTAATGTTTAATAGCGTAGCAAGGGAAGACCAATTGATTTTCGCTAGCCAGGCTATAGAGTGTATGAACGAGTATGTTTTATCTTCATCATTACCAGCGTATTTTATGTCCACTGCGGGACGAACGCCTCTCCCCCCCTATCTCCAATTACCCCCGTCCTGCGCCAACCGATTCCAATTCGCGCCTGCGAATTTCCTAATTTCATCACGCCATCTAGTTTTCTGATGTCCTCGACTGCGCTTTCCTTCTCTTGGAACCCCTTCTCTAACTTTAATTGTCCATCTACCCTACACATTACATGGCCTCACCCGCTCCACATTTTTCTCCTAATGTCAATTGGAATATCGACAGTTCCCCGTTCACTCTCTGATCCACACCACTCTCTTCCTGTCTCCTAATTTTAAGCCTATAGCATAACGATTTATCATAAGGCACTAACGTTTCACACAATTGAGGTCGCATAGGCAGTACGCCAAAGCTGATCGCGAGTACAGGCACAGGCGCACGAGCGTTTTCTTTGTTCTCTTCTTCACTACAAAGACCCCTGGAAGAGAAGATGGGCCATCCTGGCGACTCACGACGTAGGTAGGATCAAGAGGTCATAGTATGGCTTAAGTGTCCTTACATGAACCGTGTCACGCCCGCGATGCCTAAGGTTGGGTGATGGCGTCACAGGTTCGACAACGTACTTGATAGCGGCGGCAGAATCTATGACGCGGTAGGCGCCATCATAGCGTGCAAGACGTTTGGTCGAAAGGCAAGGGCTTTGAGGTTGGACCTACAATCAAACCAGGGACACAGTCGAAAAACGTGGTGTAGGCACGCCATTGTCATGCCGCAGCTTCTCGCGACCTTCAACCGCGATCGTAAGGGTACGAGCAAGCCAAGCCGCCTACTGTCCTCTGCGTATTTGGCAGCTTCAGACGCTGGCATGCATTCAGAAGTGTGGGGTCCGTATGGGAGCAGTGTGAGCACAGCACTCAGCGCTCGCGTCCATATAGTAGAAAAATGGCGAAGAGCCAGTGGTAGCTTGTGTAGCCTTATAATAAGCATACGTTACGAACGGCAACACACTGTCCCAGTTACTGTGGAGTGAGGCGACGTACACAACAAAATGTCACCGAGTGTGCAGTTGAACCTCTCTGTCAAGCCATTTGTTTGCGGGTGGTGGGCTGTAGACTTGCGGTGAATGATGCCGCATGCAGTGAGAAGGGCTTGGAAGACACGCGCCCTGTCACTAAGCAGTTCGCGTGGTAAAGGACGAAGTTCCGCGAAACAAAACAAAACAAAAAAACCAACTTCGCGCGCAGTGGCCGCCGGGAGTGCGGTAGTCCCGGCGTAGCGCGTGAAGTGGTTGACAGCTACAATTAGCCAGCGGTTACCCGACGAGCTGCAGAGAAGTGGTCCGTATAGGTTAATGCCGACGCGATTGAAAGGCCGAGCGCTACAGGGCAGCGGCTATAGCACACAAGGGGTGCTATGCAGGATGCGCCGAGTTTGGCGAAAGTCTGGATCTTCACGAGCTCTAGCGACACGCCAAGACGAAAGCACAAATGGTACCGAGACAGTTTATCTTTCGACATGCCTCCAGTTTCATTGGTTTATCTAGATTCACTCTGGGTGGCAATCGTTCCTTGGGCGTTGCCTTCTGGGCGGTCGGCAAACTGGGGCTCACGTCATCATACCATCGGTGCATGGTAGTGCCTTCTTTCATTTGTTCGTCATTCGACCGAGTGCATTACATGCACAAGAAAGTTATAAAACAAATGCGTTTAGTACAATATTATTAGTTACTTTAATGTGGTTTAGAAGCATTTTAAAGCTTATGAAATGTACACCGAATGTGTATTCGACTAATTTGTAATTTAGTACGCTTCACATTATACCACGAGGGAACGCTGTGGTGGCGTCATCATTTCCATTCACCGGGCGAGCATGGCGGCTAAGCGCTGAAGAGGCCCAGTGTAAACAAACTCGTACAACGACCTTGCCATGCACGACGTAGTGATGAGGCTCGACAATGACCACTATTTCTTGGATAGTTCTGTTCCTCCGTGAGCAATCTTTCCGTGCACCCCATAAGACTGCCAATAGCGTCGGCAATTTTACGGATCGCAACACGCACCTACTGTTCACGGCGTAATGCTAAGAAACAACTTGTCCGGTGCCGCTTCTGCGAGTGCGCTGAGTTCCTCCACTCTGCGTGACTGCGAGCGTCACGAATATTACATAGTGTGTGCAAAAGGAAGACAGCCTATATAGCTACGATGCGATAAGGAGCTGGTGCCAACGATGGATCTCGCAACCAACACAATGAAGGAGACATCGACAAACTGAAGATAAGTATATTTCTACTCTTTAATATTTACCACAATAATATTCCACGGATTAAGTCACTTTCGTAGTAACGAACTGAACGTCCAGCAGTTTAAAAAGGCATTGAGAACCAATGAGTGTACGTGCTTTCACATGCACGCGGGCCCGCGGAAACATGGAAAAGATAAAGGTAACCTTCACTAATTTGGATAGATGACAGAAATTCATGAGTGAAATTTAGCCCTCAGAATCTATGGAAGAGTATTTTTATCCAGGTGAAATATCAATAGCAGGTATTGACATAAAACAGGAAACTTATACAAAAATTTCATGGGTTGAACAGCACATGGAAGGCATTACTGAATCCTGATCGCCACATTACCGATATCCTTGAAAAAAGCATACAATCATTGCATTCTACCGGTTATGCAGTATGGGACATAAACCTGTATGTTAACAATGAAACTTGAGAAGTCGAGGACTGTGCATAAAGCGAAGTAACAAAAATTGTTCGAGATAGCATTAAGGCAGACAGACAGTGGCGTAGTAAACCGTGGCAACTGATATGCTAGTTGAGATTAAGAAAAAAAATGGAATTGGCGAACAGGCTATGCACGTCTTCATTCACTTGTTCCCAATTCATAACAGGTTATTACATAAGCATGACAGAATGGATGTCAATGGGGAGAACTGCAGCCGATGAGGGTAGAAAATTGCGTAATGGGGCAAACTTATGATGTTTGTTAGCATAGGATGCAATCAATTTGCATAAGGCGGGATTGTAGGGAGAGGCACTTGCTTTGCAGTGAACAAAACTAGGTTTGTGGTGCAGAGAGTAGAGACTCGTGAAGGTGCGGGGACACCTCAGCTGCTGGCACACTAATCAACATGACAATTAGCTCTGAAAAGAACAAACCCAGTCATTCAAAATAAAGCAACGTTGTCCCGTCACATTGTTTTATTGTGAATACTACACTAAAGCTTTCCACACTTAAGGGCACTAAGTACTAATAGTGCAATGAGCATATTTCTTTGTAAATAATGGTTTATATGCGGTTAATTCATTCCAACAATCCACTTTCTTTTGCAGCAAAACATTCTGCTGCTGGAGGCACTCAACCGCCTGGTGACAGTAGGCGAGCGCCAGGTACGTGCTCTTGAGAGTGTGGAAGAGGTCCAGAGCGCTGCTCTGCAACAGTAGTATCGGTGCCCTCACTGCTCTCCAGTCGAGCCCCCAGAAGACACCTTATAAAGGAGTTTTCAGTTTATCATTTTGTTTAGCAGAGCATGAATAAAATTATGGCAGTAAACATTGTGCTATGCATATTAGGACACTTGTAACACATGCACTTCGTGTCTCTTCAAAATGGACAAAAACGTAAGACAACCTGCGCCACTCTTGGACCATGTAAATGAAAGATGCACTAATGCAGCATACACGTCATTGTGTTGTTTGTTCTTTCTATGTGCAAGAATACAGTGCGTGTTTATTAGCCACAAGATGAATGGTGTGTGTAATTCACATTGAAAAGACAGGAAACAGAAGGAGCCTAATAATGCTATCACCCACAGACTGTGCATATGAATGCAACACTCCCAGATTCAAACGTGCCATTACATGAATGTTCGATACCACATATTCTTTAACAATGTCATATATCTGTATGTACTAATTTTCAAACAGCTTAAGCCCTTGCATAGCTCGCTTGTGATGTATCCATTTCATAGGCCAAATAATTGTACACTTTGTCCTTTTTTGTTGTATGAAAAGTGGCATCCTCTACAGTCGGATACAACTTCAGAAGACAGGAGAAGCCCCGCCCAGATGACCAAAGGGCAGCAGCCGATTGCTTCCACGCCTAAAGAAATAGTGTCTCTACAATGAGCAGGTATTAGTGCGTCCGGCGGCACGACGTCAGTCTAGAGTGCGTGCCCATTGGTGCAGGCTTGTGTTCGCCTGCCTTTGAAGTGCAGATTTTGCGGCCTCCTAAAGTTGTATCCGACTACATAATAACGTAATGCCTTACACCGGTTGCATAGACTTTAGCAACTTGACAGCACACAATGATCAGGAACGGAAATCTATAAAGGCACGCGAGCAAAGCTGGCTGGCCACCATTCCTTTATGAGGGGCTCTAAAAAGTCTCGCCAAATATTCCCATGACGTCCGTGAAAAAGAGGTGGTGTTTGACACTTCTTCAGAATCCAAAACATATTACAGTGATTGTTGTGTATTACGTCAAAACAAACTGAGCTTGGTTATCTGCACAGCATGTAATGGAAGCTCGTGCTTCACCTAGGAAACAAACTGCTCTGTCCAGTACAATTGTTGAGTCCGGTGTCGCGCCTATTATATTAACAGTGTCAATATGCAAATTACACTTTTCAAAGGCCATTCATTTCACCATTATATTTGTATGACTGTTCTTTCTATCAGTGCTGGTGGACATGAGCAGGTGGATCTGAAAGCAAAGCTTTGTCTGCAAAGCTTCAGACTTCCAGAATTGTGTGGCACGGCACTGGATGTTGTCGAATAGCTCACACTTCCTCGGTCCTGCACCGAAGAATCCCAATGCTCTATATGAAGTTGGATCGCGCCACAATTCGACGGCACACAAAGAAGAGTAACACACACAGCAGAGCGTTCTGCTGTGTGTAATTCTCTTGTGTGTCCCGTCGAATTGTTGTGCAATTCAACTTCAAGCTTCTATACCAATACACCCTGTCCTCAACCTCACCAATGCTCTAGTTATTAGGCCACAATGGCGCACATCTTTGAAATGTCCCAACACAAATTAGCTCTCCAAAATTACAAGCGTTAAATTTTGCAGCACAGGTGTATGAACGTGCCATATTCTTTACCACTAAACTCAAAGGAATCGAAGCGGCAAGCATTAACCAGCCTTACTGCTGCCGTTACCATCATCATCATGATGTCAACGGAAAGACAGTGCCACGTTTCACTAAAAGGAGTGCCGGAGGGAAAGGCGTGACAGCGAGGCTTACAATAAAAATAGCAGTTAAAAGACATGTTCAATGCCAAAATATGCTGCATGTCGCTTATCCTACTTTGGCATAGCGGCAAGCTTCTACACGTTTGAGCATATCACATTTCGTGTAATCATTGCTCTAAAGCTGTACAAAAGGTCTATTCGCTCTGCAATTTTTATTTTTATCATGGCGGGTTGAAGACCCACTTTTCATTGGCATCTGCACCACATTTCTCCCGATATGTAATTTTGCCTTGGTGGTTCATGACATGTTAACGCACACACATTTCTGCACAGCATTGGATCTGCCTTGTTCTTCTGCTTAAGAATTAGGGCCCCATTATGAGACGAAACTATATGATTTGTCTATCCAGAATAACGCTGCACCCCCCCCCCCCCCCAAAAAAAAAAAAATATGCACTGAACCTCTGGCACACGCATCAACAGTGAACAGAGCAAACACCCTGAAGTATTTTCTTCATGCAAGCCAGAACACTAAGATTCTCAATGCTTTTTTATTTCGCCAGAAATGCATAGGCACAACCGGCTTGGCGCAACACCCGCATCTCACACTGCAACGAATTGTGCAACGCCTCGCTGTTTCATAGTGCAGCCGATAGATGACGCATGACCGAAATTCAACATTATACATACTAAGTAACTTCACCAATGAGGAACCCCACGTTCTTTATGAGATTAGCATCCATAGGGCACTTCACACAATTTGTGATATTCATTTATCTAATTATACCTAATCAACCTCTTTTCCAAGAAAGTGAGGCATTTGGAAGGCACCCTGACAGACAAGTAGAACAATCGGCAGAAAGTCAGCAACCAGCGAAAACGTCAGTATCATAAGCAGCCGCATGTGAGATGTCGTTAACACAAAATTTATGTCGCATACGCAGAAGTGACAATTTGGCAATATGGCGTGTCTAGACACGGATTCAATGCTAATCACAGTAACGCTGGCATTGAAGGCGCCTTAATTCCTACGTACATTCCGTCGACACACCCGACTATGTCCGTAGTGTTCCCGCGAAGTAGGTATATGCCCGCTCAGCCGCAGTCTTCGGGAAAGCCAGCCACCGCTTACGCAGTGCAGCATTCATAAGCCCGTCAGACACATCTCTGACACAGCGGCTCAAAGTAGTTTGATGACGTCCAATGTAACGCTCGGCGCCGACGCTTCCCTGAAAACTCCTAGTCCCGTAGGAACGAAGGGCGTAGAGGACTTGCTCTTCGACGGTGAGCGAATGAAGCTCGCCACGCTGTCTCCACAGACGAGTCTTCGCCTAGCTCGTCCCACAGCCAGCGCACTGATGTCTTCGACAGGCGAAAACGACGCTGAAACTCCACGTCGGTCATGTACGTGAACGGGTCGAGACGGTCATACTGACGCTTGCTGCCGCAGGATGCAATGACACAGGCTGCTGCTGCCGCCGCCATGTTCCCGAGTTGAGCTCTGAGGGGGTTTCGCGATGTACGAGTTTAGCACGAGTTCGCCTGTCAATCAAAACCAGAGGTCACGCCCCGCGCGAGGCATGTAACTCGTGTGCGCGCACCCACCAGGGTTGGGCCACGCCCAACTTTTTTTTCGGCAACAGCGACGTGGCGCCGAGCTGAGAGGCATCAACAATCTTGACCGCCGACATAAAACACGCACAACGCACTGTCATCGGTGACGTACTCAGCACCACTATCAAAAACAAAGCGTTGACTGTCGCTGGCTTATGCACATATCTTCTCGGGCTGAGATGGCCCCACAACACGGTTTCCTTGCCTGCACTGTGGCGAAGTAGCGCACAGTAAATATTTATCGGCACGTCACTGTAGCTGCTTTCAAGGCGTCGATGCACCGAGGGGGTCGACAATGCTGAGGAATGCGTATCGCAGCAGTCGTTTGAGATGGCTGCTCTGTCATCGGTGATGTATCGAAGCCACAGCGTCGCAAACACGATCAGCGTCCGAGAATCGCTCGCTTTGGTAGACCCAGTGTAATGGCATTTCTTCATCACAAGCACTGCGCACTCAACAGTTCCAACACCTTCCTCCGTTCGAAGTCTCATTTCATAACTGCACACAAGAGCCCTCACCTGCCAAAATCCGATTGCTGCGGTGTCGTTGCGATATCCGTCTGCGACCGCTGCTGGCGCCAGCAGAGGCTGGCTCCGCAAGCACCTTGGAGTGCTCAACACACTCAAATACTGCGTACATGTGCTCAGAGGCACCTTCACTGGGCAAGCGATGATAAGCGATGAATTGTGTCGTTGGGAAGCACGCACTTCTTCGCAATGCATCGCAGAGGCTTCGCGCACAAAGATAAACTGGCACATTTTCACTGAACTGCGTCACTACGGACCCTGAAATAACGTACTGCATTTTGCAGCGACAGCCGTTGATCCCGTATCTGTGACTAGTGTGTCGTTTTTAGATGGTAAAGCGGGGGCCCTAACGTACCGCGGTGCGATTCCATTCCCCTAATAGACAGAGTGGTCATGACTGACTTTATTGAGAATAGCACTGCAGTGACCCTAGGTGACTTCTCACCGTATGAACTCCCTCGTGCGTGCGGCCCTCTTCAATGTATACGCTTCTAAGCTTTTGTCTCCCTGTCGCCATTCGCGGCAAGAAGTGCAAAAGTTAATGATTTGCTCGATCTCCGATTGTCATTAGAAATCCCTAGCATTCAAAACGATAAACAGATACTTAGAGAAATAAAAATGTTTCTCATTTTATTTGCTGTATTTTAACGTATTCGTTTGAGCGAAAGTGTGGGTGCAAGAATGCGCCGCATGCACCCTGTTCGCATTCGCTGGAGGATAGAAAGATAGTGCCCGAAAGAGGAGGCACGCCCTTGACGCGCCCGGGAAACGCGTACCAAGCGGCTCACTGAAAGTGTGCAGATAGACTGCGGGAGAGTCACGGTATTGATCAGATACGATAATCCATTGATAACAATACGCGGCGCTGGCGCGTTTCGTTGTGCAGCCTTCTGCGCTTTAAACGTGGAAGCAGCGTGCCGCACAGGGTGCGCTCATGTTGTCATACGCGGCTTCTTGTCTACATATATTTTGCCTGTAGCTTCTGCGCGTTCCACCCTATCTCCGTTCACTGACTGCCGTCGAGCAAACTCGGGTAAAACTCGGGTGAACGAGAAACTCGGCGCATCGTGCATAGCATCCTAGGAGGGCTCGGCTGAATTTTACGCCGTTGGCACGCCGTGCAGGCGCGTACGTACTGGCGCACGAAGTCATTCATGCTGTGCCAGTGGAAGCACTGCCACATCTGCGCATACGTTTTCAAAACGCCGGTGTGACCATTATGAGGAGCAGCATGAAAATAAGCGTGTATGTCAGAACGCATTTGTCGTGGTTCTACCAGGAGCCATTTGTGACGATCAGGCAAATAATTGCTGCGGTAAAGGACGTTGTCGCCTGCAGCAAAGTGAGCGACTTGGCGACGAAGTCTTCGAGAAGAGGGTGGGACGGATGGATCGTGGAGGAAATTCAGCATAGTTGAAAGCAGGGGATGCCTAAGTTGCTTCTCCGGCATATCAGCGACGTTGATGGGTGACATGGATGCGAAGGGCATAGATACTAAGGTCGTATCAGAAGGTATCGGCGATCGAGAAAGCCCATCGGCGTCAAAGTAGTTCCTGCCCGATCGTTTCACAACGCGGATGGCATATTCTTTTAAGCGAAGTGCCTATTGGCCTAGGCAACGAGTGCAGAGCGCAGGCTCTCGAGCGCAAGGCTTTCGTGCGCAGACGTCGATGCAATTCACCCGCTACCTGCAAAGCCCGATAACTTCCCAGAAATAATAGTTAGATATACCAGGCAAGCTATCAGAGATGAGTGGCTCGAGAAACGGAATAAACTGAGGGACGAAAAGAGCAACATTGCCATTATGGAAAATATGACTAGTCATAACAGACACCTGTTGCGAATGACGAAGGACTGGGCAAAACAAAATGCATATCAGTATGTCTGGCACAGGAATGGAAAGGTCTTCATGCGCAAAACAGATGGCCAGTGGGCAATCGTAGTGCGCAATACGCGTGACCTTCCATCATGACATATTCCTATATGTCCAACAAATGGGTTTAAAATGTGCTCTCGGAGTTTAAAATGGCTAATGATTATTACCTTCCCAAAGGATGTAAACACAGATGCAACGAACCAGCACCAAAATTCACGAAAATGCCTTCATTTAAACGTTCCATCATTTTGCAAGGGGAGGCAGAAATGGATTGTCTTATGTCTAGTTTTTCCTTTTTGTTCGACGTTGTCATATTAACTGAAACTTGGTGTAAAGGCAATCCGGATAACTTTAGGTTTTTATGTAATAAATCCTTCTGCTTAAATGGGAAAAATCGTCGTGGTGGTGGAGTCATGCTATTGATGAAGCCGAATGTAAACTGTGAACTACTTCCTTTTTTGTGTTCTTTGTGATGATTTTGAAATATTGTCAGTTCATGTAAATAAGCATGTGTTTTCTGTTTGTTACCGGCCCCCAGGTGAAAATTTGTCAAGCTTTTTCGTATTTTACGGGCAGTTGCTCGATTTTGTTCCTGAAAATAGTTACTCTGTCACGTCAGCTGGTGACTTTAATTTAGATGTGTTAGCAAACACTAACGAACAGAGAAACATGAAAATGCTTATTACATCAAACTGTTGCGATAATGCAATCACATTACCGACCCGAATTGCGAAAGACAATAAAACACTGCTAGACCTTTTGTGACAAATTATGATAATACAAACATCACAGCAGGAGCTATATCATGTGGTCTTAGCGACCATCTGCCGGTATTTGTTATGGTAAAAAAGCAGAATTTAGAAGGATGCAAAAGCTGACCACTCATTTCTTTTCAGTCCATTACTCTGTCAAATTTAGACAGCTTCAGGACTGAACTACTGAAGTCAGATTTTACATCGGTAACGGAGATAAAAATGCCGATGAAGGGTCCGAAAAATTGATCAACGAATTCCTTGAGATTTACACGCGACATTTTCCAATAAAAACGTTTTTTCTAGGTAAAAAAATCCGCAAACGCTGGATAACTCCAGAACATCGCCGAAAAACCAATGAGAAAAATATGCTTTACCATCAGTTCATTAAAACAAAAGATCCTGATAACTTAAAGCACTTTCGGGCGTGCCGTAATAAATTAAACAAGGAGGTTAAAAAAGCAGATCTAGTTACTCTGAATGCCAGAGTTGCCTTAAGAAAAGTGACCTCGTATGAAAGAAGTTGAACACTGTTTTTAAACGCACGAAATTTCACATAGAATCGAGAAGTTGTCAATAAATGACTTTGAAATGTCTGGCTGCGCTCTTGCAGATGCCTTTCATGTGTATTTAGTTCATTATTCTGATCATGGTATACTTGAAAATTTTTACAATTTTATGCCCTTTAGAAATAAGTTATGTGGTTTCTTAGCCCTGTAACTGAGGATCAAGTTACTTAAATGATATTGCGCGACAAATAAACGACACGGGGGTGAGAGAAGACGACACACCAAGCGCAAACTTTCAATTAAGTTCATTGTGCCACTGCGTCGATTTTATACATGGGAAGCAGCGTAGACCGCGCATGCGCTTACAAGAAAATAAAGTGCGAATTCATGTAACATAGTTACGAGTCATGTGATGCCGCGTCCGAGAAACTTAATTCTTTTTCTGTGAGAGCCAGAGACGGGAAGCTAACACACTTATCACCCAATTTCGCGATCATCTGCGCTTCAGATATTTCACGGATGAGCTGCGTGCTGCCACGGGAAACAATCGTGCATTGACCCTCAAGAGGTTTGCATCCATGATCGCGACAGTGGATCGCCAAGAAACCACCAGAGCCGTTTTTTACATTGTTACTGTGTTCGCGGAGCCGATCACTGAGGCAACGCCCAGTTTGTCCGATATATTTCTTCCCACATGAAAGCGGGAGGTTGTACACCACCCGGTGGACACACTCGACAAACTTTTTGCGGTGATGCTTTCTGCACTTATCGGAAGGGACGCCATTTGGATCCGTCAGCCCGCAAAGCCTGCCGAACTTGTTGGGAGTAGAAAAAAACAACTCTTACAATCGCCCTTTGGGCCATTCTTTTCAAGTTATGGGATATCCCGTGCATGTAAGGTATGACACTTACTTTAGGGCGTATGCCGGGAGGGGCATCGGCAACTGACTTCTGCGTGCTGGATCGCGCTTCTCTTAAAATGCGTTCCGCGACAGACACTAGCACCACCCTAGGATATCCAGCCAAGGACAAACGTAGAGTTTGCGTTTCAAAGCTTACGTCCACAACACGACAGCAAGACTTGCTAAGGGCATTCTTGAAGCACAAACTGATAATGGCCCGCTTAACAAGCTTTGAATATGCGGACGTATACGGCAGAAGTGGCTTGTTGTCTCGCGGCTCATACGACCAACACATGTGGCTATCCTGAAAGTTCAGGCGAAGATCATGGAATTGAAGAGACCTATCTACCGGCATCTCATGAGTAGTTTGAAGGGGGACTAAGCACTTCTGAAACGTTTTTAACGCTTTCTTAGCTTCCAGAATGAAGGCATCAGAAGAGCAGTCAATGAAAATTAAAAAGTCATCAACGTATCTAAATATTTTAGAAACTGCAGTGCCTTGCACTTGCGATGAAATGTCGTGGTCTAAACAGGATAAAAACAAGTCACTAAGACTGGGAGCAATGCAAGAGCCAATAGAAACTCCGCTCTTCTGCAAAAAACATTGGTTATACCAAGTGATGAAGGTGGAATGAAGATACATCTTTAAAAGTTCTAAAAATTGACTGCAAGACATGCCGGCCTCATTCTGGAAGGAAACAGCACCATACTTATCAAGACATTGCTCAACACAGGACAGTACGCTTCTATGCGGCAAGGAATAATAAAGATCCTCTACATCAATAGAAAACTCCTGAAGACCACGGTCAGAATGTGACTTCAAAAAATCAATCACAGTATCTGAGCTCTAAACGAGGAAATGGTCGCTGACAGCCAGAAGGCCCAACTTTTGTTGTAAAAACACCCCCAGCGGCTTTTGCCAAGTATCATGTTCTGACACAATAACCGGTAACGGAACACCGGGTTTATGCGTTTTGGCACTGAAGAAAACTTGTAGATGATCTCGCTTGCTGTTTTCAAAAGCCTTGGTTAATTTTTCCAGATTAAGTCTGTTGCACATGCACTTTGCCAAAGCTTTTACCTTGGCCAGCGACACCTCCCTATGACAGTTAAACGTAGCACTGATGGCTTCTAGAGCCTTGGCGTTAAAATCTTCAGCAGGTAACACAGCAAAACCGCCTTTTTTGTCGGCAGCAATTACGCACAGCGAATTGTCAACGAGTGAAGAGGCCACCCGATTCACCGAAATCCTTGCCTTCGGTTCCTTGCACCTTTGTAGTACATCGGCGCCTTCCGATACGATACGGCCTACCTCGTGGTCTGGGACAAGCCTTGAGACATCTCGAACCTAGGACAAAAGTTCTCTGGGGGGCCTTTTGGTTTGGACGGCATACTTCGGCCCGAGAGATATGACCTCTCGAATGTTTTCAGGAAAAGCAACAGACTCTGGAATGTGTACGAGGTTCTGCGGAGCCAACCGCTTCTTTTGTGGCTGCTGTTCTCGGAGTCTACGTAGTCATTGCTGCCATAGGAATTCAGTTGTCTGGTCCTCCAACCGAAAGTACTCGTGATGCAGACCATTAGCTGTGAGGCGCCCTGCACCGCTCTGAAGTTGTACCTTAAGGTACTGACTGTACAGTCACGCTTGGTGTTTCCACTCGGAACGTATGATCTTGCAGATTCTGGTGGAGTGTCCCGCCGAAGGAAGAAAGCCTCCGAACAGGGAAACCCAGTCCGGAGGGGTGGTGTTCAAGCGGAAACAATAGGAGAGCGCCCGTGCTTTGCAAATGATAGCGGCAATGAGGGAAACAGTGGCACAGGGATCACGAAGAACATTTAAAAAAGGGCCCGTTGAACTAGAAATGAACTTGTTGAAATGTGAAATGAAATGAAATTAAATGTGAAGTGTCAAATGTGAACTGTGAAATCAACTTGTTGTTGAACTAGAAATGAAGCTTGTTTAGCGGGCCATTATTAGTTTGTGCTTCAAGAATGCCATTAGCAAGCCTTGCTGTCATGTTGTGGGCGTAAGCTTTGAAACGCAAACTCAACGTTTGTCCTTGGCTGGGTATCCTAGGGTGGTGCTAGTGTCTGTCGCGGAACGCATTTTAAGAGAAGCGCGATCCAGCACGCAGAAGTCAGTTGCCGATGCCCCTCCCAGCATACGCCCTAAAGTAAGTGTCATACCTTACATGCACGGGATATCCCATAACTTGAAAAAGATGGCCCAAAAGGCGAATGTAAGAGTTGTTTTTTTCTACTCCCAACAAGTTCGGCAGGCTTTGCAGGCTGACGGATCCCAATGGCGTCCCTTCCGATAAGTGCAGAATGCATCACTGCAAAAAGTTTGTCGAGTGCGTCCACCGGGTGGTGTACAACCTCCCGCTTTCATGTGGGAAGGATTATATCGGACAAACTGGGCGTTGCCTCAATGATCGGCTCCGCGAACACAGCAACAATGTAAAAAACGGCTCTGGTGGTTTCTTGGCGATCCACTGTCGCGGTCATGGATGCAAACCTCTTGAGGGTCAATGCACGATTGTTTCCCGTGGCAGCACGCAGCTCATCCGTGAAATATCTGAAGCGCAGATGATCGCGAAATTGGGTGATAAGTGTGTTAGCTTCCCCTCTCTGGCTCTCACAGAAAAAGAATTAAGTTTCTTGGACGCGGCATCACATGACTCGTAACAATGTTACATGAATTCGCACTTTATTTTCTTGTAAGCGCATGCGCGGTCTACGCTGCCTCCCATGTATAAAATCGACGCAGTGGCACAATGAACTTAGTTGAAAGTTTGCGCTTGGTGTGTCGTCTTCTGTCACCTCCGTGTAGTTTCTTATTCGCGCCATATCATTTAAGTAATGGATTACCAACTTGCCCAGAATGCTGCTCTCATTAGGATCAAGTTACATCACTTTTGTATTCTTTAAATAATAGTTCAAGTTGCGACGCTGAAGGAGTTCAGAAACGTCCGCTGAAAGATGTGGTGGATGTCTTATATCCATATTAATTCCAGATTTCTAGCCTTTGCGTAACGAGTGAATGTTTTCCAAAACGAATCCAAATTGCTAAAGTAACTAAGCTCTTCAGAAAGGGTGATCCTAATGATATGAATAATTACCGACCCGTCTCCGTCTTACCTATGTCTTCAAAAGGCTTGGAGAAGCTTACCCATTATCTGCTTTGCTCGTTCTTTGATTTACACAATCTTATTTCAGATGCTCAATATTGATTTAGGAAGAACAAATCGACTGAATTAGCTTTAATGGAACAGAAATAATTTATTTTTTCCGAATTTGGAAAAAATAACTTTATACTAGGCATTTATGTCGGCTTTTCTAAAGCATTCGATTGTATTCATCACTTCACTTTGTTGAAGAAACTGGAAATTTATGGAATCCGAGGACATTTTCTTGAACTTATCAAATCATATCTCAGTTTTCTACAGCAGTTCGTCGAAATCGAAACGTATCGTTCTGATTTAAAATCGATAGTTAAAAGTGTTCCTCAGGGCAGTATTCTTGGTGCGCTTGTTTTTAACATTTACATCAATTATGTCCCTAACCTCTCTACTAAGCCTAAATATGTTTTGTATGCCGACGACGCTAGTGTGTTTCTATCTGCTCCAGATTGCCCTATCTTACACAATGACGCGAATTCTCTCCTTACCAAACTTAATACGTGGTCAATAGTGAACCATTTAAACATAAATATTAATAAGACGAAAGCTGTAATACTTAGACCTAAATCGAGGCAGGTAAATTCTCATGTAAGCTTAATTTATGGTGGTGTAACAATAGAAATCGCAAATAACATTAAAATTCTCGGTGTTACATTTTCTCAGAGCAGGCTATGGGATGGTCACATTGATGCTGTTCTAACTAAGTTAGCTCGAGTAATCGGCATTATTTCACATTACATACCATATCTCCCGTATCAAGTAACGATCCTGCTTTATAATTCCCCGTTTTACTCTCATCTTAATTACTGCTTCCTGGTATGTGGCACAAATTTGCAAAAGATCTTTATACTTCAAAAAGAGCTTATCCGAATACCTTTTAATTTACCATACAACAGTCACTCGCAAGCTCTTTTCTCCAAAGAATAGATAATACCAGTATTCAACCTTTACAATCATAAGCTAGCACTTGCATTCCAGCGCGAACTAAATTATCATCTTGAGTCTCTGCATGATTTGTCATTACTGGAAAAGAGCACTGTGTGTTACCCTATCCGTCATAATGAGGAGTGGATTGTACCAACTCCTAGAACCAACTACGCAATGGAAAAATTACCCTTCACACTTCTGACTCTATTAAACAACTATGAAAAATCCGCGACTGACGTACCCAAAATATCTAAACATGAATTATGACAGCTTCACTGAACACATTCTTAAAAACTCAACCTGTATTCCTATAATGTGTATATTTGATCTTGTGTTTATTGTACGGATTTATGCCCTCTGTATTTATTGTATTGATTGTTGTTCTATATTTTTTATATTTTTTCTTATTTTTGAAATGATCATGTTATTTTTAGCTCTGCTAAATTGCGAAGGGATTATATGTACACTTGTGTGTGTCTTTCCCTGCTTTGCTGTTGTTGACATGTAGAGGGGGGCTGTGGGCCTTTGTCAAGCTGCCTTTTACGAGCAGCTTTTACCCACAACCTCCTCCATCATCCCGATGGAAATAAAGATTATTTTTCTTATTATTATTATAACCTGACCGATCTTTCCACGAGGACAGCCAGCAAAGGGCTTGGTGGTGGGTGACAATGTCAAAAGAGCGCCAATATAGGTAGGAAGCAAATTTCGACGAGTACGACGGCGTACTCGTCGTCACGTATGCCCACCAAGTCCAACACCGCTGGCGCCCGTGTGTACATCTGCAGGTGGTGTGGGATCGTAGTGTCGAAGAATCTGTGGCAAAATAAGTAGGCGACGCAGTTGCTTGAAGGCTTCGTCACACGAAGGTGACCACGTAGAAATGCCATTGCTAGCGCTGGAGCAAATTGGTCAGCGGTGCGATGATAGTTGCCCATTTTGCGCACATAACGCCGAAAGTAAGAGCAGAGCCCTAAAAAGCTGCGGAGCCACTTAAATGGCCCCTCAGCAGGCCACCTAGCAAATTTCGGTTATACGCTGGAAGTTGTCACTTGTACTCCAGGGAGCGTTCTACCGCAACATTCTTCTAATCGCTTCATTAATAGGGGACATAGAAATATTTCCGTGCCGCGAACCCATCATTTGAGGAAGCGAGCGCTACTATCAAGATAGACACTCCTCCGCCAACGAAATTCCTTCCCTGCGTTCTCCCATACCGGAGCTCGAATACCGCGTGACTCATACGTCACAGGTGCCGCCTTCATTTTTAACGCGACAGCGTTAAGGCTCCCGTTCAGCGGAAGAGGCGGCGGCGAGCACGGTGTACGGCATGCAGAGAAGCCACGTCATGTCCACGTGATGGATCACAATCATCTAAATTCATAACGCAAATCATTTTAGCTTTAAACAAAAAGTGTCCACATTCTAGGATTCGAGCTTGGTCCGTCGGGTAGGGAGACGCACTCGCGAGTTGGACGCCCTATCGCTTCGCCACACAGGCGAGCTTGCAAGGGGCGCATATAAGCGGGGTTTATATGTATGCTGTGCGGTCTTTCACATGGAACAGTATTTGAAGACCGTTGGCTCTGAGTGTGGGCACGCTGTCGCCATATAAGAAAACAGCGACCTGCTGTTCCCCAAAATAAAGCTGTATTCGATGGCTGTTGAGTGCCACCATGCGACTGCTGCTGCCCCCGCCCACCACACTAATTACACCGCTGTCCAACAGATGGCGCACAAGCTCATGCAAGCTTCTTTCTTCATTTCTTCAGCGTCCAGCGTGCTGCAGCCAGTTCTGCAATGGCTAATGTGCCCAGTTCGTCTTTGGTGTCGTGTGCTGGGCGGTCATCGGTACCTTATGCTGGGCCATCTTCTGAAGCGTGCGCTGGCCGATCGGTACCACCGCCACGGCATCCAGGGAGACGGTGGAAGAGAGGTGCGGAGAGAGAGAGAGACAACATTATTTATCCCATCTTAAAGGGAAAGGGGCTGCGGGAAGAAGGCGAGGGAGGTTATCCTACTCGCGGTAGGCCTCCTCTACCACCTCAGCCCACCTCAGGATAGCTTCCTGAAGTTCGGGGTTGTAGCTGCGCATGGCAGCCTCCCACAGCTCCCTACTACTTAAAACTCTACAAAGATTAGGGGGAGGGGAGTCGTTCTTGCATTGCCACATAATGTGGTAAAACGGTCGACTCTGCTAGCAGGACAAAACTTGCAGGTTCAAGTAGGGTATATTCCCGGGTGAATTTTGTGACGTAAGGCAGGAGATAGAAAAGTGCGAGTCTGTAGTTTACGCCATAGAACCTCGTGTATGCGTAACGACCGAATCATTAAAGGAGGGAGGGTTAGGCGACCTAGGCGGTAATGGCCGCAAATGTCGTGATATGTAAGTAATCTGTCTTTGGAGGTGAATGCTGGAGGGAGATTATTGGCGTCTGAACCGTCCCCTAGTCTAGCCTGTGCTCGGTTCGTGAAAGCTCGAGCACTTAGGTGGGCCGCTTCATTGCCGATTAGGCCTGCGTGAGCAGGTGTCCAGATTAAACTCAGAAGTTGGGCGGGCGGATTGTGGGATAGAATGGCTAGGGCTGTCCTGCAAACCCTACCCGCTCCGAAGTTGTGTATGGCAGTTTTGGAGTCACTTACTATGACAGAGTAATTGGGTATTGTTGCGGCGAGTGCCACCGCCGCCTCCTCTGCCTCCTCCGAAGAAGAGGCTATAATGGATGCTCCCGTCGCAATACTGCCACTGGAGTCAACGACTGATATGGCGAATTTGTGTCCACACGGATACTCTGCGGCATCGACATAGAGCACGTCTTTGCAGTTAAATAACTTTTTCTGCAGGGCTTTAGCTCGTTGTTGCCTTCTATGTTCGTGATGAACAGGGTGCATATTCTTAGGGAGAGGAGGGATATGAAAGTGCTCATGTATCGAGTGGGGAATATTGAATTTCTCATTGGTCATGGGTGCTGGGGCAATACTTAGGGAGTTTAGGATGTGCCTACCAGTGTGGGTGTTCGATAAGCGCTGGTATTGAGCGCTCAGGTGGGCTTCTGCGAGCTCACTAAAAGTATTCAAGGTACATGTCGCCAAAAGTCTCTCAGTAGAAGCTCTACTGGCACTCCAAGGGCAGATTTGTAGAGTCTGCGTACCAGTGAATTAACTTTATCTTCCTCGGCCCTAGTTAAGTGGAGATAGGGAAGGGAGAATGTGATTTTACTGAGAGAAAACGCATGTACCAGTCTTAGCAATTCTGCCTCGCGGAGACCTGCGTGCCTATTGTACACCCTTCCTATTAGCCGTGTGGTGTGGCCTACGCTGGCAGTAACCGTAAGTGTATACGTATTGAGTCGGTTAGATTGAATGTGCATGCCAAGTACACGGATTTTGTCGACTACGGGAATTTGCTTCCCCTAATGTTAATCTGAATGGAGAAAGTGCGAACCAGTGCTGATCCCACACAACGCCAGCGTTGTAGGCGACGCACAGACGCCAAATTGCATGCGCGGGAAGCTGCGGCGAAACGCCAGAAGTAATGCGTTGCATCGCAAACCACGTATTTAGATCGCAACCGACAGGAGCTCAACAGCAGCAAACGCCAGGTGCGTCTGGCGCGACAAGCGGAGGCTGAGCGATTGAGGTGTCAAGAAGACCCTGCACTGCGAGAGCCAAAAGCGGAAATCAAGCGGCTTACGCTTCAAGAGGACCCTGCGTTGCAAGAACAAGCGAAGGCTAGGCCAATGCATGCATCATGACAAGGCGGCGCTCTAACACATTCCATTGTGTGCAGTGCACTGCGTACGAATAAATGTGTGTGTATATACAAGCAGCGTCATGTGAATAAACTGTACAGTGCAAAAGTTCACACACAAGAATAAAACAGTACGGAACCTGTGCTGTGATAATCGTAATAAACGAATTACTGCGAACAAACTACAGTGACTGTGTAAAAATAAAAACCATTGAAGGGAACAATTAAGCTATTGCGTCATAGCCTTAAAGGTGCAGCTTAAGCGTCCCCCTAGCTTTTTTGTCCTCGCTTTCTTGCGGCACGGCGTACTTCGCTGACGGCGTCGCGCGCGAGCTGTTGCTATTGTCTCTATGCGCGCTGTGCACCAAGACACCTGACTAGCGGTATAAGTCAGTGCTACATAAATACTGAGGCAGACACAAGCGGATCACAGAGCATGATCCCGCGCTGCAACCCTGTAGAAAACGACGTAGTTTCGGTGTCTGCGCGAGCGACTGCACGACGTCGGAACAAGCAGATGAAACGGAACTGTCGCTGCGGTACGATGTAAATAAAGAACACGGAGATATCTGGTTTGTGCGTTTTATTATTTCTCTAAACTTTGATTCGTCTTGTCAAGTAACAGATTGCACAGGTAACAGATGTTGCCTTGAATAATTCTCGAAGTCACGTGTCACTAATGGTGCCGTCACAGCAGAAGCATGTATGAGTAGGCGTATAAGCACGTGTACGTCTCCCTGCGGCTTGGAGCGCGGCGGCCGCGAGGAGAAGGGCAAACGGCGTACGGTTTGAAATTTTATATGTTCTGCTGCGCGTAGAGATGTAATACTTTGCAGATACGATCGTTAGCGCAGATTGTGTTCTCCGCGCTTGTCAGCTCAAAATGGCCAAACTTGGTGAGGGACCCTTTAAGAGTAATGCGCATCGGAAACACTGCAACTGCGCGCAGCTGGAGTGGGTCAGGAAGCACACGGTCCTTCGATACAACGTGTCCCAATATTATTAATTTGCAGGCAATAAAACGGCACATTTGATGTGTTAGAGACCGGCAGAGGTGAGACTGGTCAGTATTTCCCGCAAGCGAACGAGCTGCGTCGGGAAATCTGGTGAAAATATGATGACGTCATCCAGGTAGCAAAGACATATCTTATACTTGTCGTTACAAACGATGGTGTCCATCACAAGCTCGAAAGTAGCGGGTGCGTTGCAAAGCCCGAATGACGTCACCGTGAATTCGTACAAGCCGTCGGGTGTGACGAAAGCTGTCTTCTCACACTCATCTTCGGCCATCGGCACTTGTCAGTAGCCGGAGCGACGATCCAAAGAGAAGAGGTACTCCGCGCCTTGTAAGGAGTCGATGTCATCTGTCCGAGGTAGTGGATAGACATCTTTAGGAGTGATCTTACTGACCCGACGGTAATCCACACAGAAGCGTAATCACCCGTCTGTCTTGAGTACTTATACTACAAGAGACGCCCGAAGAGTGTAGGAAGGGCGAATGACGCCACAATGCAGCATATCCCCCTACTTGCTTCTTAATTTCCGTCGCTCGGCTCCCGACACGCGGTATGGTCGCTGGCGGAATGGAGAATGGGAACCAATATGGATGCTGTGAGTGATGCTCGCCGTGCGTCCCAGGGATGATTGGTCGCAATGAAACGAAGATCAAAAATCGCTGGCCCTACGGAGATGGCAGAACGGCGTCTAAGGCAGATTAAAGAACGTCTGAAGACGACGACGACAGTGGCGATGATAATGTTGTGCCTATGCGTCAAGCTGATAACAGGCCCTGTCGTCGGAAGTATTGAGAATGTGAAGCGGATGAAGGGGTGGAACACGACCTAGTGATGCTCCGTGCAGTAATGTCACAGGGTGTTTGTTTATTTATTATTTATTTATTTATTATACCCTCAGGGTCAGCAGACATTACAGAGCGGAGTGGTACAAAATACAGAAAAACAACAATATTTGAACTACAAGAAGCTGCACAATGTTTCTAAGTATGCGATAGTAGTTATGAAGAGGCCAAATACATGTTACAAAAAATACTATATATATATATATATATATATATACATACAAAGCAGCAGTCCAATTTGTCTTATTATACGATAATAGCTATAAAGAGGCAGACAAAAACAAGATGTTACAGAGCATTGGTTAATGAAGTCACAAATTTTTCATGATCTGAAATAGTTACTACCTATTTGGGAAGCCCATTCCAATCATTTGATGTGCGTGGTATGCAGGAATGTAGGAATGATTCTGTTTTACACAACGGAATGCCAACTTTATGAGCATGATCCAAATGGTGCGAAACGTTGTCATGTTATTGGGGCCGGATCACTCCAGAAAAAGGGAGAAGCAGCGCGCGGAAGCACAAACACACATCAGATTTGTATTGACGCACACAACACAGATAACGGCACACACACGTGACAGTTCCCCAAAATGCCTCATAGACGACATGCACTATATCTACGGATTAGTGGATTATAATTGGCCTATGATTCCGGCGGAAGCGTGTGTCGCCGTGTCGGATACCTCGTGGAACCGATGTCGGCCAGCGGGGTCGGACAGCCGTGTCGGACGGCCGGGTCGGACAGCCGGGTAAGACAGTCGGGTCGGACCGCCTCGCGGGCTCAGGTGTCCCTGCGCAACAGTCGATAGACGGGAGCCTCCGCGTGCCCGGTTTCCCTCCGGCGGGGTATGCGCTCGGGAGCCCACGGCCGCAGTCACCGGGTCGCGTCCACAGCTGGCGGGGTAGCCCTGCGGCCGCTCACCCTAACGCTCGATCACCCGGTTCAGGACCGCCAGCCCTCCTGGACCAGTTGCCCAGCGGAAGAGCGGGGCGAGGTAACCTCCCAGCTGGCGACAGCGTTGACTCGGGTGTGGCGTATAGGCGCGGGCGGCGATGACTCCTATTTGCGAGACGCCCAGCGAGGAAGCTGTTTTCCGTCGAACGCCGAACCTCGCGCACTGCTCACGCCACGGGGCCACGGGCCACGCTCCCTCGCGCCACGCTTTTTGAGGCGCCACTGCCGATGCTCCCAAATTGGTGTCGATGATGATGATGATGGTCCTCTTCGCCACCGCAAGGCACACTGTCTTCATATGTTTAGGCTTCGCACTCCCACGTACCATATATTATCACAAACGTAATGGGGAGGAAGTAATAGTAAATCACGCAGGTAGGGATGATGATACAGTTTGTGAAAAAGGCTTAAGCCAAGCATTGCACGTCGAGAAGCAAGCGTAGGTAGATTAAGGTTAGCTTTCATTGCCGTGATGCTCGCGATTCAACTGTAATTAGAGAGTATAAAACGGACCGAATTATTTTGCACCATTTCAAGCGTATGTACCAAATCATTATAATGCGGATCCCAAACCGGAGCGGCATATTCTAACTTAGGGCGAATGAGTGTTTTATATAGCGTTAGTTTGAGAGACGAAGGTGATTTTGCAAAGTTATGACGAAGATATCCGAGCATGCGATTAGCGTTGCAGACAACATGAGAGATGTGAGTATCCCATGTTAGATTGCTACTGATGTGAACTCCGAGGTACTTATATGAAGATACGCTGTCGAGTAGTGAATTATTTAAGTGATAAATGGGTAAACTAGTAATCTTTCTAGACACTCGCATGAATTTGCATTTTTTAATGTTTAGTTCCATAAGCCATATATTACACCACTCAAAGACTGCGTTATTGTCAGCTTGATGAAGAGCAAACAAATGAACGGATGAGGAAACGCAGGATGGTAAATCGTTAATATAGATGAGGAAAAGAAGAGGACCGGGGACTGAGCACTGCGGTACACCAGAATGGACTCTGCATTCATCAGAAATCGCGCCGTTAGCTGAAACAAACTGAGAACGGTTAGCAAGGAAACTTTCAGTCCAGATTAAAATGCAGGGATCGAGCTTAAGTACTCGTAATTTATAGATGAGCAGTTTGTGACACACTTTGTCAAAGGCTTTAGCAAAGTCAAGGAAAATGCAGTCATCCAAGCACATATTGTCAAGAATGGTGTTTAGTTTGTGTACAAAAAGTGTTAGTTGAGTTTCACACGAGTCTGATTTGTGAAATCCATGCTGTGATGGTGCGAAAAATGAATGGGACTCCAAACAAGTAGCTGGATGAGAAGCCAAGATATGCTCTAGTATCTTACAAGGTATACTTGTGAGCGAAATCGGTCTGAAGTTTAGAGGGGAATGCTTATTGCCTGATTTATGAATTGGAATTACCTTCCCGACTTTCCACTCGGATGGAAGAAAACCATCGTGCAATGATTAATAGAAAATTTTAGTTATGAAGACTGATGTGTAACAAACTGTGCTTTGAAGGAATTTCACATTAATGTGATCATTACCCGGCGCAGAGGATGGATTTAGTGACCTAATGATGCATGCGACACCATCATAGCTGATAATGAGAGGGAACATTACATCATGGTCATATGGTCGTAGGTGTGGCAGAGTGGAATTGCTGGGTAACGAAAACTCTTTTGCGAAAACTTCATATAGTACTCCGGGACACCGGTTGGCCGGTATAGCGTCACCATTAACGTCACTGAGCGCTATTATATTATTGTCTTTAAAATTAACCGTGCGCCAAAATTGTTTAGGGTTACTTTTAAACATAGAATATAATGTGCTGCTTAGGAAGTTATCTTTGGCGTCTTTTAGGGCCTGCGCGCAGTCATCAGCACTCTGTTTGTAGGCTGACCAACTAACATTGCTACGGCTTATTTTAGCCGATTTAAACAGGCGCTTCTTTTATTAGACAAGCGTTTTAGCTGATGATTATACCATGGTATTTTTAGATTAGAGGCGATCGTGTACACAGGGACGTGGCTATCTGTTAATTCAGTCACTTTATTAACAAAGATACTCCAGTTTGACTGAACATTACGGCATTCAATTTCACGCAAGTATTCATTAAGGAACACTGCGAGTTCATTATTACTTGAATGAAAGTCAGCCTTGTTATAATTTCTTAATGTCTTGATCTTTTTAATCGGTTTAGGTCGCTCTAGGCAAACTCTAAATAAAAGTAGGCAATGATCGCTGATACCTGGCAAGCATGTTAGGTCGGAAATAAGATCGGGTCGGGTAGTAAAAATAAGGTCAATTGTATTGGAAACAGACGTGGTTATTCTTGTTGGTTTCTTAGCGATTTGGATCAGCGAAAAGGTATTGCACAATTCTAAGAAATTTAGCGCCATAGAGGAGTTAGGCTACACTGTGGGGGGATCATTGTTCCACATAATATTTGGCATATTAAAATCACCAAGCAAGAAAATTGGCACTGTGGTGTGACGAGAGCAAACACTATGAATGGCATCGTGCAAATCGCTCACAAATGTTGCAGTTAAATTCGGGGGGCGATAGAAGACACCCAAAATTATTTTTTGATGTGCTAGTTTAACGACTGCCCATACAATCTCCTAACTGGATGCAATTTTAATGCAATTTGAAGGCAGCCTTTTATTTGTCGCCAGCAATACACCGCCTCCTTGGCGTGTATCGTGGTCACAGCCGTAAGCAGAAAAATCGCACTAGTTCATGAATAATTCATGGTCCCCGATTTGTGGATGAAGCCATGTTTCGGTTAACGCGATAAAGTCCGGCCCGCACGTGCCGATGGCCGATTCCAGTGCAACGAATTTGTGATAATGCTTCGGATGTTAGTAAAAAGAATTGAGGTATTCGACAGGTTGCGTTTGTTGACCCTGTCGCGTTCCTATCTCACAGAGCGAGCATGGGACGTTGACTGCCCAGGCGCATACTATGTATTGTCTGCAGCTCTGCGGGTTCGTGACGACTCGTTTTCTTTGACACATTGACTTATCCAGTCGTAGACATATTGTTTCTCATTTATCATTAACATTTTGTAACTTACTTGGTAGGCGGGTTCGCCAGGTTGATCTTTAGCAAACTGAAATAGTTTGCGCCTCAATTCACGTGTGGCTGCACAAAAGTCTTCGCTAACGCTTACATTTTTCTCTTTCAGTATTGCTCTTGCTGAAAGAACTTTTTCTTTTAATTTGAAATCAGAAAATTTGACGATCATAGGGCGGCATTTGTTTTGCGAATATCCTCCTAAGCGATGGGCGCGCTCGATCGCGCTGTCCGACAGGGCGTCAAGCGCACCTGCTAAGATGGACCTTATATTGGACTCGGATTGTTCCCACGATTCTTGAGAATCTGGAATGCCTGGTAGAATTATGTTGTTGCGCTGGGAGCGGTCCTCTTGCTCGTTCCGGCGTGATTTTAAATAGCCAAGATGGACGTCAACTGACTTGACTTAGTCCTCTTCGTGATCAACAGCGCGTTCTAGGAGATCAATCGATTTAGTTTTTGTTTCAAGCTCATCAAGCCTGTTCTGGATTGATGTAACTTGAGCTTCGATTTTCTTTTGGCTCGTCCTTATGTGTTTAACATCAGTTGCCAACTCGTTCTGAACTTTAGCGGAATGAGTTGAGCGCGTATGAAGGTATTTAATGAGGGTAAATATGACTGTCATCTTTTCGGAAGGGTCATCAGGCAATGAATTCATATTGAGCAGGGCTTTAGTTCGCCTGTCAGGGCCCGGATTTGCTTACACATCACCAGAACGAACTAACAAAAGAAGCACCGAAAAACAATCACAGGCAATGTTAAGCAAGCACTTCCGGGCACGGCAGCAGGACCAAACAAGGATTATCATTCTTTTAGCGTACAAAGAATATGGCTTACAGACCTGTAAAAGGCAGAAGCGTGGAAATTGAAGCATACTGCTCCTAGCTGTGCCTCCGTGCCCACTGAAGAGACCGTTGCACCGCCGTTCATTTATGTCCGCTCCTGGCTGTGACGTCATCATACAAGTAGACCATGCGCAGAAGGATGGGACGGTAGCGCTTGCATCTGGCCTTGATTTCTTTTGCGGCTGAAAGTCAGGCAGTCGGTAACTGCAGTTGCGGGACGGGAACGGCCATGCACGTGTGGAACATGGCGAGGCTTGCACCGACGACGCTTGCAGCACCAGAAAAGAAGCCAGGTAAGCCTGTAAAAGGCAGAAGCGTGGAAATTGAAGCATACTGCTCCTGGCCGTGCCTCCGTGCCCACTCAGACGGACGGGTTACACACAAGCATAGCGGATACTTATTTTGAACAAATATATAAAATTAGCAATCCTAGTAGTGTTGAAGACAGCAAACGGGAGAGGTAGAGCCGTGTGACGTAGAAAAATAGGCGACGGTGTAAGAAGTGCTGCAGCTTCTGGCGCGGTGGAGCAAGATACGCGCACAAGAACCCACATTTCGTGCGGTATGTTCGTATCGGATATAACGGTGAGCTTGGCTGCTCTTTTTACGGAAAGGTCAGGAAGCGGGGCATCGGCAAGCGGGAAAAGTGCCACTTTGACCCGAGCACACTCGTTGATGGCACGATGGTGAAACAAGAAGTCCCAGCCGAGAATGATGTCATGTGAACAAGGAAAGAGCACGAAAAATTCAACAACATAGACAATGCCGTCAATGACCACCCTTGCGGTAGATTGAGCAAGCGGAGCTGTATGCGGCGCTGTCGCGGTGCGTAGAAGCCTACCACACAGCGACGTTGTGACCTTGTGGAGGTTACGACAAAGCTTTTCGTTTATGACAGAAACTGCAGCCCCAGTATCAATAAGCGCACTTACGGCCGTTCCTTCGAGCAAAATGTCCAATAAACTGCGTGGCGACCGTGCAAGCCTTGTAGAAGTCGCGAAGCTTGCAGTTCATTCCTGTGGAACTGCAGCAACTAGATATTCCAAAGGGGCTTCTTCTTCGCCAAGTTGACTGCTTATATTTCCTAGGTATGCTCGATTGTGATGCGAAATCGTCACGAACCACCTAGCGAAGGAATCTAGTTGCGGCATTTCCTAGGTATACATTATTGTGGCACGAAATAAATTTCAGGAAAAGGGACAGAATAAAGAAGACAGTGAAGCGCCAACACTGTCTTCCAGAACCAGGACTCTCGGTCATTAAACATCACAGAAAAGGTAGTAAACCAAGGAGTTACATTCCTGAAGATAAGCCAACGGTGCGCTTATACATTCATGAAAGATCCGCAATCAGGCTAGTTGTCAAAATCAAGGTTCTAGGGTATCACATCGATGGAAACAATGCTAACTATACAACAATACAACATATCTAGAATAAAACAGATGTAGTCGTTAGGCTAATAAGGAGAATCACCAATAGACACAGAGCCTTATGGGAAAACAGCGCTTTGAGGCTAATACACGCCTTTGCTCTCTGTCACTTTACTTATGTGGCTGGATTATTCAAATGGAAGCCGGCAGAACTTAACAAACTTCATGTGATGCTCAGGAAGCTTCTAAACGTAGCGCTAGGGATATCGAGTGAACCTGCTACCGACAAACTCATGAGTCTAAGGATGCACAACAGACTGGAAAAAATCACGGAGGCTGAGCAGCTAGAATGATTGACGAAAATACGAGCGGGCAGCAACATATTACAGACAATAGGTGTAGAACTGACTAAATGAAGGAGCCCAATAGTGGCTGAACTAGAATTAAGGACTGAAGTTAGGAATAAGATCACAACCAGCCCTCTCCCCAGAAACATGCATCAAGAATATAATATCAAAAGGAGAAAGGCAAGAGCACTCTTTCAGGAAATAGAGCAGCAGAACCAAGTGGCAGCTATAGGTGACGCTGCCTGGGTGAAATGTAAAGAAGTATATACGGCCATTGTGTCAAATTCTCAAGCAAAGGTGCAATACGGTATCACTATTTTTTTATTTTTACCAAGGACCCTCTGTTGACGGAACAAGCGGCAATTGTTCCATTCATCCGGAATAATAAGTGGAACTGCATTTACAGTGGTTCAAAAGCCGCTTTAAAGGGTTTTGATAAAGGCTACGTAGCTGGATTTGCAGCTAAACTTTTGAAAACATTGGAATTATGAGAACTGAAATCCGACGGTTTCCTGCCAATATGTGGAAAGCGGACGAGATTCGATTAGACCTCAATGAGGTTGCTTATGACTTGGCACAAGGACTTCCTAACCATGGCAGCCACAACCGAGCCGTTCACCATCAAGCCAGGTAATATAGAGATCAGTTAATAACTTACATTGACATTACCAAACATTACTATTTCGGACACAAGCAATTCCCATTGCCACATTCAAAACTGAACAGGGTACATGGAGTCTCACTGCGCTTATTGCAAACAGGTACATATTCCACGCCGTACGACATTAATAAAATATATCCAGACAGGGAGATTAAGATGGACTGCAACAATTGTAATGGCATCATTGGAATCGGACATATGCTGAGGAGGGTGTCCCGCGACTCTCCTAAACCTCGTTGAATAATCGACACAGTGGGAAAAATCGATTCAAAGCCCACTTTTTCAAGACCAACTAAGGCCTGCACAGAGCGCCCGTGATGTTGCTGAATGGTTTGGCCTGACAGTGCCAACGTGGGAGGTACCCTCCTTGGCTTAGAGTCGAGCCTCCGGACTTTATTTCAATCAGTTTTCACACACAAACACACACACACACACACACACACACACACACACACACACACACACACACACACACACACACACACACACACACACACACACACACACACACACACACACACACACACACACACACACACACACACACACACACACACACACACACACACACACACACACACACACACACACACACACACACACACACATCTTTCCTTAATTATCTTCCTCTGTCGTGAAATGCATCAACTACATCTGTCCCATTTCTCAGTCAGCTAAAACTGAACACAAGTAAAAGCTGAACTTTTTTATTTTACTCAGACGATTCTTTTTGAAAAAAAAACTCAAATCGACGTAGTGTGAAGATGTCGATCTGCAGCAGCAATTTTCATTCACAACTGAAATTTGTCCGTAATACAATGCAATGCGAAAATATTTAACCATCGCGGCTGGGTCTTCTTTTGGGGGGGGGGGGGGGGGGGGGTTTAGCCTTGGCAGTACATGTCGACAAAGAGTGAAAAAACTTCTATAACAGAACAAACACGCACTCAAGTCGTTCATTACAAGTATTTCACCGGCAGCAGATGGGCTGCTGTCAGGACGAATGAGTCGAGCGACACTGGTCTTATGTCAGTCCACTCAGGCTTACACAGAACTGGTTTGCTCATGCAGAATGGATACCTGCTCAGAAAATAGAGTGAAGTACTTGTGGTTACCTGTTGTCACTAGAAACTTGCAAAACATTGCAGCACTGGAAATCGTGTTGTTATACTCGCGGACAACTTTCTGTAGCTATGAAGGGAAAGCTAGGGGCCCGTGGCTGTTACGCATGTGTTGCCGCACCAAGTAGTCGGGCAGTGCTTGACAGTGCTTTTCGTTACTTGGAACGGACGCTGAATCGACGCCGCTTCCACGTGCGACGGTTTCGCGTTCACCCAAACGCGGAGCGGAAGCGCCGCAAAATAAGCAGTCTGTTACACTCAGTGATGTGTTCTGTCTTGCTTAACTGTTGCTAATAAAGTGTTTCTTCTCGCTTCCCCCGGCATAATCTAACATGAGTTAAAGTGCGGAACTCTTTTCAGAAGAGCTCTCACTTGTGCGCGTTTTGCCTCCTTAGCTTTCGCTTCATAGCCACAGAAAATAGTCCGCGAGTATAGAACACTGCAGAGCCGTACAAGTAATGTGATGCCTCGATTTAGCCATCATCAGGCAACAAAGCCATCATGCTTCGTTGACCTGGGCGGCTTGCCCGAACATTTATCAGCTAAAATATTACGAATTTAAGAACGCGCTCTTGTGCGGACTAGGCGTCGTCTATGAGCATTTAAGAACGCGTTCGTAAACTTGTTATTATTTTCGTTATTAAACGTGCGTGCAAGCCGCCCCTGGTTTCTTGCGTCTTACCTTCCTTGCTCGCCTGACAAAGCTTCTCTGTCTCATCTTTCCCATCTTCATACTTGGCACGACAAGCGAAGGTGATGACCGATGGCGATCCGACTTGTGACAGGGCTGAGCGTGTAGCAAGGGTGACCGCAGACGAGTTCGACGGACGCAAGAAGTCAACCACTCCCGCGCCTCGCCCGATTGAAAATTCACAAAAAGAATAATAAAGAAGCAACCACCTAGAAAGGAGAGTTTTTCGCTGTTCACATAAATTTCCTTAGCTTTAGAAACTTGTGAACGACAAGAAATGTGAGCATCAACATCTACTTTACTCCGTTCAACCAGATGCTAGGATACCCGGCAACCGCTAGGAGCGCGCATGTTCCTTGAAACTGAAGCTATCGCTCGCCTTTCGGCGTTTACTAGGGCTGCGTCAAGGCCGGGGCGCCGCGTTCATGTCTGCGCGCGCACGAAGAGAACAGTGCGCATGCCCACGGCTAGTGCGAATGCACCCGCGCAGTCCAGCACTCCTCCGTAGCGAAGTCAGGCACCTAGCAATTTCTAGCGGATGGCGCCGCAGCTAAGTTAGATGACACATGGCCGATATTTGTGAGAGCAGGCAGCTTTTCTTCCGTCAGTCCTATTTGCTACTCCAAGTAAATGCTCGCTACCTAGCGGCCGCGCCGAAAAGCAGCCGTTTCAGGTTCAGGCTTGAAGCGAAAGGGGGTGTCCTATCACAGCATGCGCTGAATGCCTCATAGTTCTCAAGTCGTTGTGATGCTGCCGCGCACACGCCGAGAAATGTAAAGAAAAAAAAAAGACGGATGTCGAAAGACTTTCATTGTCTACTAATATGCCTGTCCTCGTGGTGGAAAAACAGCAATGCATGATTTCATCGTTTCCAGAAATAAGAAGAGGACGTACATCGAAGGGCGTCTTGGATAACAAACTTCCGCTTGTAAAAGCGTGGCTGATACCATAACGGTTTGTTCGAAACAGTTCACTGGGGACGACGTTTTTCTTCTCGGTGAGTAGACATGTGCTTTCTTTTTGTTTATTTTTAATACCTTGCTGGCTTTTCAAATCGCGGAGTGTATTTCCTACAGGCAGGAATTTGTCGAGTTATAGTGACGCACGTTAAAGCTTCATTTGGTTTTACTTAAAGCTTTCTGCGCCAGCTTTGGTGTTACTAATGCTCTATGCGGCAAGAGTATTCTCGATAATGTCATCTTGTCTGCAGGCACCGTGGCTGGAATACTAACTACCTCGGAAGTTCACAAGTTGATCATGATACATGTTTTGCCGCGAGGCAAAATTTCGTTTTCTTAACATGGTTTAGTTTATCAAGGCACGTAGAAGATGCTGGTTTCTCATTCAAAGCGGCGATTTACCAGTTTTTGCTCACAAAAAAATTTAGAACTGCAAACAGCGTTAGTTCAACATTTGGAGCATTCGACCTGCGCAAAGCAGCGCTATATAGTTTGCTTTCCGACAATGTGCACTCAGGTTACTTCTTTACAACTGGTTCAATTCGTTTCGAAGTCATTCATTTAACTAACAGAACTTACTTTGCCAAAAGAAAACCCTCGGTAAATTTTGAAAACATGTTGGAAGAAACTCAACTTAGTGCAATTGGTTTTTGCTCACTTCTCGCGTTTTACTAGGTGTGACAATTTCTACCGGCGGCGGGTGCCTGGCGTGTCGCCACGCCCGGGCTCTACCGCGAAGACTGCGCACTCCGAGCACAAACAGGCGCCAGTCATCGCCCGCAGACACTCCTATCAGACGTGTCAGCTAATTATAAAAAAAGGAGGTGCACCCCGACTCACAAAGGGAACTTTCTTTTTATCCCGGGACACAAAAACACGGCGAAAAACTTAGCTTTTGGCCTTGTTTTATAAGTGCAGGATATCCATATGTGGCTTCTCAAAGCACGACAGACGTTCGTGCCTATATATTGCGAGTTGCTGTATCTGATGCACTACAATACGAGTCGCAGTGCAGAGTTGACTAAGAAGGTCGAAAAGTGAAGTTTCGTAACTGTAGCAGTGGAGCAACGCCCCGAACAAGTGCTAGCACCTTCCGGAGGTGCTCGCTCCGCACATTTTTTTAACCTCCGGCTCACTAGAAATGCTTTTCGCATTTCAGAAAATCTTATGCGGTTCGCTGGGCATGCCGGACGTTCGCCAACACAACGCAGCCATTTCCGCGATATAGTCGCTGACGTCATTGATAGATAGATTAGTAGTGTTTATTGGCGCAAGGGCCAGATGTGGCCAAAGAGCGCCAAGTCGATGATCAGTGCTTCTCAATGATATGCGAGTATTAATTGCGAGGAGTAATAAAACACGGCTGTATAGTGGCCTAAAATATTCACTAAAAAGTGCAAAATATGCATGTGGTGCAATGAAGATGAAAAAGAACTTAAAATTTATTCGGTTTAAACTGCGTAAATTAAGAATATCTACATATTAAAAATGACAGTTATTGATCGTTTCTCCGATGACAATAGATGTTTCACGGGATAGGGATGATCAGTAAAATATGTAGAATCTGTAGCACTAGTGCCTCAGCAAGGCCTTGAAAGCAAGGGCTGGGAGACACGTGCTCTAGAAAATGGTTTCGTTGCAGCTACGACCTCCAGGTGGAGGCCGTGCTACAAGTAGCCTGGCCAAATCACTTGTAAGGTGTCCGTTTCAGTTAGAAAGTTTAATGCTGATTCAAAAATAAAAAGGGGTTCATTGCTGAGAAAGAATGCTGGGTGTAATGGTGAGTGTTGGAGATAAGCAGAGGGAAAGTACTTTTTTCTTTCTGCCTCTATTTCTGTGCATTCGATAAGAACATGGATAACTGTAAGCCTCTTGCCACATTTGGTACATGTCGGAGGTTCGCTTCCCGTCAAAAGGTAGGAGTGAGTGGCGTAAGTATGTCCTATTCTTAACCTACAAAGAAGCACTTCCTTATGTCTTGCTGTTCTTTCAGATATCCAGTTCCCTAATTTTGGTTTGATAACGTGTAGCTTATTCTCTACTGCATTATCCCATTGGTCCTGCCAGTGCTTCCTCAGTTTGTGGCGTAAGAATGGCTTAAGTTCTGTTGCTGCTATGGGTTTATTCACATCCGTTTCATTAAAGACGACTGACGTTGCACTTTCGTCAGCAGCTACGTTACCTTTTATACCCCTATGGCCAGGTACCCAACATAGGACTATGTTTTGGTTGTATGTTAAGGCTAAGCATAGTTCTGTGTATAGTTTATTAAAAATAGGGTTCTTATGTTTTCGAAAACTCATTAAGGCCCTTACTACGCTTAATGAATCTGTGAAAATGATGGCCTTATTGAGATTTCTTTGTCTGATATGTTTTACAGCTGAGAGTATCGCGTACGCCTCAGCCGTGAAAATACTTGTGTTAGGATTTAGATCGCTGACGTCATTGAGACCAGCCTAAAGTGGGTCATCGGCAGTAAGGACCCTTTCGGCTTCTACGAAACACCGCGATTCAACACCATAAAAGAGAGAGAAATATGATCGCAGCACCCAGTGAAAGACCCACCGTGAACCTAGGTGTTGTAGGCGTCGCGGAGTATAGGATTCTAGAGTTGCCAATTCGCAAAACGGAAAGTAATTTTCGTGGTGGGAGTAAACAACTCTTCCAAACCGCTGCGCTCACACGCGAGGGTTTTTTCTTGGGTCGAGGAGGCTTTCAGCCGCTCAGGTACTGCTACGGCGGTTTGAGATGAGAAAAACAGGATTCGGCAATGCTATGTGACCCCTTCATGATTAGGAAATGATTGCAGAAGCTTTACAAAGGGCAAGGCACGTGCTGGTGGCTATTTAATCTGAAATGCGCGAATTTGTTTGTGCGAAGATAGTCACGCTACATTTACGAGGGTAGAGTGGTATATCTCTGCAATAGGTCATCAAAAGAATGATAGAAAGTATGCACAGCCACTGACTAGCCCCTTTCATCGACCTTTACAACTACCTATCCATTGTTGGCTTTGTTTGCGAACGAAGCACTCTAAGTGGTAGCAATAAGTGTGCTTCTTGAAATGCAAATATTCAAGGTGAGTGGTCACTGAAAATGCAAACAGAAATTAATTATCAGTTAATGCGCATCAAGCTTTAAAAAACTTTATTGTGGAATAACGAAAATCTCTGTTCTCCTGCGTGCGTTTGCCTGCTGTGTGCGGCAGTTTCAAGGGCGCATGTAGCGAGAAGTTGTGCGCGAAGCGTGTAATGCTACGTTATGCAACTAGTTACTCGTTTATTAGTGCATTACATTTTCGGCCCAAGCAAGCATGATCATGATTATGCGCAGCATGATCAAACTTTCATTAAGCCGAATACATATATCCGCATGTCTGCTTACGACATGGTTTTTTTTTTACTTATATTATTAAAAAATATTTATTTATGAATGCCTTACAGGCCTTCGCAATTCACTGGGTAAGAGAAAAACAACGTAAAACATCAACGTAAAACAACGTAAAAACATCAACGTAAAGCTAGTTCAAAAAAACAATGAAAAAAAAGCGTCTGCACAACAAAGCTTTATGCACACAGAGTAATTGTATGCTGATCAGTATAGTCAACATAATAAAGTGCAATTGAAATTAAAACTCAAAACAAAAAAAAAATACGGATCCTTACATACTAGTAAAAGTTACACGAAGATCATCGCACGTGTCTGATGGGTCCGCATGCATTTAGCGCAATTCAAATCGCACGCCCACGAGCGCGGAGTGATGGAACTGGATACGCCATCACCGCCATATAATGCCATCGTTGAGTTAAACGGCGCCTCACAGGTGGCGCTACGGCATTTAAGGCAAAACGCAAACGCGCAGCCCTGTCGAAAGCGAGCGAAGACATAGCGTTGGATTCGTGGCTGCAGCTGCTCTTGTTCAAGTGACATGGCCCGTTCGGGGATATGCGGCATCTAGACCTGGCATTCTCTGCTACTTGCAGTTTGTGTGAGTTTAACTGAAGTTTAATGACGAGTGCTCACATCACCGGGCTAGTACCTGAATATCACGTCAAGTTTCAAATCGTGTCCTACACTTACCTCCGCGATTACTAAAGCTCTGCTCGCGATAATATTGACGGAGTAGATTGTACCCGTGCATTCGTCATTCACTTAGCTTGACCTAATATATGCTTTTTAGTGTCCCTTTAAGCAAACCCAGGTGGCAAGAAGCATTCCGGAGAGCCCCACTATGTCGTACCTCATATAACATCATGGTTTTGGCACGCTAAACCCTAAAATTTATCTCCTAGAAAAACCGCCGAGTGCTAATAATGTCATTAGTATTGTTTGGCTAATTCAGGCATTGTGCACCTATCTATCTATCTATCTATCTATCTATCTATCTATCTATCTATCTATCTATCTATCTATCTATCTATCTATCTATCTATCTATCTATCTATCTATCTATCTATCTATCTATCTATCTATCTATCTATGTTTTTAATGCCAGCACAATTCCTCAAGTTGTCAATGTACTTACTTCACTAGATATGTGTTAGTCATCGTGGTGCGTCGTAGTTGTTGCATTGTCGCTACCTACGCTTCATCACCCACTCTCGTCATGCCGTCGCCGTCACGCGATAGTCGCTATACAGTCGTGACGTATTCCTTGACATACCGTCGTCGCGCCATTGTCGCCATGCAGTCTTCGTGATACTCAAGTCGCGATCACATTGTCTCTATGTCATTGTCATGAGATCATAGTCATTGGGGCTTCGTCATAGAGTCGGTCTGATGCAGTTGGGGTAGTTCCATTATCGTCATACTAACTTTGTCTTCTCACTCTTGCCATACCGTCGTCATCATTATATTAATGTCATACAGTCGTAGTTATACCATTCTCATCATGTCGTCCTTTTCGCGCCGTTGTTTTACCATCGTCATCACTTGAGAAACGTAATCTTGTCGTCATGCGGTCGCCCTTATGTCACCTTCGTAGTCCCTTCAACGTCATTCCTTCTTCGTCATTATATCGTAATTATGTCTTCATTAAATAGTGATCCAGCCACCGTTGTTATGCCATCATCGTCATAGCGTCGTTGTCATGTACGGGGTGTCATATCTTCGTCGTCTAGCCGGCGTGTTTGTTCCATTGTCTTCATTCCAGCTTCGTCATTTGGTATCGTCACACTTTCCTCGTGACGCCCTTGTCATCATACAGTTTTCATGATAGCCGTCATCACACCATCGTCTTCACACACTGGTCATCTCATTGACTCATGCCTTGTTCGCTACGCTGTCGTAACACCGTCGTCGTGAGCACATTGTCGTCATACAGTCTTCGTGACAGCCGTCATCACACCATCTTCTTCATGCGCTCGTCGTCATCTAAATGACCTATGGTTTCGTTGTCACGCTGTCGTCATATAATAGTGCCATTATTTCAGAATAAAAATCTAATTATTGTCATGCCGTCGTCGTCATGCCGCCTTCGTCGTTCCATCGACGTCATCAGGAAGTCATGCTCATGGGCGACTTGGACAAGCGAGTGTCGTAGAAATTGGGCTGATGTCGGTGACAGTGTATGCGACATAGAGCTGAAGCAATGGAAGCCTTGGAATGACCGCTACAAATTATAAAAAGAGGTCTTCAGGAGTACGGCGTGTCGCCACATTGCTTGAATGCTAATCGCATTACCTTTGAAAGCCATCATCAGGTGGAGTCTTGGCATAATTTCTTTCGTTGGCTTAACTGCTAAAAATGCCGAGCAAGATGTTTTTACAGATACCAGAACGCACGAAAACCATTTTTGTGTATTCTCTCCACACCAGCTGCGCGAAACCTCGCAAGTGTGGCTGTGCCGAACATACTACAAGCGCACAGAAATTCTCAGATTTGTGTATAATTAAAGAAACAAGGGCGGCTCATTTTCTTTCTTCTGCTCACGCGATATGAATACTCATTTCTCTTCTCAATGTGTAGCGGCAAACGTAAGTCATTATATATATTCTCTCATTGTACAGAAACGTGCAAAAAGCATCAAGAAGAGAACAATACCTATGAAGAAAAATGCTTTTGTTGTGAATAACAATGGGTCCTCATCTTCTTATGACATCCCTTTTTGTATATATACTGTGAATTGTAATTGGACCTAGTGATCTGTTGACTATTTAGCTCTAATTATATAGGGTTATGCCTTGTGGATGGCTCCTGAAACTGTTTCAGAACTGAGCCAAATAGGCTAGCAGGAAATGCCGAGAAGGGACTGGTAATTCACTTGCCGCTACATGACGGTACATTTATTCATTAGCATAAACATTTTTTAACCAAATGTTGACTGCACGTTAAGTTGGTAACGCATTCAAGTGATGGTTTTCTTCCTACTACCGAGATTTCTTGAGTACAGCCCACACCACACGCTAGGAATGGGTCCGGGGATGTCATGAATGGCTGCAGTTCTTCCTCCGAATCCTTGGCCGCCTGCGGGAGGTGAAGGTTGTTTTGTTTTAAACATGTCACATCAACACACCAAAGGGCACCGCTCGTGGCTGTCGCTTTTTGCATTCTTGGTCACACGCCTATTAAACGCCAGAATGTCATGCGCATGAATTGGTTTCTTTTCCTTTTATCCTCTGCAGGCTTCAACACTAGCTAAGGAGGGCAGGTGTTTAAAGTCTTAACTCGGCGCCTCATGATGATTCGATTGCATGGTGGCAGCGCGAAGGAAGAGCCGTTGTCCGATAAAGAGACGCTTTATATAAACACCAAGGCGTCTGTCTAGGTCCAACCACGAACCTTCGCTCTCTCTCACGCAACCAAAACATAAGTTTTAAACCCTCAGTTGCAAAAAAGAGTCACAAATTAGCCAATCACATATGCGGGTTCACACCATTGTAACCAATAGCACAAAATCATTCCTTTCTTACGCGGCATTGGTGAAAACAGTGGCACACTTTACAATACGCAAGAAGATAGGTTTGCTCAAAGTCACGTGTCATCTCCCTATTACCAACGCTAGGCTACGAATATCGGCGTTGATATGCTCCGACACCAGAGGCGAGGCTCAAGGTGGCACTTCTGACCATAAGCTGCCCGTGTCGTTCTCTTTTCTTCTGCAAAAAGCAGCAACGGAAGCAGCGAGAATGTTCCCACGAAACGATGGCCTATTGATGGCATGTTTGGCGGACAGTGGGCTGTCTTGCCAGTACTAGGAAACCTCGATCCCCGTAGAACTGTGAGCCGCTTCGCTTGAACGCTCCAAACACCGTAATTACAAACCGATGGCGATCGCACTCAAAAGCATCCATCGGTCGTAGTGGACGTAAAAATACGGCCGTTATCACACGGCATTCTCAAAAGGCTCGCGCGGAATTACTTCGCACTGTAATCAACAGTTTAATAAGTTTGCATGGGCTTGACTCCTCTAATACAAGACACATGAACAGGCCGGAGTCCCAATTGTCCTGTTGCATAATGTCTCTCAAGGTGACCACTCCACACTGTGATTTACCCCCCCCACGCGAGACCCACTCTGTGCGCCTTAAGATCATCCAGAGGACACTGAAAGGGGCGACGGGATTAGTGTCAGGTATGTTCTAAGCTCGATGGATCGCACTGGCAAATGAATGCCTATTTCACACGCTAAGCAAACATTTCGACATTATGCACAAAAATATTCATCTGTCCGAGCTACCCTAAAACGACACTTAACGCTTGTCTCCGAACATACGAAACAAAGCCCTTCACGGTGATTCGAATAGGCAAACTAATTCAATGGCTAAAGATAAAGTAATATATAAGTGTGATTCAAGCTTAACGTCTTATTGACTAAACAAATATATAACACACCCCGAATGATCATGCGAAATGCCAAAGTGCATCAGCAGCCTTGTTCAGCGCATCTTTGATGTGAACGATGTCTATGTCGTACTTCTGGATCGCGAATATCCAACGTGTTAGCTTAGCACTGGAGGGAGCCGCGTGAGTCAGGAAAGTCAGTGTATCATGGTCAGTTGTTATTTTGACCTTTGTGCCAAATAGCCATGTACCCAAAGACTCTAGCGCCCCCACAACTGCAAACACCTCCCGATCAAATATGGACCACTTTTGTTACGATGGGCTCAACTTTGTACTAAGAAATGCCATTGGTCGCTCCATTTCACCTACTTTTTTGGAGATACAAGCGCAAACTGTCATTTCCGATGCATCCGCGGCCAAACAAAAGCATTTTCCAGAGTCTGGTGCTATCAACCCAGGAACTGACACGAGGGCCTTTTTAACTGAATCGAACGCAACCTGTACCTCCAAGTTCCATGGCAGCGTGTTCGGAACCGTTTTGTTTGTCAGCACAGTCAGCGGTAAGACAAGTATTGCATAGTTAGACACATGGTCTGGACAGTATTGAGAAGCCCAAGGACACTTCTCAGTTCACGTTTCGTCTTAGGTGGCCTCAGCTGCTGGATAGCACGTACCTTATCAGAGTCAGGAGCATGTACACCTGATCCTGCTACGTGCACGAGATACTTAACCTGCGGCTGGGCAAATTTGCAATTTACCGGGTTTACCGTGAGGCCTGCATCCTGAATTGTTCGTAATACTGCCCACAAGTGGTGTATGTGGTCTCGCCACATCTCAGAAAATATGGATATGTCGTCAATGTATGCACAAGCATGTGACCATGATTGCTTAGCAACTCGTTGACTATTCACTGGAATCTTGCCCAAGAATTGCGTAGTCTGTAAGGCGTAACCTTCCAGGCATAAAAGCCGCAGGGTATTGCGAACGCTGTCAGCCTTTGCAATTCTTTGTCATATGGTATTCGCCAATACCCGCGGGACATATCGAAAGCTGGTATGTACTTTTCCATGGCTATAAAGTACAAAGGCTAGGTCACATTTCCCATGGGAAATTGGTAAGGTTTTGTGAAGGCGTTTAGGTTCCTGTAATCTACACATATTTTGATGGATCTGTCCGGTTTGGCCGTACACACCACTTGATGGGCAAATGCGCCCTGCTCTGGGAAGATAAAGTCCAACGCCAGCAACCCTTGCATTTGCCATTCTACTTCAACCCTCAAGGCCATTTGTACCCTATACATATGTGGTCGTGTCTGCTTAGCACCGGTTGATAACATACTGATCCAGAACCACGATGAGTCCTTGAGTCCTTGCTAAGGCGAGGATTTAGGTCACTTGTCTGTGGAGCTACAGGAAATTGGCCACACGGCTTCACAGCGTGCGGTGTCATCTCGACGTTCCAAAACTCTGCGTCGGCCTCGAATACCACACCTACATTACTAGCGCGCGCGTAATACTATCGGATCTTATTAACACGGACAACCTCTCAGCATCAGCAGTATCCTCCACAACGTAACTGTCTGTCCGCGCTCTCTCTTTCACGACATGTCCTTGCCACTTCGGTTGCACTTTGCTGCCGCCCTCACGTCTCATGACGAGGGCCTTATCCACTGTCGAAAACACTTTCCTAGTGGAGCATAGGTTTAACTTTGTATAATGTTTCTGTATTGTGCTGCTACGCTCATTTGAAACTTTTGCAGCCTTGCTCATCTAGTCTGGAAGCTCTTTTAGTTAGATACACCGCTGCTGGTTTGCTTAGCCCTACCTGAGGGGCCCACTCACCTGTCAAGAATTTACGAAGAATGCTGAGGGGCCGATGTGGTGCGCAACGATACATTAGTTCAAATGGTGATTTCGCAGTGATGTCGTGCGCCTCTTCGCGATACGCCCACAGAAAGCAAGGTACGCAGCAGTCCTAATCTCTTCCATGCGTCCCGACTATGTGGCGCAGCATAGCTTTGAATGTACCGTCTCAGCATTCAACGATACCGTTACCTTGCGGGTGGTCGTGTGTCGAGAACCTAATTTTTACACCTAATCTATCCATCAGCTCCGTGGTTAATTTAGCGCTGAAATGATCCCTTGGTCACTACATATCAGCTCTGACGTTCCACATCGACTAAATACATCTCTTAAAGCTTGACAAGTTGACTTAGCTGTTAGAGAAACATCAGTATTAATGAATTCTGGTGTGGGTAATTGTTCAAAGTGAACCATTTCTTGCCTCCAGCCCCATGTTTCCGCTTGGGTTGGTCGCTGGTGGGATTCTTGAAAAATATATTCAACTTTATTGTTAAAAAACACACCCAGTGGCAGGATTCAAACCTCAGTCGGACAGCGCAGCAGCCCCATGCCCTAACCGTATGGCCACAAAGGCTTTTCTTTTTCCGTTATCGCCAGTTTTGACAAGAAAGAAACAGAGTACAAATATTCCAAAGAGTCAGCCTTTCTTTGCCGACACAAATGGACTATAATTTCTTCAATACCACCAAGTCCACAACAGCGACCACGTGTGCGCTTCTCCCTCCTCCATATCGCGCAGCGTCTACACACACCGCCTCGTTATTGTTCCCAAATTCCTCTGAAGGTCTCTTGCTCATCTTTTGCGTCGCCCGGCGTGGTGCGTTGGGTCCATGTTTTTGGGAAGTGGCGGGATGATCAGGCGGTCATATTTTCTCCATGCTGAGTGTGATACGTTATGCTGAGTGACTCGAGGATGCATCGACCTGTTTTTGAACGCGTCCGTGATCGCGGCCGTGGCCAGAGTACGGGAAGCCTCGAGCTTGCTTCTTCCCGACGCCGCCTCGGCTGTGGGAGCCGCCGGGGACCTTCTCCATCGGCGTCGCCGCCGCAGCGAGGCGGCTCTCAAAAGTTCAGAGCTGGCAGACCAGCTCTGGGCCGTCCGGCAAGCCGAAGATGCCACCCGAGTCCAAGGACTTCGAGCCGCCACCTGAGGCCACCAGAACAAAAAACTGGCGGACCATTCATTAATAAAGTTTCTTCTTCTACAGCGAAGTCATTAACCACTGTAATCCAATCACGCAGTTCAGGTAGCGCCCTATACACTTGTCTGTACTGCAGAACACTTTCTACGAAATCTCTCGACACTGAGAGTACAATCACATCATCATGTCTAACCTGCAAGGTACATTGGCAAAAAGCAGGTGGCACATACAGTGCCGCCAGCAAGCTCTTTCACATAATCTACACTTGTTGACGGTGATGATTTGCATACTATGGCACATGCCCACGACAGGATAATCGGCAAAGAAGCGTGCATGCACGTTGAAGAGGACGGCGATGATTTGCATACTATTGCACATACCAACGTCGGGTGATTGACGGGTGAATGGGCGGTGCATATCGTGCCATCGTCAATTAGTTTTTGAGATGATCGCTGCAACTTCTTAATGATTATAATTTCTACACTTCGGCACAACTACACAAGGCGCGATTGGCAAAGAAGTGTCTGGCAAATTTAAAATAAAAATGACGACATACAAGCCAATATAATTGTAATATTACGTGACATGTTGAGCTAGATCAAACGCGCGAGACAGTTTCTTTTACGGCAAAGAGGCAACAAACAAATGACCAAATTTATCGCACTTCATTGACCGTTAAATGAAAACTCCGGCTCACTTAGATTCCAACAAGTATGTTGGATCAGCACATTTTTTTTTAGCAAACAAGTGCAAAAAAGAAATTCTGGCTTAGGGCAACCACGTTGGAACATTGCAGTTCACAAGGAAAGGGCAAAGACCTTAGTTCCTAAGTAGGAAAACAAAAGAACTTTACCAGATCAGAAGGTTCAAACGCAAGCTCACTGTGCAAGTGAAAAAATTTACCCTGGCGTTTCACTAACAGCAAGACTCGGCAATGGCAATTAAGTGCCAACTGTGGTCTCATGAGATCAGTCCACTCTGTGAAGAGTTCGCTTACTGCAGGTTGCTTGATTTAAAGTAAAACATATACCGTGCTCGTCATGCTCACGCGAATTATACTGCTACCTCTTATTTGCTAAAATGTCTGCTTCGTCTAACCTGTGGCACATGTGGGCTCAATGGAGGTCATCGGGCTGTTCGGTGCTAAAAGGCATAGCAGCTGTAACAAGAATGATAATTTCTGCCCGCTGTTATTGTACTGAAGTGGCTGAGAATTATTTTAAATATCTGAGGCTGGCAAAATACTGAAAAAAGGGCAAACGGCTGATAGCAGGGTAACTGAGCGCGCATGACATTAGTACATCATCATCATCATCATCAGTCTAGTTACGCCCACTGCAAGGCAAAGGCCTCTCCAATACTTCTCCAACTACCCCGGTCATGTACTAATTGTGGCCATGTTGTCCCTGCAAACGTCTTAATGTCATCCGCCCACCTAACTTTCTGCCGCCCCCTACAACGCTTCCCTTCCCTTGGAATCCAGTCCGTAACCCTTAATGACCATCGGTTATCTTCTCTCCTCATTACATGTCCCGCCCATGCCCATTTCTTTTTCTTGATTTCAACTAAGATGTCATTTACCCGCATTTGTTCCCTCACCCAATCTGCTCTTTTCTTATACCTTAACGTTACACCTATCATTCTTCTTTCCATAGCTCGTTGCGTCGTCCTCAACTTCAGCAGAACCCTTTTCGTAAGCCTCCAGGTTTCTGCCCCGTGGTTGAGTACTCGTAAGACACAGCTGTTATACACTTTCCTCTTGAGGGATAGTGGCAACCTGCTGTTCATGATCTCAGAATGCCTGCCAAACGCGCCCCACCCCATTCTTATTCTTCTGGTTATTTCAGTCTCATGATCCGGATCCGTGGTCTCTACCTGCCCTAAGTAGATGTATTCCCTTACCACTTCGAGTGCCTCGCTAGCTATCGTAAACTGCTGTTCTCTTCCGAAACTGTTAAACATTACTTTAGTTTTCTGTAGATTAATTTTCAGACTCACCCTTCTGCTTTGCCTTTCCAGGTTAGTGAGCATGCATTGCAATTGGTCTCCTGAGTTACTAAGCAAGGCAATATCATCAGCGAATCGCAAGTTGCTAAGGTATTCTCCATCAACTTTTATCCCCAATTCTTCCCACTCCAGGTCTCTGAATACCTCCTGTAAACATGCTGTGAATAGCATTGGAGATATCGTATCTCCCTGTCTGACGCCTTTCTTTATTGGGATTTTGTTGCTTTCTTTGTGGAGGATTACGGTGGCTGTGGAACCGCTATAGATATATTCCAGTATCTTTGCATATGGCTCATCTACACCCTAATTCCGTTGTGCCTTCATGACTGCTGAGGTTTCGACTGAATCAAATGCTTTTTCGTAATCAATGAAGGCTATATATAAGGGTTGGTTATATTCTGCACATTTCGCTATCACCTAATTGATAGTGTGAATATGGTCTATTGTTGAGTAGCCTTTACGGAATCCTGCCTGGTCCTTTGGTTGACAGAAATCTAAGGTATTCCTGATTCTATTTGCGATTACCTTAGTAAATACTTTGTAGGCAATGGACAGTAAGCTGATCGGTCTATAATTTTTCAAGTCTTTGGCGTCCCCTTTCTTATGGATTAGGATTATGTTAGCGTTCTTCCAAGATTCCGATACGTTCGAGGTCATGAGGCATTGTGTATATAGGGCGGCCAATCTTTCTAGGACAGTGTTCCCACCATCCTTCAACAAATCTGATGTTACCTGATCCTCCCCAGCTGCCTTCCCCCTTTGCATAGCTCCCAAGGCGTTCTTTACCTCTTCCGGTGTTACTTGTGGGATTTCAAGTTCCTCTAGCCTATTCTCTCTCACCTCATCGTCGTGGGTGTTACTGGTACTGTATAAATCTCTATAAAGCTCTTCAGCCACTTGAACTATCTCATCCATATTAGTAATAATATTGCCGGCTTGGTCTCTTAACGCACACATCTGATTCTTACCTATTCCTAGTTTCTTTTTCACTGCTTTTAGGCTTCCTCCGTTCCTGAGAGCCTGTTCAATTCTATCCATATTATAGTTCCTTATGTCCGCTGTCTTACGCTTGTTGATTAACTTAGAAAGTTCTGCCAGTTCTATTCTAGCTGTAGGGTTAGAGGCTTTCATACATTGGCGTTTCTTGATCAGATCTTTCGTCTCCTGCGATAGCTTACTGGTTTCCTGTTTAACGGCGTTACCACCGACTTCTATTGCGCACTCCTTAATGTTCATATCAGACATCTATCAGTATATATACATATAATATATATATATATATATATATATATATATATATATATATATATATATATATATATATATATATATATATATATAGTATTTATAGTATATATCAGTACATATCAGACATCTATTAAAGCTAAACATGCATATTTACTTATATGCTAGTACTATGATACGCTGAACAGTCGTTGAACTGTGAGGCTTGTACTCCACCTTGTTGTGGTGGTCAAAGGGGCAGCAGGCTTACAGCACCAGAAATGTTCTGCTATAAAATACAAGAAGCAATGAAGGGTGTATGTAGTGCGACCAAGTTCTACTTGCCATGAAACGCAGTAAAGGAAATGCGTTTTTTGTGTAAAATCTTGTGGAAGTTCCTATCATTTAAATAAAACCTGTTCTGTGCTAGATGTTTTGTCACAATGAAGTTTGTGCATGTAAGAATTGGAAATACTTTGTTAAATACACAGTACACAATAATGAGTGGCTTTTTTATAAATGTAGGAAACAGCTACAAGTTTTCATTGCGAGGGGATTATGATAGCTATCCAACAAATTTTTGCGGTTACACTTGCTAACTTTCTGAACCGCAAACATTCGCTGGTTCCTAAAGGCGTGGCTATGTTGTTTCTTGATGCCATAAATTCGCATGCTCGCATCACAAAACTTGCACTGCAACTTTCGCGGGCAGGTTAAAGGCTGAGTCACACTGTTCTTCATGGGTCACGGTAATATACTAGGATCCCAGCACTGTTTACTGATGCAGCTTTGTATGTAGCAGTAAAATGCTTTGAAGGAAAATTCATCAACGTTTAACATTACCAAATACTCACAAATAATGTGTAGATACACCTGCAGTTTCTTTGCCTCTTTCTGTTGTCCGTCGATACAAAGTGCTCCCAAGGAGCCTGTAAGAGTAGGTGGGGAAAACTGTGCATATGTGGTTCGATGCTGCTCGAGAGCTGTTCTGGCTGAACTAAAAGTAAAACTGATAGGCTGTATTACATTACTTCGTTGTGCGTTGTGTTATCCAATGCCTTAAACTGAATGTGCACTGTTGTTTCATTTTAATCGTCCGCGACTGCATATGAAACAAAGTCAGCTACGAGTACCTGCTCAGACCTTAATCTTACTTGTGCAGAAATTAACTTCTCAGTCTATTGTAGCTTTTGTTTACGCTATAAAAAAACAGCAGAACCAGTTTCGCTAGTCATGATCACTGAACCAGATGCTGCTTTGTATGAACCGTCACCACGGTTACTCTTAAATAAAAAAAAAACTCAGTGCCCTTCCACTATGTAAATAACAATGACCAGCGAAGTTGTGTATGTGGGGGCCACTTAATGGTGAACTGCACCTACGCCGGTGCTCGGTCCGGCATTGCACTGTCTTCGGGATTGGCCCACGTATGAGGAGTGATTTACACCTACTTCACTTCCGCCACGTGTCGGCCCCGCATTGCACTGTCATCGGGATCGGCTAACGTATAGGGAGTGCTTAACGCCTTCTTCAACTGCACCGCTGGTCGCGCGGGTATTGCACTCTTTTCGGGATCGCCGCACGTATGGGGTGTGCTTAACGCCTGCTTCACCTCCGCCGTGGGTCGGCCCGGCATCGCACTATCTCCGGGATTGCCCCGCATATGGGGTGCATTTTCCTTGCCACGCAAACAGCGACACGAAAGTTTCCTTGGATGGTAGAAGTACACAGCTTCGCTGTAACATTCAGCCCTAGGCTTTAAATTGAATGATGCACACCAGGCTAATTCAATTGATAAGACATGCATCACCTCAGTTTTCAATGAAAAGCATAGAAACGAAAGATGAAAGCATGTACTAGCCACGTCATACAAATGACCTTGTCTGTATCCTGCAGTGACCGACAAAACATCCATGTGAACCCTACCCCCCCCCCCCCCCTGCACTTCTCGTACTTGCTGAAAGTGTGAATGAAGAACAATTGTTGTAGTGAGCCAGACAATTGATCTAACACATAGAAAATACTGCGTGATATATAAAATAAAGAAAGCACATTCAGTAGTTTTAGGTTAGGGTTATTAAACATTTGGTCTGGGTTAACGGAAAACATCCAACTATGAGATTTTGCCCTCATTACTTAGTTTGAACTGAACTTCTTTAATATAAATGAAGGCCATAAACGAAGCTCGAATTGCGAATTTTTTAGTGAAGTGGAAATGAGTACTCCTAGATCAAAACCGAATGTATGAGCTGTATTGCAAGAAATTATTTGAATGAGTAATCACAAGAATTATACAAAGCTGTCTCTGAAAGCGTACACACTTCAAAAACATGAAGAGCACGAACTTCACGTAGCTAAATTACAGTACAATCTTCCTTCATTAGTTTGGTGTCATCAACTTTGAGGAAGCTAGCATAACACCTCCTCGACTGAAGTGCGCACCACGACTCCAGCCCAACCAGTAACCAGGGAAGCAGGGGTAACGGCACATATGGAGGGTGGCGAACACTTTCAGCAGCCGCAGACGTGCTATAGGCCTCTGTGTAATATTCCAGGCAATAAAGGTTTCCGAACACACTGATTATCAATTAGACTTGAGCTTATATTGCAATAGAAGACGAATTGCGAGAAGAACAAACATGAGAAATGAACGCGATGGTGCGTCATGCTTTTCCTTGGTCGTATTTTTTCATTTTTATTTTCGGCTGCATTGTGTATTCTTTCTATATTTTGCAGAAAGGGAAGCGGCGGCACTGACAAATAAATATTGATTGACCGATGTCTATATATGGCCTAGAAGTAGAGGGTAGAGGTGTGGTGTGCGGCCATATCTTGCCACCTCGAACTCTGTGTTTTTCTTTTAGTTTTCATTTCGGCTGTTTACGTATGCACCAATAATTAAAGCACATGCTGACACAGTCTGAAGGTGCGAACATAGCCACAACGAACGTGGGTTCACAATTTCTAAGAACATTTAAACTACTTTTATATTTTTGATGGCCTGGGTGTATTCTTCTTTTTTTTCTGCCAATGAATGCCACATCTTCACGGAGAAACACACCAATATTTATCAATTTAGAGAAATCAAAAATGCCGAAAATAAAATGCCTGAGCAATTGCTCTGGCTAAGTTCGTTGACTAGACCAAGGCGGAGTTCTTCGCAATAAATCTTCAACCTAATGCAGTGTCACATAGCATACCGTGGCCCTTTGTATGATGCGATGAAGTGAATTAACATTTAACTGTTTTTTCCAGATTAGCCAAGCTTCTAATGAATACAATATAAAAACATGTCATCCTATAGCACTTGGAGACTCTCCAAGTTCGCTAAGCTCAATGAGGACGCAACAAATACAATATACAAACATAGAGACGAAGGCGCTGGACAGTTTCCAGTCCATGATTTCTCCACCGGTCATTTCAATACGGCATCACTCATGCATTCATCCTGACATCTTGGTGGCGCAGCAACTTTACCGTAGAATAAGGTCACCGTATTTGCTCAAATGTAACGAGTCCTCCCCTTTCCTTTGTTTCTCTATTTTTCGACATTTTTTGCCTCAGAACGCGCCTCGCATTATATTGGAGTTCGTTACATGAATATAACACGTTTCTTTCTTGCTTTATTTTTCCACAGACACGCCACGCACTACGTTCTCTGCGTGCATCCTGTGTCTCCTGTAGCTCTCTCTCCACTCCACCGAGTGTAGATCAGCGCTGCCCTTCGAGCAAAGGAGTCTGCACTTCACTAAAGGTACTCGGTAATACATACGACAAGGAGTTGCTTTGTGGAGGTGAGGCAAGGGGGTGCAGCAGAAAAACCTACTCACTCATTCGAGTGTACTGCAGCAGCTACGGAGAATACATGGAGTCTTTTTTACCAAGCATTTTCGTGGATTGTCACGCTTCACAGTTACCATTTCAGTCGAGAGGGGACGCTGCCTTCTATTTTATTGCAACAGAAATTTATTGAAACGGAACAGATTTTTCGGTAATGTTGGTGGCGGATGGACGTGGTTTTTCAGGGATGCGTGGCGGCGACGAAAATCTAGGTTTATTGGGCATGCTTCGAGCTTGCTTCTGTTCTTGATTGGCTGATTCTTTAGCCTTTACCTAGTAATTGGCTTGTTTTCTTTCTTTTTCTTTTCGTGTGCGTGCGTGTTTCGTGTATATTTGGTTTTGCAGGATATTCAGAGCGTCCTTTCGCGCCACGTGTTTCAGCACGTGCAATCGTGTGGGACGGCAAGTCTTTACAATCTTTAAATAGCAACTTGGAAGTGCCGGAACTAATTAGCTAGGAGTGGTTTTGCTGTGTGTGCATTGGTATCAGGAATATTGCTTTGGTAAGACAGTGAGATCGGGGCCGTGTGTTTGAACATGTGTGAACACGTGTTTTACCTTAAGTTTGTGCGGCATTGATTGCTTTTGAAATATTGGTGACAATTCGTTTGCGGCATTTTAAGGATTTGGATTCTGTGTGTATCGGCCTTTGCGAGACGACACGTGCTCTGAAAACGTCCATGTTTGTATTAGAAAAAGCCAAGTGCAACACATGGCAAGAAAGATGGTAAAGCGAGCAGTGTGCGCGGGGTCCCTCAGGGTAGACGAGGAGGTGGATGAGAATGGATAGGAAATAGAATAAATCGGCAAGGCTCTATGATGTCGATGCTAAGGTGAAGAAAATGGAGGCTTTCCAGGATGAGCTTGTCAGACAGGTGGAAGAGCTCAAAAATGAGCTAAATATGGAGCATGATGCAGGGAAAGCAGTGGCAAAACTTCAGGCAGCTAAGGAAAATCAGAACAGGGCCTTCATCGTGAGCGAGAATGGTTGTGACAATGGAACGCAGTACCCCGACGCGACAGGATAGGGAGTGTGAACAAAGCACGTGGAATGCGCGCAACGTGGGGAGAATGTAGCGGGAAAGCGCTGCACCTACCTTGATGTGACCACAAAGGAAAAACAAGAACGCATAAGTCAATTCCCCTTGTCAAGTACAAATCCCACAGAAAAGGATGACAAAAGGAAGCAGAGAGTGGCCCCTGTAGTAGGAGAGTGCGAAAGGGTGATTATTTCGGCCGACTCAAACTTGGCTAGGTGCTCTGAGGTAATTGTGCAGAGTGTGAAAGGTGACAAGAGAGTGGCGGTAGGAACATTTCCAGGCTGCACATTGTGCGCTTTCATGGGTTGAGCCAAAGAAAAGTTCGCGGAAGATACCAACGGGCGCGACCTTTTTGTAGTAGTAGATGGGCTATATGACCGAAAAGGAACATGAATAGACCAGTGCTTAGTGAAGGGGGTAGACGACTTACGCGAGCTGCCCCCTAAGGTGCAGATTGTGGTGTGCGCGGGGCCGGAGGTGCCTGTACGTGGCAGCCGTGTACAAAGAGCTGTAGTGGCTGCTAATGAGGCTACATGGACAATGAGCCGAGATAAACGTTTCGCAGATGTAGGAGTAAACATGGAAGTGGGAAGGTGTGGTGGTTTCGAAAAAGACGGGATCCGCTTCAATCACAGGCTGTGGCGAGAAGTGGGCTGGAGATTTGCTGGTGGCGCGGTTGCTTATTTTGGGGGGCCCACGGGTGATCAGGAAGCCAGTGTAGGTAGCAACGAAGAATGCACCCTAGGGGAACACCAGACTAGCATCGCCGTCAATGAGAGAAAAAGGAGGAAAACAATAAAGAGAGCTCGCCATGCAATAGGCTACGTGAACATGCAGGGGGACAAAAGAAAGGAAAAGTGGGTAGTGATTGAGGAGTAATTAAATAGAGAACAAATAGGGGTGCATTCGGTTACAGAAACGCACCTCGGAGGAGAAGCCTCGACTCGGAGGAGCCGCCAGTGATTGAGTATTATGTGTGGGAAGAGTGCAACAGAACGAAATCGCAAATAAAGGGAGGGGGAGTCACAATGCTCATTCATCAGAGTAAATTCAAAATCTCAAGAGCATCTTTCGTTATCATGTAGAATGGGTGGAAAGAAAACTTGGCGTGGTGTAACGCATCTGTGGACCAGAAATAATTGTAGAGAAACGAATCAAGAGTTAGTGTAATGTCTAAGTGCCGATATTAAGGATTTCGGGAACCGTGCCGAAATTATTCTTTTAGGTGACATGAATGCCACATAAAAGACCTAGATGGCTATACTAACAACGTGAAGTCAAATGCCAGATCTTTGTGAGCAACATAACCTCGATATTGTTAATACTGGGGACAAGTGTGACGGACACACCACGTGGGAAACCGGCAATCGACCATTAATTACTGTGTAATTACAGAAAGAATTCATGATAAGTTGATAGAAATAGGCATTGACAAGGAGGGGTATATCAGCATACGGAGTGGCCGTAAACGCATCATTTTGAAAATGGGATATGCACTTGGGAAAGAGAGCGAGGAGCAAAATATGGCGAATCCGAATTTCAACGCTCAGGAAGTAACAAATACTGTCACAAGAGTCGAGGAAGGACTTGGCAAATGGCCAAGCAAAGCGCGGGAATATAGCAAGCTTCTCAGTGTAATAACTATATAAATACGGAAAGAGAAGCAACATGCTCGTTGGAAAGGAATAAAGGAACCGAAAAGGTGGTGCAAGAGGGAGATGCGAAAAGCGATCGCCGAACGACAGAAAGCATCCCGAGTGCACAGGCAGGCAACAAAAGAGCAGTTGCCGCAGGATGATGCAGCTAAAAATGGGAAATATACCGGGAGAAGTGAACGTTGGTTGTCAAAAATATGTCAGAAAAAGAAAGCCGAACCTAGAATATTTGGAGCCACAAACTTAAAAGGCAGGAAGTCTGGCAAAGCACGAGTTATCCCAGACGAAGACGGAAACAAACGGGAAGGGGACGCGGCATTAAACTACATCTGAAATACACCAGCCGAATCTTTCTAAGGCAATGATGAGGTTGTACATGAGGAAAAAAGGGCATGAAAGGGGAACCAGGTGAAATGGAACCGGCGCTGACAAATTTCTACTGGAGGAAAGCCGAAGAGAAAATTCGTAAGCGCACAGCCACAGGGCTAGACAAGGTTCCCGTTAGGCTGATTAATGAACTGGGACCTAACGGAGAAAGCTCTGGCGAAAGCAATGAATAGAACTTTAAGAGAGAATACCAGACAGTAGGCGACAAAGTGGAATCAATTTATTTTTAAAGGCAAGGGAGAGAAAGATAGAATTCACTCAAATTGACCGTTGACCATTAAATGCAGGCAATCAAATTAAGCTTCAAGCAGGGGCATAGAATAATGGCATTTAGGGAGAACTTCAGAATGGCTTCAGAATAGCTAGACCTTTAGATGATAACTTTTTTGTTCTTACTCAGTCTATTGAAATATCAAGAGTAGGAATCATACCATTATATGTGGCCTTTTTAGGCATTACAAGAGCGTATGACAACGTAGACAGCAACATTTTGTTGCATATTATGGAAGGGAAAGGCTTATGCGACGATTATCTACAGCATTTGAGAGAGATTTCCCCCAAAAATATCGTTTGCGTTGAATGGGAAAGGATTAGGAGCGAGGAGAAAGTTGATATCCACAATGGACTGAGGCAGGGTTTCCCTTTATCCTTACTGCTGTTTATGATGTACATGGTGAGCATGGAGAGGGCGCTATAAGGAAGTAATATCGGGTTTAATATCTCATAGAAACAGGCGGGTACAGTAGTAGAGCAGCAGCTTCGTGGTTTATTTCATGCGGACGACATTGTTTTGCTAGCTAACAAGCCAAATGATTTGAAGCGTCTGGTTAATATCTGTAGGCAGAAAGGTGATTATTTAGGCTTGAAAGTTGCCATTAGAAAATGGGGTGTTATATATGGTATTCAATGCAAGCAGTGAACAGACAGTGGCAATACAGGGCCAAGAAATACCTCGGGTAAAAGAATATAAATATCTTGGTATATGGATAAACAAACGCAATATATATGTGGAAACGCAGGAAAAAACAATAAAAGGAAGCGAAATGCAACCATAACGAAGCACAGAGCCCTATGGAGATACATTAGGTGCGAGGTGCTCCGGGGTATGTGGATAAGGGTAGTGGTTCCAGGACTTTTGGAAATGCGGTTGTTAGCTTTAAATCAGAGGTACAATCACGACTCGATGGCAACCAAAGGTCAGTGGGACGCCTCGCATTCGGCGCCCACGGGAAGAGTACGAATGAAGCTGTGCAGGGTGATAGAGGCTGGACAAATTTTGAAGCGAGGGAATCTCACAGTAAAATTGATTGTGAAGAGCGACTCAGCAATATGCCAGAAAGTAAATTTGCTGAGAGAGCTTTCATGCATTTGTACACGAAAAATATTGATTCACAGTGGGGGAAAGAACTGGGAAACTTACTAGCAAATAGGCCACTTTAATGGTGTGCCACATGTCAACAAAGAACACCAATCGGAAAATCAGAGAGGCTGAGATAATTTCGTGGCTGGCGCCAATGGAAAATGAACCTGCTATGAGTAACTACTCCAGAGGAAAAAACGAAATCGGGAAAGAGCAAATTGATAACTCAAAAGAAAACGCATTCTTTTCGAAGCGAAATCAGGATTCTTTCGATATAAGATATAGTATAATATTAGATTATAATATAGATATTAGATATAAGAGGAAAGAAGAAGAATGTGCTGGGCTGCGGTAAAACTAGGGAAACGACGGAGCATGTTTTATTAGAATGTGAATATGTCTGCCCAGCGGTCTATTAGGCATCTCTGGCCTCATTGAAGTTCTTGGGCTCAGCGAGAGCAGTGGGAACGTAAACATGTTCGCAGGAGGGATTAGTAAGTGGAGATTGGAAAAATGGTAGGAGCAACGTATGGAAACAACAAACAACGGAGGCGTGCAGAAACGAAGTTCACAATAGGGGTTCAGAAAGGTTAGTTCTGGGAATTTATCCTGTTTTTTTTATTTTTCCTTTTGTGTTTTTTTTAATATAAGTAGTACATTAGGCAATTTAATAACAAGAGCTTGGTGGGGAACCAACCGCCCCGTTGAAAAGGGGACGCACATAGCATGCATTCATTCATCCATCCATTCATCATGCCTGGAGATGGAGTATAAAGAGGGAGGAGTACAAACATTTCCTTAAAAAAAGAAAGAACAAGCAGCTCTCTTTGAGCTTTGCGGAAGGCGCCCTTAGTCCGAGGCTCCTACGGCTCTTCCTGTCTCCCGGGCTGGCCGCACCAGTTGCTGCTAATTACGAGGGTCCGAACTAGCCTGCACGGCCTCCCACTGCATGGGTGTGGAGTTGGGTATTTGCGGGGCCGCCTTCACGTTGGCGAACGCCCATGTGGTTTGATATAGAGAAGCGTAATCGTTACAAAGGGGACATTAGTATGAATATAATATAGGGTGTATTGCGTGTAGTCTGCTTAAATGAGGGTATGTATTGGTTTGTAGTTGCCATGGGTCGGCGTCTTCACGTGAGAGGGTCTTATGTGGAGGTGGGTATTGTAGTCTGTTCAATCTGATTTAGTATCCGTTCTATTATAAAGGTACCGGCTCCATAGATGCGGCCGTATCCCTCTCTTGTGGCTCCCGGAAGGCTTGAGCTCGGGCTACAGCGTGCGCACGCTGATTTCCACGGAGCGACTCGTGTCCTGGAGTCCACATTATTTCAATTTCCGGGAATTGGTAAGCTTGTTTGAGGAGTCGGTGGGCGACTGAAGATACTTTGCCTTTGGCGTAGCTACGGCAAGCTGCCTCGGAGTCAGTAATAAATGTGACGTGCTCGTTGGTCAGACTAGAGGTGATGGCCAAGGCGATGGCTGTCTCCTCCGCTACGAGGGCACTGGCAATGCAGACCGTCATCGAGACCACCCCTTGAAGGTTATAGTCGACAACGCTGGCCGTCATGGCTCCTTTTTGGGGGTACAGCGCGGCATCTGTGTATAGTGTGGTGGGGAGACTGCCATATTTTGTACTTTTACCACACTTTTACCATTTCGTTCCGCGCATACAAAGCTTGTGAAGAGGGAAATCGCGAACATGTTTCAGCAAAGGACTTAAGAAATCATGTCAACAGCTAATGCGCGATAGTTTAGGACGGTAAGCCTCGCGTTTAAGCTGCGCTGGTTACCCGAGCCATGTGCTTGTGTCAGTTGCAGAAGGACTGCGTAAGAAGGCACAGCAAAGCGCTTTGGAGCAGGTGCATGGTTCAAGCACAGACATGAACAAAAGAAAGGTTGTTGTCATCCCCTACAGGTTCTCCCATCGATTAAAGAAGATTGCTGTTAGGAGCGGCATAAACATTGTATATTCAGTGCCTAATACAGTGGTCAGCCTGTGTAGAAGCACAAGGCCAGAAATAATTGCACGTACCGCATGCGAAAGAAAAACGTAAGAACAAATTCATTGATTGTATCACGGGTGTGGTATACCGCATTCCTCTCGGGTGTGGACGATCCTACATTGTTCAAACAGGCAGATTCATAAAGGACAGGCTACGAAAACAATAACAAAGTAAACAACTTGGCCGCTGACGGCTTTCTTGCCATCCACTGCCAGAGATGCAAATGCAAAGCTAGATTTAAAGAAACAGTCATAATGAGTAGAAGCAGGAGTGAGATGATGACGCGTTTGATAATAGAAGCTAGACACATATCAACACTCGGCGACGCATGGGTCAGTGAACCTTCCATTTCGTTATCCTCAAAAGAGCTCAAATACCTTTGTTCTCTCTGAACGTGTACATGTCTCTGAATGTGCGAGTCAAAAAACTGCTTACGTGTGGTTCCCAGTAAATTTTTTGCTCATATGTACCGAAATTTTACACAAGGTATGACGTTTCGAGGGAGTATATATAGCGACGAGAACGGGAAATAAATCTGTTGCTGAAAGTTAGTGCTGTGTGTGTCGGATGTGCCTTTCTGTTGTCCTTGTTCAGCTTGCACTACAACAAAATAAGATTAGTTCGACAGTACTGCCATAGTCACAACTGTTCATTGCAGCTCCTATAGCTTCAACCACATCGATAAAATAAATTAGGACAGTTCCTTCAGTGTGGTGGCAGATGAGCAGCTGCAAGCTTTCTAGAACCATGCATTATCAGCGGACAGTGCCAGTACAGCCTGTAGCACATCTTTCAAGCACTCCAGACAAGTACACCGATTAATTGTACACAGAGCATCTGGCGTCCATTTACCTATACAGGCAAGGTGGCCCCTAGAACACGTTTTGTGAAAGGCTTGCTGGATATTTTGTCTCTTGAAATGCAAGTGCCATTTGGTACTTCAGTGCCTGGAGTGTCCTTTTACATCTAAATGAATATTGAATACATAGTAGTAACAAGAAGACGACAAAAAAACCATCAGCCATCAACTGTGTGGCAAATCTGGGTGCAAGCTATTCTCTTATCAAATATACCTGTAGGCATTGCGACCAATGTGCTCCCAAGATGTATGAGGCATTAGTCACTGCAGAGCTGTAAGGACATGACAATCCTAGAATGATTATGTTCTTGAGGCTTTTTTCTCTTCTTTCAATCTTTTGAAACGTGTATACTGCAGTCATGAAAACAAAAAAAGCTGCAACTTGCGTGTGGTAAGTTTTGCATCTTATTTCCTAGCAGCTCACTGAAACGAGCCACGATGACAAATTCAAGTGCTATTGCCTCATCAGACATTCAAATTTCTTAAACACTAACAAAACCAGATAGGCATTAGAGTGAGCATCACTTAAATACATTGCGCTGGTATAAAAGTTATTGCACGGCTTTGTGCCAGGTAAAAATGTTAGAAACATCAAAAATATTCAGATTCTACGGCGGCCATAAAAATAAATTTAAAAAATCATTAAGCTCTCTTAAAGAGGTTCAGAAGCTTTACAACTGGTAGTATTTGTGATGGACACACTGATAGATGAGCAGCCATTCCACCGAGACGAGAATGTTGAGGGCTTCGCATGGAAGTCTGCGAGACACTGAAGAGTAGTTCTTGGTCCACATGAAGGAGGTTGCTTGCATACACAACGTCTGGGCCACCATACCGAATGCATGGTGTTACCGGAACTTTTTCTCCCTGCATTAAGGTAAAAAAGCATGGTTAAGTTTAGACGATATTTAAAATGCAAAAAAAGAAGTGAGGCGTGCAGACAGGAGAAATGAGTAGAGAAGTGGACAACACGAACGCGAAAAACGAAAAAAAAAATGAAATAGTTTTAATACATAAATTTTTTGTGTCCTATGTGTCATATGTCTATGTGTCACATTATGAGGGTTCATAACCGCAATATGATTGATATATAATCAGGTATAATTATCAGCTTGGTCAATTTGTACCAGCTCGTTGGAGGCAAGAAATCGAGTTTCACAAAGACAATCTCAACATTTGGATTGAAAAAGGAACACCTCAGATGACATGTAGTCCTGTTAGCGGAAGTGCACCGTTCAAGAAAAACAAATTAAAACTGGCGCACCGATCCTGAAAATATATAATTAATTGATAGGTTTTAATATCACAAGGGTATCTTTGGCCAAAGAGCGCCAAGTCTATACTGGAAAAGATGCTCTTAGCGCATCTTTACAAAGCAAATATATAAAGATGACTGATGCCTCTCTGCACGACAGTTGCTTTGCTCTAGCATGAAGTCATTTTAATGCATGCACACGTACATACACACGCTACACCCAAGTGTAACAGGTGCAGAATTAAAATTGGACATCAATAAAGTCGCAGCCTTTAACCCTTTAACCCTTGATCCCGAGCTGTACTAGTGACTGGAGGTAGTACCAATATCTCCAATGATGAATCACACTCTTTCTGCCTGATGTTATGCTGCTCTGACTGTCACAGATGAGTTACAGACGGCATTGAGGGCAAGCTGCCCTCAAGAGCAGCAGCTGAGTTATTTCTAACCACAGACCAATGAAGTAATACATTTTGAGAAGGATAATGACACCGAAAAAATGAGTACACAAAAAAATTTGGAACATTTGGTACATTTTTTCGGAATTAACTTGGGGCTTAACGGGTAAAGCGGCTATACCGAAACTAGAACAAGTTTTGGCATGTTTGCTACCAGTGTATGCTGGAAAACATGTTGGCGTTCTGTAGTTTTGTTCAACAATGCAAAAGGGATTCTTAATAACTAAAGAAATAAATGGAAAGGTAGCATGAAGTATATTTCGTGAATGTAATGCAGAATCACTCAACTTCTGTTAATAGACAATCTCCACTCGATTGACCTGCACTTTCTGAACTAGTTAAGGAGGTGCTGCATTTCACTACTTGTTCCACCAGTTCAACATGGCAGCAAATGCATGCTGTGATTCGTTTTGCTTAGTGCAGGCTTTGTACAGGGCGAGTTCACAGCATTCCCTGCACTTGGTCGAAAGGTAGTGCATGTTTACGCAGCAGGTGTGGTGCCGCTTCTGCACGAGCGAGGTGCAGCAATCATAGAGTTTCATACAATACTTACTAAAGGGAACTCTGGCGCTAGTGTCTACAGGAGCTGAAACAAGAATGGTTGGACCAGCATGTAAATTATGGGAAGTATATGGATTTGCCTAAACTTCATCTGTTTGGCTTCCAAAGGCTTTGTGACTTTGTAATCTAGTAATTTTCAACAATATACTGCGTAATAAATAAATAACTAAACATCATTAAAATCGTCCGACGACAGGATTCGAACACAGGAACTCTAAAACAGAAGTCTGATATCTCTTTGTGTTAAATTGCAAATTTGAGCCGTATGTTTGTGCACTGACAAGTTACTTTGCACTTCTTATTACCTCCCTTACTCAATGCCCGGTCAAAGGGCCTGCAAAATATGATCAATAAATAAACACTTAAGCCATGGACGCATGTAACGACAAGCGAGTGCAACGCCCTTATGAATTTTTCGCGGGCATACAAGCGCCTTGAAGCGCTTGGTGCGTTTCGATTTGGCCACCTGGACAAGCTCAATCTTTGCCGTTGATAGCAATTGTGCGTGTTGGCGGCGTCTTGTGCACTTTGAAGAGTATAGACTGCGCTGAAATTTACAAGATTTATATAGCGTATAATATACATGGACACAAGAACGTCTGAATTCACAAGCACGAAGTCGGACAAATCCATGTACTTCCTATCATTCCGATGGTGGTACAACGACTGCAGCGCCAGAGTTCCCTCTAGTAATTACTGTAAGGAACTCTATGGCGGAAATAACCGAAGTGCCTGGCATTTTGTTCTGGAGTAATAAACTAACTTTTGCTGTCCCATAAATCTTACTGGTCATTATTTCCAAGTTTTAGAGCAGTCACACGTCTAGTAGGCAATTGTGGTATTTTGCATAAACATTGCAAAGCCAATTGCAATGAAAGTTCACACTGGTAAATTGGTTATGATCGAGTAGCATAGACTACTGAAGCAATCTCAGCAATCTCCGGTAGGCTAGTGAAGTAATTTTCTTATTAGCAGCCTTTAAACAGCATTCGAGCATGTGACACATGCATCTCAGATATGCAGATATTTCCTGGACTCAGCAAGAAGCGACGCTTCATGTTCCACGAGGCTACTTGAATCAAAGCAGTATTGGTGCTCTCTAAAAATAATGCCAATGTAGATGGTCAAAATATTTTTCAGGCGCAACAGTTATGCCTGAAATATTGTTAGATTAGCTTTTTTTAACACATGACCAGACCATGTTAGAAGTGCTTCTTAAAATCCTTCTATTTATTAGACTAGTCATGTCTCTGTACACAAATTCTAATAATTAGGTCCAATGCTAGATCATCATCTTAAGAAAAACTTCACTAAGTAATACACATGTTGTGATAAGATTTCTTTGAGGCCACATTGAGATGCTGTACAAGGTAAATTCGTTATTTTTAAAATGAAGCTCCTCTTCTTCCAAACGAGAAAAAAGGGAACTGAGGGTCAAAATGTTTCTTAATCACAGCTGGAAGAAGCCAAGGAAGGCACGTGGAAACTTATTTGTCATTTTTTATTGAATGCAGAAATGATAAAGGGAAATGAAAATGGTAAAAAAAAAAACAGCCATGGGTGGAGATCTAACCTACAACCTTTGCATTAGGCATGCGATGCACTAACCACTGTGCTACCAAGGCAGCATTCAACCGCCCACAATGGCCCCTCAGATTGTCGACGCTCGAACGTGGCCGTAGTACCACAGTGGTTTGTATATCACATGCCTAATGTGAACGATATGGGTCCGTTCCCTACCCACAGGTGGATGTCTTTTCATCCACTTTCACTTCACATGAATTTATCATTTATTACTTCATATAAAAAGCTTAAAACATGTTCCTGTATCCTTTCCTTGGCCTCATTATCGGCCGGCTTCTTCCAGTTCTGTTACTTCCAACACATATACATATTCTCATCTGGTAAGTAAACAGCATTTGCCTGATGCAGGAATGCAATATAAAGCATTATTGCAGGGTCGTGTTATGTAGAAAGCCTTATATTGCCCAGGCAAGGTATAATAATTTCAATCTGAAAAAAAAAATCCCACTCTAGACAGCACTGCTGTGTGCAACAGGGTTTAAAGAAAACTTGTTCAGAAATAAAGCCAACAAACAACGAGGAAATATTAAAACTAGATGAAAATTTGTGCAGTTGCATGTTAAAAATTTAGCACAGCAACAGATGAAGACACAATAAAGGAAGTGCGAGGATGGTTTATTTTGAAAACACGAGGCGATATAACTGAAAGATGCAAATGAGCTTACATGTGGAGAAATATTGTTTATGTAGCAGCTAAACTATGAACAGGCCTAGAGCACACTGATACAAGGTGTCGAGCATGTAAATCTCATCGTGCCCATAAGTCAAAGAAACATGGCTCTTTCTCATGATTCGCTACACATGGCTGGCTCACACAACTAAGCCACTTCTATATATCCCTTGTAAGTACCAGGTGGTCTGTGTGACTTGTGCAAGCTTTAAATATGTACAAGTGTCACGTAGCTGGACAGAACAAAGGTAATGTTATTTGCCATCGTTTTGAGCACGTGCAACCAATTCTTGCATTTTTCCTAATGAGACAATTAGTTACTAACGTTTATTTAACTGCTCACATATTATATTGAAAGCAAAAGTGTCCGTGCGAAAATTGTAGAGCATCCTGAAAAATTCCCAATCCAGCTTTCTACTGCTCAATGGGTGCAATCCAATTTTTTTTTCCAAGCTGGAAGAAGCCTCTGAATACATGCAAGAACTGCCGCGCAACTAACCGCTCGTGCACCTGAACACCATTTGGCTCCTTCTTTCAGGATTTTTGAGAATATTTTATAAATTGATTAATTATTATTGACTATATTTTCGGCAAAATGCACGAAACAGTGTGACTGCCACCTCCATTTTCGGCGACATGAATTGACTGCATTTTCATGTGCAAATCCAGCTCTAGATGGTGCGTTCGTGTTTTGAGCTGGTTCTGTAATTTAGGCTGGTTTTGATTAATTCAAGCTTCGCACCCTAAAATAGAATCGACAGCGTAAAAAAATATGGTACATAAACGGTCGCTGTCAGTACTCCATACTCCTTTAGCATAGTGCAAAGTCTTGTGAGCCAAGAAGTTGGTAGTTCTAAGCAGTATTTCTCATCCTGACCTGGTGTTATAGCACAGTTACTATGGTGCCATGCTGCTCTGTCATGCTGGTCACAGCTTCAATCTAGGCCATGGCAGCTGCCCTACAATGGGGGTAAAATGCAATATAGCTGATGCACTTAGATTCAGGTGCACATTAAGGAAGGCCAGGTGCCCAGAACTTCAGGTTCGGACTTTAGCATATAAAAGCCCAGAATTTAATTTTAAGATCTAAAGGTGCTTTATTGGGAGCAGGACATCATCTTGAGCTTTTAATGCACTGCCATGGCACCAAGAAGCTCCGAGTAAAAAAAAGAATTTCTTGGACAATGTCCATATCTTGGAAACATTTACAAGCACTTCTCTGCATGCACCTCTGTTGGTGTTATATTTAGTTCCGTATGCCAAGGCGCGTTAGGACGCTAGAACATATTTTAAAGCTGTTTTTTTTTACCGATTTAAAGTCGTTGGTTATTTTGCACCTCTGTGTGTGCCGAATGCACCTTTCAGTGCATCAATTTCTTAAGAATGTGCCCTCCTCTTTTTTAATTTGTGGATGCAAAAACTGTTCAGAAGAACTGCTTTCTGAAGATCTGTATAACAAGCAAAATATTCTATGTAGGCTGCACAAAGAGACAGGATTGTTTTGTAAATATGTTATTTAGTTCTTTAAAAAAAGGCAGCTGTACGTATTCTGTTCCAAAGTGAAAATTGCCCCTACCTGCCTCTGCTTCATTTTCCAATGTTGATGGTCCCTTTGGGGGCACTCAACTGACAGGCTGCGCTTTGGCCATGTCGGGTGTGCTGTCACCAGGCCCAAGGCGGATCGACATCCTAACGAAAAGTCGAGTCCAAACTCTATAAAAGAAACATCTCATCATTTTGCTATCAGTTTTTTCATCTTGTGTGTTTCACACACGGCCGTCAGGGAAATATTCCGTCACTTGGGTACTAAAAAAAACTCAAGCATTTTCTGGCAGCCAAGCTGAATACACAATAAATAGAGAACATTAAAGAGCAACTACAGTAGTCACGTTAGATTGATCAAGTACAGCAGAAATGAAAATAAATCAGTGATACTCTTCTGTTGGCTTTGAATGCAAGAAACGTAAAAACGGGAACTTCCAGCAACGCCACTTTGAATTTCCCGCGTTTGCTACACCTCACAACAAGTTTGGTATCGTCCGGTACTCGGGGATAGTAATCGTTTAAAATTAAGATGAACGAGCGCCGGCATAACTTAACAGGATACTTAACTGGGCAATATTTGCGCATAGAACAACTCACGTAGCGAAGCTACTTTCAAATGCCCGATGACGCAACTGCGCGCGGTGCGGTTTGGGCGAACAATTCAAAAAGGAATGCGAGTGTCACTTGTTTCACGCCTACTAAGCTAAGATAGAATTTGAGTTTCCTATCAAACTATACTGGATATTTACGCTCAGAATAAAATGCTGGAAATTTTGTTACGCCACATTCCATACGTATGAAAGTGAGGAAATTGCCTTTATTGCATTCTCCCCTGCCCGCATGTAGCAACAAAAGCATGAAATTGGTGCTCGCGGCACGGAAAACAAACAAATACAACGCCAACGTTACACCTCTTGGAGTTAGAACTAAGCACGATCAAGCCAGTTAGTTTTCTAGCCTTCATAACGCCACGAACACGGCCAAACATCGAGCGAAACAATTGTCTGCTCTCAAAAGTTATTACCGCTTCCATTTACATACCTAGCGCTGCCACAAGCAAAAGTCAATGGGCTAGCTGTCCACAAGACGCAGGTTAGGCTGACAGCAATATATTACAGCAACCTAAAACAATTTCCACGCTGATTTAGCAGCCGCCGTGTGCGCTAAGTGCCGCAGTTCTCGTTTGCCGCTCGAAATTCACACCATGATGACGGGCACCGCATCTTTCACATGAAATATTGCACGCTTTGCTCCGGAGCTCAATGGTAGGGCGAAACGCATTTGCACGTACCTGAAATCCGCATGTCGGAAACCTGTCGACGCTTCCGAAGCCCGTACGGCCGCTTCACTTGGACGGGAGGCATTTCTATCAAACATTTCACATGCGACATGTCTCACACCGATTATGCGAACACGAGAAAATGACGCAGGTCACAATGCGACGCGGTGCAGCCGTGCATCCACCGATGAGCTGCGCGCGCGGACTTGCGGAATAACAAGACGTTAGGCGCGGGAAGATGGCGGCACTCGTTGCGGAGACGAAGCAGCGGTGTAGCCATGGATGTAGCGGAAAAGCGCCAATGAATATTGCCAACTGTTGGTTCCGACGTTATGCCAGCGATGCTGGCTTTAGTGGCGTGTGTTGCGGCTGTCTAATTTTTTATTTATTTTCCCCCAACAGTATGGTTAAGATCAGTTCTTTGTTTACATTTTCTTTTACTGTCTCGCTTGGCATTATTTTTTGTCTTTTTATGCGTTTAAGCGGTAAATTATGGCCTTCCAGATTCGCGCGCGTCAGCTTCGCATGCAAATCTCGGAGGCCATGGGACAACGTTTAGGAAAGGCCGTTCTTGTCGTTGTTAACGTTTCATGATCGTTTCTTCAACTGAGATAGAGGCGTAGTGTTCCTTTTCCCGGGGATGGGGAGGGGGCGACCAAGACGGCACCTCTCAGTGGGGGGTGGGGGAGTAGGTTGGTGTTGGTTGTTATCGCGAAATTCGCAAACGCTGCGATTTTCTTATAACGCAAGCATTTCTTTACTTACCCAACAAGAAAAACCATCCGTCGGTCACTTCGTACCGCACGATGTCTTTAAAAATAGAACCTGCAGCAGCGAGTGAATTCACCTGCGTGCTAGCTTTCGCTTCAACGCGACCGAAGCGGCTAGAACACAGCGCTCACAAAGCTCTCAGCACATGCTGCACTATGCGCTTTTCGCAGATCACTTTCAAGATAGATGTACGCGTGTCTGTTTTCAAAGCGAAATAAATGGTAGGAATACCGCGCATGAAGTTTTCAGCAGTGGGCACACTTCGTCCGCATTGCAGTTCGCTTTCAAGGAACGGTTCACGTGGCCGTGCCACAAGCAGCCGCTGCCGGAGAACGGTTCATAATCGTTCGACGCGGATGAGAAGTGCTAAAGAGCGATAACGGCTCAAAATGAACGGAACGTCACAAGCGCACCTAGCCCTGCCACCTGCAGAACGTTGCTTGCGCCATTCACTTGGTGCCGCCCACCACCGCAGCTCGTGTCGCATCAGCGCTGCCGCTTATACTCGTCGGATCAAGTCTCAAAACATTATTAACAACGTGGACTGCGTGTAGATGACGAAGAGTCACAATGCTTTCTCAATGATTTCTCAAAGTATGCGTTAGCATACTTTGAGAAATCCCAGAAGAGTTTCTGTGCGATCTTTTTTTATCGGAAAGGTGCAGTCGGCGGTGACCCAGAGCTGACAATGCATGTAAGAGGGGTGCGAAGCTTTTATATTTATGAGAGTCTTGCCCAGCTCCAAAAGATCTGCTCAAGCTAAGACTTGCTGATGGATATATGTGGTTTTTTTTTATTGTCGCACGCCCTCGAACCGCCATGAATCCTACTGTGTAATGACATCCCAGTTGAAAAAGACAACAGGAATTCCTGTCGCAACTACAGAAATTTCTGTCGCGACTACAGAAATTTCTGTTGTACGACAGAAGTTCCTGATGTTTCTGTAGTTGCGACAGACATTTCTGACGTTACGACAGAAATTCGGATGTCGCAACAGAAACATTCTATCGCGAAGAACAAGAGTTCTGAAGTCGCAACAGAACCGTTCTGTCGCGTCAAGAAGAGTTCTGAAGTCGTTACAACACCTTTCTATTGTGACAGCGATTCTGACATTACGACAGAAATTCTGTCGTCGCAATAGAAAGATTCTGTCGCGACGACGAAGAGTTCTGAAGTCGCAACAGAAGCTTTCGGTCATGACAACAAGAGTTCCGTAGTCACAACAGCTTTCTATTGTGATAGCGATTCTGACGTTAAGACAGAAATTCTTTCGTCGCAACAGAAAGATTCTGTCGCGACGACGAAAAGTTCTGAAGTCGTAACAAAAACTTTCTGTCGTGACAAGAATTCTGTAGTCACAACAACAGCTTTCTGTCGTGACAGCGACTGACTTCACGACAGCAATTCTGACGTCGCAACAGAAATACTCGGTCGCGACGGCCACGAGTTCTGTAGTCGCAACAGAAACGTGCTGTCGCGACCCCAAGAGTGTATGAAGTCGCACCAACAAATTTTTATCGCAACAGCGATTCTGACGTCGCAACAGGAACTCTCTGTCGGGACTACACACAAATGTGCTACTTTTTGTCGCTGCGAGATAAGTTCTGACGCCTTGACAGAAGCGCGTTCCGTCACGACGCTTTAAAATTGTATGTCAGTTTCGCATTGGTGGTGTACACTGTACTTTTTCTTGCACGGTATTGAATCGTGCTTCTCTGAAGCCGGCAATGATGATAGCACCAACACCGGTATTAAAGTCGACGTGGCCAATTGTTATAATTGTGCCTTACGACGAGGCACTAGCAACGCCATACTGGCCTCGTCAAAATCATACCATCTGCGGGAATGGCTGCGTATCCGTTTTACTTTATTTGGTAAGATGTGGCACACAGGCCTGTGGAATTACATGTGCCGTTACACTGACACATTAGTTAATTTCCCAGAAATATTGCATAAGATTTTGCGAAGCGAAAAGGAAGTCTTGGGTTGTTCCTCAAAGTTGAGTGAAAAGCTGTTTCGCTCTGGTCTCATTACTCTGGTACAGCGCAGCGGTGAGAAACCAGTATGCTGTCAGAAAGAACACTCATCCACGAATGTTTATGTAGCTATTTTGCATTGAACAGACGAATTATGTGCGCGCTCAAAAGTGTAAAGAACGAGAGACAACTGTCGAAATTAGCAGTAACAAGCCCAACAGTCACCGTTGCCTATCTCTGAATTTCTTATTTAATATGGACATCGTACATCAATATTGATGTTCTAGCACTGCACGATGTACCTGTCGATGGTAACAACACTTTTGCTCCTCTAGAGATGCGGCAGTGGACGCGGTGGAGTGATAGCGGATCTTGGCGCTTAAAATGCAAATGTAAACATCAGCGCATCATACTATTGACATGGCCTAAATGTACACTTGAAAGACATGGGCGGAGTGGTGCAGTGGTAAGATGCCGGGCTCGGAACCGTTAGGTAGGAAGTTCGAGTCTTCGACGGCTACACCTTTTTAAAAAATTTTTTGTTTACTTTTATTTTTTTTCTTTATTGTACTAACAAATTTACTTAGCCTTAAGGAGGTCCCTGTCAATTTTTAATTTAATATTGATGAAGAACTACAGAACTTTCTACTACAGGACGTCACACTAAAGACAACAGAACTACAGACAACAGAACTACAGGCAACAGAACTACAGAAACAACGTCCCAAAATACGACAGACTGAAATTTCCTGTTGTGTTTTTCAACAGGGATTAGAGCAGTATTCACGTTCAATAGGAAATGCAGCCGGTAATTGGGCTGCCTAAGGTTTGCGGCCCGGCGCGAGCTGCCCTCCCCTTCCCCGTTTCCGTTGAAAAGTTAGGGGGAGGGGTCTAGAGCAAACTTACACCCTCCTACCCACAGTTGCCTAGCTAGAAAAATTTTCGTGTTAAGGGGGGGGGGGAGGGTCCCAATTGACCGTGGAGGGGGAAGGAGCTGGGCCATTGCCATAGTAGCAAAACATTTACTGTTAGAGAGCGTTACAAGTGCCCGGCGTGCTCCCCTTGGCTACGCCGCTACTCCCCCCCCCCCCACGCAATTGACACAAATCGAGCTATCAGAACGTGCATGACACGCATGCATGACATAACATGAATGATATGCCACGAAGCTGGCATGGATGTCGTGACATCGTCATCATCATCACCCTTTTTGATGTCCATCGCAGGACGAAAGCTTCTCCAGCGATCTCCAATAACCCTGTCTTGTGCTAACTGGTTCCACGTGTTTTCAAGTTTTCTAATTCTATCACTCCCACCTTATTCTCTGCCGTCCTCGACTGTGCTTCCCTTCCCTTAACAGCCGTTCTACAACTCCAATAAACCAGCAGTTCTCTCCTTTACGCATTGCAATGTGTGCCCAGCACTTCTTCCTCTTATTGTCAACCAGATTATCAGCTATCCCGTTCGCTCTCTAATCCACACCGCTGTCTTCCAGTCTGTTATCGTCATGCCTAGAATTTTCCATTCCATCGCTCGTTGCGCGGTTCTCAACGTCTTCCCAAACTTCTTTCGTAACTTCCAAGTTTTGGCCCCATACGTTAGTAACGGGTAGAAAACAATGATTAGCAGTAAGCTCCACGTTCATGATTTAGTAATGCCTGCCGTAATCTCTCGAACTAATGTTTTATTTTTGTTAATTTCCTTGATCAGAGGCCACTGCGAGTAATTAACCTCAATAAACGTACTTCTGCGCAGGTTCTAGAGGCTGACTGCCGACCATGACATTTCGTTCTCTCGCCAGGCTGTGGAACATTACTTTTCTCTTCTACATAATAACTTTCAATCAGACTCTTACAGTTTCTTCTCTAAGGTCCTCAAACGTTTGTTATAAGTAGTCTGCAGCGTTGCTGAGTATGCCAACGTAATCAACAAACCGTAATTTGGTGAGCTATTTACCGTTAGCCCTCACTCCTAACCATTCCCAGTCTAACTGGTTGCACACCTTTAATTATTCAGTGATAGTATTGTAAATATTTTCCCATTGATCATGCGAATCCTTTTGCAGATATCTGGCTATGCAAAGTCGACGCGTTAGTGTCATCCGTTCGATAGGAACATTCGTGGGAAACTTCATTTTTGACCACTGTTCGGAGTTAGTGCGCTGCTGCCTAGATGCCCTGATCTAATCATTCCAGCTACCTGATTCAAGCGCAGGCAGCGCGCGTTTCATGTATAGCCAATATGAACGCGTTAACTGCCAATGTTCATTTATTATATACTGTAAGCTTGTTCACTTACTCCCTTAAAATTAGGGTGTAAATTAGAAAGACTGGGGTGTTCCAAGGGTGTTTTCTTATTGAACACCCCTTTTCCGTTAAAAAGGGCGTTTCAAGGGTGTTTACAAGGGTGAAAAGATAAATACACCCGCATTACACCTAAGAGGGTGTGAAAGTTTTAAGAGTAAAGGGCCGCTAGAACTGTTCTTCCTGTTGGTGTGATGGCTAGGCATTTTCGTTGGCTCGTGAAGTGGGCGTCTATAATTTCTCTTACAGCATTATGCACTCCTAGGGCTTCAAGCTTGAGTGTCGCTGTTCCCGGCGGTAGGCCGAGCGCTTGCTTGTAGGCTTTTCGAAGAAGTACGTCTAATTGATCTATCTCCTTGGGAGTGAGGGGTAAGTACGGGGCAGCGTAGGCAATGCGGCTGATTATCAGGGCCTCGACGAGCTGTATTATGTCGTCTTCTTTCAGTCCGTATTGTTCGGTGGTGATGCGGCTGACCATTCGCATGATTCGGAAGGTGGTCTGCTTCAGACGTTGGGTGGTGTATGCGCCTCCGCCGTCATGTTGTATGTGGAGGCCGAGAATGCGGACGCGGTTTACTGTGGGTATTTCTTTATCGTCGAGGGTGAGTGTCATGTGGGGTATATCATTGAGTTTTCTTCGTGATTTCTGTCGAACGACTAATAGTTCTGACTTCTCGGGGGAGCCCCGGAGACCACTTGTTTTTGCACATTTCTCGACGACGTCGGTCGCATGTTGAAAGGCGTCTTGTTTCTCTCCTTCGGAACCAGTGGTGGTCCAGACAGTGATGTCATCGGCGTATATTTCATGCCTGATTCCTGGTATTGCGTTGACATTGTCATGTAATTTGATCATAGCAATGTTGAAAAGGGTGGCGGATAGAACAGCACCATGTGGGGTTTCTTTGTAGCGGGAAGGTCTTCGTTGCGGGTCGGGGTTCTGAGTGAGCCATTGCTTATGTGGCCGCGCAGTTCCTTAGAAAGGCGCGTATGTAATTGTAAAGAGGGTGAACGTTCTAGAATTTAAGGATTAGGGTGCTTATGGTAGAAATCCAGAAAAGAACCGGCGAGATCCCCACATGAATAAGTACCTTTGAGATAAAGGATATATACGCAGATTGCCGTATTAAGATATTGTGAGGTGTATATCGCTGATATAAGGTAGCTGAACATTTGTTGGCACCCCGACTTGAAGGGGATGCTATTAGAAATCATCGGTCATCATACGCTTTCCTGACCCTGAAGAAGACCTTCCATTCGAAGCCTATTTTAGAATATAGGGTAAGGCTTTTTGGTCATGCCAATTAATCTAATTGTAAAATTTTTCATTTTGCAGAATTAGGTATTTGGTCACGTTGTTAACGGAAAGATTCTGCGCTCTGAAACGCATTGGCACGTGCGTCAGGTCGCACAGCAAAAATTTGCTTACCAATGCGAGAGCACATCCGTGCGCCAGTGATCATTATGCCACAGACGCAGAAATGGAACACCTTAATAATTGCCGAACTTACCACTGCCCTTCGCGATCGTCACGTCGCATAGACATTAGTTCCTTATAAAAACGAGAGTGGGTCACTTTGCCCCATCTTTCCTTGTAGTAGCTAGTGCTTTAATTTGCACATTATGTTGCTACGGCTTGTGAACTGGTCCTCTTTTTGCAGTGTTCACAGTGGTAGCTAGCCCTTTGAGAAGTTATGTGGTTTTCTGCCCTCTTCACGATCCGCCCACGTGCAACAGAAACAGCGCTCTTTTCAATGAGTCTCTATCGGCTTCCCTTCCTTATGTTTCGCGCTGCTACATAAGTTGCAGCTCGTGACGTTTCTTTGCCAAAGATCGGCGCCACACTATCCTCGTCTTTGCCTTGCTGCTTCCATCACACACGCTCGCGTGATACGCACAAATCGTTACTGAAATTTAGGGCTCTGGCCTAATTAATGTGGGCACGCATCTAAAATTTGGCGGTTCGTTTTTGAAATTGTACTTTCTAACGAAACTTTCTACCGCAATACGGTAAACTACATGCGTGTGAGCGGATGCATTTGATATCATACTAATTTACCTTTGCTGTGTGAATTGTTCACAGGTGTACAACATGCTAACAACGTCGACCCAAGCTTCACTGCTGCGGCTGCTGACTGCACTGGCCACCTTACTTGCTTCCGAGCATGTATATTGCAGGGAAGGTGAAAACGTATCATGCACAGATGATGTTATTTCCAGGTAATGTGCAAACACCTATTGAAATACATATTGGTATGAAGACAATGACTTGTCAGTGCAGTGGGACATTAGCTTGCTGAAACTGAATACCAACGGCGTGATGACGTTTGAATACACTGTTACGTATTCGCCGGTTTAATAACCATCGGCAGTCGAGACACACGACCAATTCTGAGGCCAGCAAGAAAATTCCCTTTGATAAAGTGAAAGCTCTACTCCTCCAGGTACAACTCCCAATGTCAATTTCGGCGCGCGTTTGACCTTCAACTGCCGGCGCGCAAGTGTGAAGGCGTGACGTCACGTCATCTGCTGTGGAGAGGCATCTGCGCTCGCTCGAGCCTCGCCGCTGTGTACCACGTGAATAGGCGAGGGTGTAACACCTGCTTCGCCGGCTCTTGCTCACTCAATGCCGCCATGGATAATACGCGCGTCGGTGCGAGCGCGTCAACTATTCGCGGCAGTCGCCAGGCGGAGTCTGAGCACCCTGCCGATATAGCTTGCCGGGAAGAAGTACTGAAGAACAGTATCGAACTATGGCTCAGAGAACTTTCGCTCATATGACTAGGTTGAAACCACGTTGAACGCCAGCTACATTTATTTTTGTGAAACGCACTTTTTGTGCGTTTCCTGACCCGTCACCGTGGCGGAAACATAAACAGAAAGGAAGTGACCAAAAGGGAAGCACTGGCAGACATAACAGCTCGGCCACAGCTGCCCTTTCGGAAGGCCTACATAAGGCTGACGCTTCTTGAACAACTAGAGTGATCGAGAAGGCGTGAAAAAGCTCCATAGCGCTGTGCGATTGCCGCTTTTCATTTTTCACCTTTGGTTTGGGGGAAAGGACTGTCATTCGTTCCGTGCGAGCGCAGCCCATGAGCGTTCCGAAGGGCTGAGGCAGACTCGGAGGCTGCAAGAGTTTCGCAGTAGAAACGCTTGTCGTAAGCAGCCTTGACGAAGCCCTCTCGTTCAGGTACAATCTCCATACAAAGGTCGCAGGGTGGCGCGGCACTAACGACAAGGCACATAAGACGCTCCATTGGAACCAGGGGCGGCTTGAGAAGGGCGGCCAAGGAGCGCACATTGAGTTTTCACGAGCCAAGTCACAACATGCCTTTACACTATGAGTGGGTGCTGTCGGATGCGGCGTCTGCGTCAAGACGTCTATGCTCCGTTTGAACAAGGATGGCATCGAAGAAGGTGGCGAAGGAAGCCGCACTGAGGCTGCACGTCTGCGAAGGGTGGCCAGGTCAGCAGGGGCACTGGGCCAGGGAAACCTGGGTGAACGAGCTGCAGGAACTATGCCAGAAGCAACCAGGCGTCACAGCTTAGGACAGCCAAGCCGTTGACACGATTGGGAGCAATTACATGCCAAAACTGCAATTAACATTATCGTTGAACTGCAGGCAGTCATGATTCCCTACAGACGCACAGTAACGAACATCACAATTCATAGAGAGAAAACAAAGTACTGCTGTGGCGACTTGACGGCTGTAAGCAGAAGAACACTATGGAATGCGGCTTACGCATTTGCGCGATTATTTCCTTTATTGTGCCTTACTGTGGAATTTCATTGCCAGATTGCTAAACTTCAACTTATCATGGGCCAATTTTTGATGAACATTTGACTCAACCAAACTAAAGTTCAGTGATCTGTTTAAAAAATGAATGACGACCGTCTGAAGTAACAGGAAAGCTTCTAGACGGCCCACACCATACAAGTACATTCTTTTTTTGTTGTACTGGAGGCCTGCTCGCGTGACGTCAGTTTCCAACTGGCATTGATAACAGGATGCTCCTCGCTGTTTTCATGCACCTGACTTTGTGCTACGCGCATGCCGCGGTCGCTCGCATCACATTCTACTATGAACGGAAGCGCCTAGTTGGGTGCTGCAAGAACAGCTACGCTTGCCAGGAGGCTTTTTTCGTTTCGGAAAATTTTCCCTCTCCGCGTTCCAACGCACAATACTGCGCTCGGTTTTGCGAAGGGTCTCGCTTAGAAGACTGGCGAGATTTGCTAAGCTGCGAATGTAGTTTCTGTAGTCCCCGGCTAGAACTAAATAGGAATGCAACTCAGTCTTTGTTTTCGTTAAGAAAAGTTAGCGATAACCTCAATTTTAATTTATGATGGACACCGCTTCTCTAGGCCAACATGTCCTAAGTATTGAACCGCTGTGCTAGCGAGACGACATTTGCTCATTTTCAGGATAAGGCCTGCGTTGCGCAATCTAGGAAACACCTCAGTCAATTGAGTCGTGCTGCTCGCAGTTGGTAGAAAATATGATAATGTCATCGAGATTAGAAGCACAAAAAAGATTCGGTACCTAATAGAAGGTGGTTTATTAGTTTGGAAAACGCAAATTGGTCTTTCTTGAGCCCAAACGTTTGTACTAGCGGGCGAAATGCGCTGGCTGGAGTAGTAAAAGAGGCCAACTTGCTGGCGTTTTCCGATAGAGGCACTTGCCCGATGCCGCGTACTAGGTCAAGCGTCGATACACGGTGACCTCCTGGAACTTTCTCAAGGAATGCTTCAATATTAGGAAATGGAAAAGTTTGTGTTTTTTATTGAATTCAGTTTACGGTACTCAATTACTGGTCGTGGTTCTTTACCCAGGGTCTGAACCATAAACACTAGAGAAAAATATTCACTGTCCCCTGGCACGATTAGCCCTACTGCCAACATGTTTTCAACTGCATCGTTCAACAGCTTTTCGTGCCAGGGTGAAAGCCTACGGATGCTCGTCCCGAAGGGCTTGTCTGAACTTAATTCAATATCGTGCTCTAGCAGGTGTGTCCTGCCATGTTGGGGACTGGACAAGCCTGCGAAAGCTGCTTTCACTACCTTTAAGCTATGTGCTTGTTCAGTGGTCAGTGAAGCACCTTCTGTTGTACTCTGAATAACTTCATTACAAGATGGTGGACACCATCGGTATATGTGGTACTGGAACGTTTACTTGTTCGTCTTTGTTTAAGATGATACTTGATGCCTCTATGCGCTCGATGAAGGGCTTCATCAGGGTACTGTGGTAGATTGCAACACTTATTGTACCACCGTGTATCGACGCTTGACCAAGTACGCGGCATCTGGCAAGTGCCTGTATCGGAAAACGCCAGCAAGTTGGCCTCTTTTACTATTCCAGCCAGCGCAGTTCGCCCGCTAGTAAGAACGTTTGGGCTCAAGGACGCCCCATTCGCGTTTTTTAAGGTAATAAACCACCTTCTATCAGGTGCCGAATCTTTTGTGCTTCATATCCAAGTAATTAGTGTCGCAGAGCTTTTGTAACATGGGCCATCTCAGGCTACTTCTAGCTTTTTCGCTTTTGAAGCCCTCAAAATTTGCACCTTGTCTCCTCTGAATGTTCGAGTGCGTGCTGTCCGGTCGTAGTAAATTTTTGCGCGCTTCTGTGCGTTTTCCATATGAATCCGAGCTAGTTACTGCGATTCCCGTACGCGCTTCAACAAGGTCAGTAGGCACTCAACTAGTTTGTCTGCCAATTTGCCCTCCCATTGTTCTTTTAGCAAGGCTAATGAAAAACCTCAGTACGCATCCGTAAACTACTTCCGCCGGTCTAAGCCCTGCTGACTCGTAGGTGACTGAGCACGAAGGGAAAAGCATTGCAGCGAGCGCCGCGTCTCAGTCAGCGGCTCTCTCATAACAGAATGGGCGCAGAATGCGCTTCGTGACGGAGTGCAGCTTCTCTACTAAATTGCTCTGAGGGCGATAAAGAGCTGTGGTGAATCGTTACACCGCGCTCTTTCAAAAATGTCGTAGTCAACCCACCAGTGTAGACCGAGCCCTGATCACATTGAATTGCACTAGAGAATTCTACTCTAGAAAATATGCTGAGCAGCGCGTTGAAAATTGCGGTGGAGCTCAATTCACACAGAACCACTGCTTCTGGAAACTTTGCTACAGGCCTAAGGAGGGCTAGTAGCCGTTTCCTGCTGCCATGTGGAAGGCGACCTGCCACGTCTACTAATAGTTTTCGAAAAGGCTCGCTTATTAGGGGAACCGAAATCAGCGGCGCCTTCACTTTTTCGTTTGGTCTCCCCACCCTTTGGCAAACATTGAACGAGAGCACCCAGTTCTCAGATTCTTTGAAGGACATCGCACAGTAGTAATCATTCAGTAGCCTGAACTTTGTTTTTCTTAATCCTATGACTAGCCCAGCTGTCGCTTTCAACCAGCCCCAAAGGTGCTCAGCGATACCTTTGTGGCACTACGAGTTGTTCAGAAGACAGGCTTCTGTTTCCAAACATTTTGTACAAGCGGCCGTCTTTAACAATGAACTGCTTCCACCTCAACTTTTCCCAGCATATCTGCAGTGTTTGGGCATACACTTGCTCTTTCTTGAGCGCGCATTTGTCAGCGTTGGCTAGAAGGTGAAAGCTTTCGCTGAGCGGAGTTATCAACTCGCTTGCGGCATTAGAAGGGCCAGTAATGCCCCTGTTGAGTACGGCTTTCCTGCATCGGTGTCACGCATGTTTATCTGTTATGGCCGAGAGCTTTGTTCTGGCATGTCGACTGCTTCTTTTAAGCTAACACGGTGGAGACCTCGTGACAACTATTACAGGTTATGCGCACAGTTGAATCCTTGCATTTTGTAGCTCCCTCGCTAATTTATTAGAGAAAATGTAGGACATTATTTACAGCGAAGCTGTTCAGGGCTAGTTCGTTCAGGACCGTGTCTTTGTGTAGACACAAAATCCTCAAGATAGTGCAATACCGGGCCGGCCCGCGGCGGAGAACCAAGCGTTAAGCACTCCCCCAACGTGTTCCGATCCCACAGATGGTGCAATGCCGGGCTGAGCCACGGCGGAGGTCTCTCTGAACTGCCCGTAAGATATCCCACGTTGTTCTTCCTAACCGTCTTGCCTCGGTGAGCAGTACTCGTCCGCTAAATTACCTCTTGTTTCCAGCGTTTTTACATTTGGCTTATCCTGAATTCACAGGCGCAATTGATCTGGAATGAGCTCGTAGAAATGCCCCAAAGCTATTAGCCCGACACTCTTAACCCATTCTTGCAAAAAGGCCATGGATCTATATGGAAACTCCCAGTACAATTCGCCTCCCCTACGCCTCGTATTTCGAGACCTGAATCTTAAGACCTCTGTAGACAAACTATAGCTGCGCCTAAGTTGAGGCGCCACCTTCTTGTATTCACGCGCGTCCTGAGCCGTCATTCGTGTGACAACGTCGGCCGCCTCATCCGGACGCAATGTCGATAGCCGCTGTGACCAAGTTTCTTTCTTGAATTCTTAGCTGTTACACGTTTTCTCACGGTTGACAAGGTACAAACTGATACCACACTGCCACTTTCAAAGGGTTACAGGAACCCACGCATGTCAAAGGTTTTGCGACTTGTGGCCGCTTCCGACGAGGTTTCGTTTGCTTAGACATTGTCTAGCTGCAATTTCTAAACCGCAGTTCTAGCTCTCGTTGCTTGATTTGGTGAGAGACGGTCTTCCAGCATTCCTCAAGTTCATCGTCTTTCGCCCCACATTCGGTTATTGCTTCAATAATTTCGGCTTTTCGCACCGACGTCTGTACAGATAAAAATATTATGAGGTTTTACGCACCAAAACCACAGTCTGATTATGAGGCACGCCGTAGTGGGCGACTCTGGAAGTTTGGACCACTTGGGGTTCTTTAACGTGCGCCTAAACCTAAGTACACGCGTGTTTTCGCATTTCGCTTCCAACTAAAGGCGGCCGCCGTGGCCGGGATTTGATCCCGCGACCTCGTGCTTAGCAGCCCAAGATCATAGCCACTAAGCAAAGGTGGCGGGCGACTTTTGCACAGCTATGCCTAGCTCTTCAGCCAGCATAATTAGATTCAATTTGGCTAGCGACATGAGAATAATGATTACTTTGCTGCCGTTACAGCTGACCAGACTATGGTTAGAGCTGTTGCTCGTTGCAAGATGCCACAAATGCTAAAAATGCACCGCTAGTGGTCGGAATAATGTAAAAAAAGCCGCGCTCTCACCAAACCAGAAGCCAAGGCCACCGCTAACATGTACTCGATGCCGCCAGGACCGCTGTGTCCGCCGTTACCGCTGCCATTGGCTGTTACGTATTCGGCAGCTGAACGACCACCGGTATCTAGGAACGGACAACCAGCACAGAGGCCGGAAAGAGAATCCCCTGTATTTTTGTGAAAAGCGTTTTTTGTGCGCTTCCAGACCAATCACCATGGCGCATACGTATAATAAAAAAGGAGGCTGTTCCACTCAACGTGAAAGCTGTCGGAAGTGCGGAACTCTGATTCGCCAGTGTTTCCCTTTTGCTATTGTTATGAGTACCTTGTGTTAACTTCCGCCTTTTTTGCCGTTTGGCTTGAGCTTGCTGAACTTGAAGACAGCGGTTCGCTTTCCTACGTTTGCGTGCAGCTTGCATTTAACGTTTAACCAAAATATGGTTAGCTTCCCTTATCTACCGTTTCCCTTGAGCTTTTTCAGCTTTAACCGCAGGATTCGCTTTCTTTCGCTGTTGTTGAGCCTTGACTGCTGCCTGACGAAGCAGGGGATTTTCTTCGCTTCGTTGACACTTGGCTTCTGCTTGACGTTGTCGCAAGGCCGCATCGGCCCTCCGGCGTCACCGTCTTTCGCAAGGAAGCGTCCGCAGTCGCTCGATCCGTGTCAACTGTTTGGCGTCCATGGTGGGAAAGACCGGCTCTTTGTTCGCAGTGTATATTCAGAAAGGCTGTGGCGCCTTCTCTTGACTAGTTTCGGTATCAGCTTGGGTGCGTAACGCCTAACGACAGTGGATGGACGACATCACGGGCCCCTAAAGTGCTCCGCGCTTAGCATGGCAATATTATCTGAAGATGTAAACGTGAACAAAAGGGAAGCACTGAAGCATAACAACACGCAATGCTGTGCTATTTTATTATGGATTGTTACCAAGTGTGTTACCAAAATTACCTGGCGAGAAATGGCAATAAGAGGAACACGCTCGTTCTGAATCACTTTGGTCTTGCACTCTAATAAATAAAATGGCGTTATTGTCCTTATTGCGAAAGCAATTATAAGGACACTCCACGCTAAATACCGCCGCCGTCGTCGGCGTCGCTAAATCCTAGCGCGGTAAGGACGCAGCCACGCAGCCACGCGCTTTATATTGTGGGTGCGAGGGAAAACATGCGAGGGTGAGCCGAGAAGGATGATGACGTGGTACGGTGGCGCCTTCTGGCGCGCGCAAGGTTTGAAGTCGGGTGGAGTGCGCGCCGACTTCTCGCACGCATAATTGTGGGACGGGGAGAGGTGCGTGCACTAGAAGGAGGTGGAGGTGTATGGGTATCACGCGTGTCCGCTTCTACTGCGGCCGCGGCTGCGCATGGCGCAGCTGCAGGCGTCCTATCTTGAAGGCAACTTGCGGTGGGTTCGAAGGCTAGCCAACCTAATATAGCTAATGGTTTCGTGCGCAGGGTGATCTCGGACACCTAGTTCGCGTTCAAGCGAGACACAGAAAAGAAATATGCTCGCCGCTGCAGCCGCTGGTGATCACGGCAGCTTTCTGAGAGAGAGTGTCCGCGGTCATCGAGTGACGTGTGCTCATATTTGCCTGTGCGTGCGTTCTAGCCTGCCTAATAAGTTAGCTAAATAGCGAATATTTATAAAGCTCATTAAACTACTAACCTTACTGCGTATAGCTGTCTAATAATTTGCTATTCCAATCAATACTACGTCTTTCGGGCGAAACAAGTGCTCAGAGCCGATCTAGCAACAATCCCAACTAACTTCCTGGCACTTGTTTATTTCGCTATTCACTGTGCAATGACATAAGAAGTTTGAAGAATAGTTTGCTACAACGACGACATCTTAGTCACTGTAATGCTATCGCTACAGGCCACAATTCGACTGGAAAATCAGCATTTGTGTGGCGAGGGCAGCAAAACAGTGCGACCGCTGGATGACAGGAGTGCGCTCCGTCCACATTAGGTAATATAGACAGCCATAACTACTTTCACTACTTTTAAAATTGAATATTCTTCTGTAAACAAGCTATACAAGAAGTGCAAGGAAAAGCAGCACGACAGGGAAACGGAAGATTTTACCCTTACGCCATTGGTGGGGTTATATTCGTAAGTGGTGCGTGCGCCTTTTCTACTCTGCCTTGAAGGCGTCATTTTCTTTATCTTCATACAGTGCAATATTCAGATAACTAAATTTGTATCTTGTTAAGCATTTTGAAGATAAGAAACTTGGAGGACGCTTAAGCTTCGCCTTCAAGAGTTGAACGCGATAGCGTTATCGCACCCTGTTCGCATCGCCCACTCATTCGTTCGGCATGCTCTTGAGTCACACAAAGACGAAACGTGCGCCTGGGCAAGCGGAACGAACCAAAGAACTCGGTGTCTCGGATAGGGAAACGATCTACGTGAGTCAAACGTCGGGATCGGCACGGACAGCCGGGCCGCGACGCGCCATGAAGGCGGACGCGATCGTGGGGCTGACGCCTCAATGGGATCCTCCTCTATCTCGCTTGGGAGCAACACGCCGACTGACGCACGCTGGAACTTGGAAGGGGAAAGAGCGAGAAAACTGATTAAACTCAAGGATATTGCGGCATCCTCGCACCGGTCCCCACACGGTCCCAATGCGCTCAAACGAGACGAAGGGGAGAAGCGGGCGAGTGGCGCGCCACCTGTCGGGGCAGCAGCGTGTCCATTGCGACGAGGGGGTCTTCTGTGTTTGCCGCAAGATAAACAGTCGTGGAACAAAGAATGTTTCTGGAGCCAATGTTTCGACAAGGGGAGTTGTCCTCTTCTTTGTTAAAACTTAGAGTTGCCAGCTGTTCAAGTTTGTGGAACAGGCCGCTCGAGCTACATGCCTGGTTTACAGCTGTAGAGCACTTAGTCTCCGTCTCCCAGTAAAACGTTATGTTTAGTACTACAATTTGGCAAAATTGCACAGATATATCTCTGGCCTATAAAAACTGAAATGGAAATTTGCCATCATATAAAAATATGCATTTTACCAGCTGTCTTTAAATTTTTTGATGACTAGCACAATGTGTTAATGCTGCATCGTCATGCGGTGATCAAGTCGATCATCACTCATAACAAGTATTTGTAGCGCTCAGATGTCTCAAAACAGCTGACTGAGTTTAATGACCAAGCTTACTTAGTAGCACGGCTTGTCTTCATTGTTCTCTCATGAGTGGTACGACACCTATAAGAGTGCATTGACCAGATTATTTTCACTGTTATCTAATAAAAATTGATATGAATATTGGATCACCAATACACAACATACAATGACATTTTTTTTTGTCCGTACAGGCATCTAATCGATGAAATACAAGGGTATGCCCCAATAGTTCAGTCCATCATAAATGCGGTAGTTTATGGTTCTGAGCAAAACAAGACGTATGAAGAGTTGGCCTCGTTTGTGGACACCTTCGGCGCGAGGTTCACTGGGAGCGACACGCTTGAGAAAAGCATAGACTACATGGTAAAATTGCTGAAAAGTCGGAATCTTGACAAAGTGTACACGGAGCCAGTGGAAGTACCACGCTGGATTCGAGGAACTGAAAAGGCCTGGATGACGGCGCCTCGACGAAAGAGACTCGCCATTTTGGGCCTAGGGTTCAGTGGAAAGACAGCCTGCAGGGGTCTGACTGCAGAAGTCCTGGTCGTCGATTCATTCGAAGAGTTGCACGAGAATCGCGATAAGGTAAGGAGGACGAGTCCTGACTTATTGTTTTCGGTGAGGTCATAGTCCTCACATACTTACCTTTTTCTACTTTCTAAGACTACTCTTTGAAGCGTAGAAAAAAAATTCACATATGTATACCAATTTGACAACCAACGCATCAAAGGCAGTGAAGCTGTATAAGCGAGTTCTTGCGCCTGTCGGAAGTACTAAGCGGTCTGTTTCCTTCTCCACGGCCTCGCTTGACGCCGCAGCGCTTGGTGATACATTCTCGCGCGGTCACGGCTGAAAGTTTTTTATGACGGCTACCACGGAGTCTGCGTTGCAACACGACGGCAATGGCTTTCACCGCCGCAGCTGCACAAACTTCTAGCTGGGCTTCAACGTGGAGCCTTCATAACAAACAAAAATCACGAATTATACTAAAGATAAATAAACAAATAGAATCGCGTGTAGGGGTTGTTGTCTATTCTAGCGAAGATATGTGCGCAGTAACCGTTTTTAAAGCATTGATCGTCACGTTTCGAAGCGAATTCTGGGCTCCGGCGCACGTTCGGTTGCGTTCGCATGTGATGTCGACCACCTCGTCGCCCACAGGTCTTCACCGCCGCATGAAGACCGAGACGGTCGCGGGACCCTCCCAAGAGCTTCGCCGTACAATTGCTGTTTCGGTTACACCAGCGCATACCTTATATTTCGTTTAGTTCGCGAAGATGCAAATTTTTTAAACGCCTCTGGTTCACTTCACTCATGCTAATGCACTCAAGCTAAGCACTAATGCAGCATCACTAATGAGTTTTTGAATTACTCAGTTTAAGGCATATGGGAAAATATGGCAATGAATCCGAGCAGCAATGACTGTGCAGCAGAAATATGTTGGGTGGTAGCACATTATTGTTAGCCCTTTACGAATACTGCGAAATATTTGTTGACGTTGCACGCAATATATTGCAGAAGCGCTAGATGGAGGGTTCTGAGAAGCACCAACCCAGATAGGCCAACGTATTTTCTAGCTGAGCAGGCATTCCTTTATGACTTCACAGAGTCATTTTTGCAAACGTTGCGTTTATCGTAAAACAAAAATTGGAAGTATAATTAGTAAGTTTTTACTAATAAACCGGAGCACTATAGTCGATTTGTCGTGCAAGTATTGTCCGCAAAATGAAGTAGTGCACCTGAACAGGGAAAATTGTGCTTTACGCTCAAGCAAATTTCAGTATACCGCTTCCTTCTAAAAAACGAAACCAAAGAAACAGACGGCCATATAGTCATTGGAGTCTTTGCTTGCCGTATACGAATAATATAACCACATTAGTGAGCCTCGAGTAACGAGAGTGAGTCGCATGTAGCCCCGCGACGTAATGCGAAACCTTGTATTTTAGGCTTTAGGACAGCATAGCTTCTCTTAGGATACAATGCGGCTTTGAGAAAGACATGGAAAGAAAGATCAATGCTCGGCTTCAAACCTACGTTGGTCTTTTTCTGCACCTGTGGGGCCGTATGAATGGATCGAAAATGGTGAAAGATCCCTTCTCCGCCCACCATCTATGCTGGCTTCTAGTTTTGTTCAGTTAAAATTCGGCATCGCAAGCCCTTCGTACAAATTTTCAGCCATTCGAGCGTTAGTGTTGCAAGAAATCTTACAGAAGCATCCGCTTGTATGTTGCGGGCGAGTAATAGCGTTGGTTTTTAATAAACATCAGTGAATACATCATTATATTTATAATATAGCCTATTGTTTATGCTGTGAAAGTGCAGGAATAAAAGTAATGCATTGAAGGCAATGTTAGTGTCCCTCTTTAAAACCACTGTTACGCTTTACGTCAGCAATAAATTTTACGACTTCTTTTTGCAAGCCGGCAAACCACGCTTGTTGCGTCATTTATTTGCTGTTTATTGCCGTCAGTCAGTAACAATGTTTTAGCCTTTGGAGCATGCTCCTTTTGTCTATTCATATTTTCTCGTCCCATATCCTTCAAATAAAACTGCATAAGACCAAAATTTGCTTCTAGCTATTACCCAAACTTACAACTAAATTGAAGTGTCGGAACATAATTTGCGAATACCAACTACGCTTGTGATCATCTGGCAGTATCTGTAATATGCACATACTAAGTTCAACAACAAAGTGCAATAGCTAGGGCAGCTATGTTTGAGTGTGTGTATTGAACTACGATGCTTGTATTGGGGAATGAATTTGCGCAGCACTTCTCCAAACTTTCATGACGCAAGAGGAAGGAAACAAAAATACCAAACAAAAATTTTGCCGAGGTACTACTACACTGTCCAGCCATCATGTCTGAATTAAAATGAATATTCGCCTGCACCAACAGACCAAAATCTTACCTGTCCAAGTCATTGTTGTTCTGCGGTCTCATGGCTCAGTTCGTAAAAATATATCGCACAGAAATAATATTTTATTAGGCATTTTAAAACATATATTTACGAGTAAAAGGTGCAAGAAATCGGAGTGAGAATTAGCAGATTCGTTATTATGAATTCAATTTATTATTTTACTGACATCTGTTGGGAGTAGCTAAATTACCAACGAATTGCAATCATTTATGTATTGTGTTCGTGTAGAGTATCCATTTTGAATGCTCAGTAGCATGCCTGGTAGAAATCAATGGAAATTATTCCTGACACAGCTATCACTCGATTTTTCCCTAACTAACATGAACTCTACACCTATCTTAAAGTTTGACGCCCATGCAGGCTAGATTGTAGGCTGGCCTGTTTTTAAAAACTACCTTTCCGAAATGTTCCCAAATAAACTAAAGTACTAGTTATTGAAATAAAAGCATGCTGCACAGGATTGAGAATACGCCCGCGCATGCATTGTTACCGTTAGCGGAATACCGAAAAACTGGACAGATAGCCGACGGTAGTACTGGTCGCTACATGTTGTGACTATGTTTAACAACAAGACACTAGAAATTATTTTATGTCAGATGAGTTTCTTCATTGAAAGACAAGGAAAGTGCCAGAGTGCGTCAGATACTGATGCTGCGGATGCTACAATAATGACTGGTGATTTTACTTGTTAAGACAACAGCTATGCGCGCTCGAGTTGAAAGAAGGCGTGAACAGCACTCCTTTATGTATATAACAGCTCTGACATTCTGTATGTGTTGTCGTACAAGGAGCAGCTAAAATTCCTTTTATTTTGCCTGTGAGAATGAGCTATGATAACGTAACATTGTTGTCAGATTACCACTAAAAACAAAAGCTACAATATAAATTTTCGTATGCCACAAATGGGCGACTTTACAAGCATGATTCAGGAGAACCCCTTCACTGAAGCGTGATAAAAAAGAGCAATATTTGCTGTAATATAATTACGCAGAAAAATATTGTCGTGGTACAACGCGGACATAAGACAGGGAGACTTTCAAGAACAACAAGACAACCTGTTCAAAAACAAACGGAACCGTGGCACGTCTTCTTCGTCCTCTCTCAATCTCAGCCACCCACTAGATGAGTCCATTATTGCCCCCATCGTCGTTGTCTTCTAAGTAGAATACACGCGTCATTTGTCCCTCCCAAAAAGAGCATCGCCACGATGCTAAACCAGAAATGTCACTCGCGAAAGTAAGTGTCTCTCGCATAGTTATTCGCTCACATACGGCTTCATGCAGACAACGTTCAGGACTATGCGTGCGGCGCCGTGTACAACCGGGGGTATTAGGGACGCCCTCGTACGTGACATCACTGAGTTGGCGCAATACTCGATATGGTCCGAAGTATCGTCTTAACAGCTTCTCGGAGAGGCCTCGTTTGCGTATGGGTGTCGAAACCAACACTCTGTCGCCGACGTCATAGATGACCATTCGACGGTAAAGATTATAGCGCCCTACGTCGTAGTCTTGCTGCTGGCAGACCCGCAAGCGTGCGAGCTGCCGAGCCTCTCCTGCGCGTTGCGTAAACACATCGGCGTCCGTATTAGTGTCGTCAAAGTCGTGTGGAAGCATTGCATCCAACATCGTTCGTACATCCTGTCCGTGAACAAGGGTGAACGGAGTCATGCCAGTTGTCTCTTGTTTCACCGTGTTATATGCAAAGGTGATATAAGGTAGGATGTCGTCCCAATTTTTCTGTTCAACATCCAAGTACATGAAGAGCACGTCTTCAATTGTTTTGTTTAGGCGTTCTGGTAATCAGTTGGTTTGTGGACGGTAGGCGGTTGATTTCCAATGAGACGTTCCGCTTAGCAGCAAGACGTGATCTAAAAGTGCAGCCGTGAATTAGGTTCCTCGGCCTGTTATTACGACGGTTGAAGCGCCGTGTCGCAACACAACATGCTCAATGAAAAAGTGTGCCACATCGGCTGCTTTACTACTCTGGATTGCCTTTGTTTCAGCGTAACGTGTGAGATAGTTGGTTGCGACGATAACAAAGCGATTCCCTGCAATAGAAGTAGGAAGTGGGCCCAATATATCCATTCCGATTTGGTCGAATGGTCTTCGAGGAACCTGGACGGGTTGTAGGAGGCCGGCTGGTTTCGACGGAGGCGACTTGCGCCTCTGGCAGTCGAGGCAAGTGCGAACGTGATGTGTCATGATGTTTCACGGTGGTGGTAAGTCTCGGCCAGTAGTACCTCTGCTGCACTCTGGCAAGCGTTCTCGTGTAGCCTAAGTGACTAGAAGTCACCTCGTTGTGACAGGCTTCAAGTACGTTTGTGCAGTACGTTTGTGCTCACAATTTCTTCGGTGTTTATCGGCTTCACAGCGTACTGATGCAGGAGTGTTGGGGGCTTTTTATTGTCTTGCGGCGGGCCTGCAACCTTACCCCCAGAGGTCGCCGCCTTCAGTTTTCCCGCCGTGGGCTGGGCGACCTTCGTCCTCGGAGGTCACCAAAAGTACGTCCAGTAGGTGAAGCCATCTCACGTGGAGGGGTTGGAGAACGCGACTGACGGCCGAAATCGGACCTATCGTTGGGCACGGATTCGTCATTCGGGTGCGCTATTGGAGGTTCCCGAAAAGTGGCGTCGTCGCGGCGTAGCATGGAATCGTCATTTGCACGTCGACCATAGGACCGCGGACGATGAGGTCAAAATGACGTGTCGCGATGCAAGCAATTACGCGAAATATAGCCGGTGCCTCCGCAGTGAAAACAAAGTGGTCGCCTATCAACGGTGCGCCATACGTCGGTTCTCCGAAATTGCGGCCGTCCCGTAGCGTCGTTTTGTGGTGTTGACCAAGGGGCGGCGAACGACGGCTGCTGGTGTGACTGCAGCGGCGTAACGGGTGCGCGCCTCGAAGCCTCCTCTTGCGGCGGCGACGAAGGAGCGGCTGTTGGAGACTGGTGGTACGGCGGTGTGGTTGTGACGGGTGGTGCACATCGGACAGCGGCGGCGTAAATCATGGGACGCTGCTGATCTTGAAAATCGGCTGCCGGGAACGCCTGCCTGATTTCGTCGCGCACCACTTCGGCGATTGATGCTAGAGGTCTATCCAACGTCGGTGTCAGAATCTTTTGCACTTCCTCTCTGACAAGCTCTCTGATCAATCCACGCAAAGAATTCTGATACTCGGCAGTCCCTGCGGCGGCATTGATTGCATTGCTGGTGGAAAGTCGATCGTACTGCCTGCACCATTGATGAAGAGCCCGCTCAATAGCCGTAGCCTCTCTGATAAAATCAGCGACGGTAACTGGTGGATTCCGCACAAGCCCCACGAACAACTGCTCTTTTGCACCTCGCATGAAGTTGTGCAACTTCCTATCTTCGGTCATGTTCGGGTCTGCTCTACGAAAGAGGCGGGCCCTGTCCTCAGCGAACATTGTGACCGACTCATTAGGTTGTTGCACCCGTACCTCCATCATCTGCTGGGCGCGGTCGCGTCGGTCGGCACTTGCAAAAGTATCCGTGATTTTCTGCCGAAAGTCATTCCATGTCGTAAGGCTAGCTTCGCGGTTGTCGTACCAAGTACGGCCCCTGTCGTCAACGGCGAAATAGACGTGGGAAAGCGTTTGCTGCTCGGTCCACTGGTTAATCTGTGCGACGCGTTCATACTCGTCAAGCCAGTCTTCCATGTCTTCGAAGACTGCACCGCGATAGCGATCGGGAACCAGTGGATGCAGAACGGTTATTGCGCTGGGAAACCTGCTGGTTTGGGGTGCTTGCGGTGGGTTGGGTTCGGCTATTGCGAGATGTGTGCAGCTGCCGGAGAGAAGGTGGCTGAAGAGGGGAAAACTCATGGGCAAGGATTAGCAGTCGGCGACTAAAGCGATGCACGGCTGTCTTAACTGGTGACAATGCCTCCGGGCTAGATGAACGACTCCCAGAAGGACTCCGGAGCATCAGGCGAACTCAGTACCCCGCCCCTCAACCAGTGTCGCGGTACAACGCGGACAGAAGACAGGGAGACGTTTAAGAACAACAGGACAACCTGTTCAAAAACAAACGGAACCGAGTCACGTCTTCTTCGTCCTCACCCAATCTTAGCCACGCACTAGACGAGTCTGTTATTGCCCCCATCATCGTTGTCTTCTAAGTAGAATACACGCATCAATATGGACACACATATTTCTTTTTTCTATTCCAGATTTGCGACATCCTCACCATGAGTTCTGTGGACAGAATGAACGTTTGAGCTTGGTGCTGTCGAGTGTAGCTGCGTAGCAGTTGCTTAATTTCGAACCTCCCTCTTTAGATCTTTATGTTGACCGGTACATGTCAAGCGCATGAATTTGTCTTGGGCTATTAAACGCAGCTGCTTTTGATCTTATAGGCGCGGGGAAGGATCGTGGTCTTCAACCAGAAGTTCGACACCTACATGGGGTCGTTAATGTACAGAACGAGAGGCCCTGCTTTGGCGGCGAAGGTCGGCGCTGTGGCAGCCCTGGTGCGCTCCCTGACTCCATTGTCGATAGCGTCACCTCACACCGGGTCCACAACCTTCTTGCCGAATGAAACCAGCATACCCGCCGCGTCTGTCGCCGTTGAAGACGCTGAGTTGCTAAAGCGGCTGCAAAATAGAGGTAATTGTCGCATCTTTTGTTTGTGAGTTATTGCAGTCTGACTTGAAGCATATTTTGATTCATTTACAAAAGTAAATTAGGCACGGAGATCAAGACTAAAGGTATTATTCACATCTGATTCGTGCGCGCCCTGCCAAAATGATAAAAATGAAGTGAACTTAAGCAATTTACTTGTAAGCACATATCCGTTACAATAGTACTGTGGGCACGTGATATGGTCAGGCGATTCGAAAGCGGTACTGGAAGCGGTGTCTGCCGGTGCTTCTTGTACCGCCGCTCATCCCTGGGGATAGCAATTTCATTAATTGTGGTCTGCAATCAAGGCAAGAGCCTTAGGGACGCTTGGGAACTGTGTTTGCTCCCAGCACTATGCAGGGCCGCAACAAGCGCCGGCAACCACGGGGTCCGAGTATCGTGTTTCGATCACTGCGTATGGTAAAGGAACAAATAGATTTAACGCAAGGAATAGTAATGTATGGAAAACAGTATGACATGCGCAAAGAATAGTATCGCCAGCACCGACGAGAACCCCCCCCCCCCCCCCCCCCCCATGTTGTGTACATATGCTTCGATATGCTAGAATGCGTTTTTTTTATATTACGTCTTTTTTTCTAACCCGTTGGTGAAGGATATCAGACTTATGCGAAACACACAGTACAGGTTTGCATGCCATACTTCTCCCTCAAACCTGAGTACAATCTAGCGGTAAATCCAAGGTGCAGCACTCGATACCTCGATACCTGCATTAAAAAGCATATACACATCTATGCTGCAGGAAATCAGTGCGACTCTCAGCTGGAAGTGCACAAGCTCCGGCGAAGCCACAGTTTATATAAATTTACCCGAGTGGGCAACTCCTGCTGTGATTGCGGTATTTTACGGGGTACAGGAATTCAGTGTGAGTGTCATGATTAAATATTTCACACTCAGTGAGCAGCGCTTCAGAAACACAAGCCCGTTTTTCAACGTGTAATAAAAGGAAATGCAGCCACCAATGTAAGTTTCTTTGCAACACTGCCTCATGCCATTTCATATTGTATGAAGCTGGTGTTGTTAAGGAGCCATCATTGTAAACAAATTATAAAGTCCGCGCAGTGAATGCTTGGACAACGAAATAGTCTGTAATGAAGCATACTCCTTGTTTTCGCGTTGGGCCAACTTTCTTTAGTGTGGATTGGGGGCATCATTACAGGGGTAACTGCAGCAACAAATTCGTCTGTGAATGCAATGAACAAAATTAAGCGTGTCGGACCGTTTATTTTTCGCTTTACAACGAACGCACATATCGTTGCTGACACTACCCTTTGCAGCCCCTACTGACTACATTGGGTGAGCATGGGGTGCATATATTTGCACAAGAACAAGACCGTGCAGGAGTGTGCCGAATCCATATTATCAAGAGGTCAGTGGGCCGCCGTAGGAATGTCGAAGGAAGCGGCACTATAGAGTGGCCTGCCAGCAAAATTAGAACGAAAAAAAAAACTCTACGCAGATGGATTTTCGTATTGTTTTTCCGCAAAATATACACATCGATCTGTCAAATGTGGAACTGCAGAAACGACGTAAGCTTGCTAGCGCGCTTGCCGGCACATTGCTGCACGACTTCACCCTGCAGTCACCAAGACTGTGTTATGTTTGTGTGCATGCGCAGAGAGGCGACACAAATGCATCCGTTGCATGCATGTATTATATATATATATATATATATATATATATATATATATATATATATACACTGGGTTACGAGTGTGGATAAATTATGTGGTTGAGTTGCCGTTCTTCTCGAATATGCTACCACACGCAACAAAACCTCTGTGCTAGAGCATGTAAATTTTTCTCTCTTGCCTCCAAATTTCACCAGGCCGTTGTAGCCATAATAAAAAGAAATGATAGGTTTTGGCAAAGCACAATACAGCAGATGACATCCACAGCGAATTGTTCTAAACATCGATCACATGGCTCATCTGCCAACTAAAATAAACATTTGAAAGAAGCCGTTGAAATGATTACAAGTGCTCTGCGGAGCGTGCCGCCAGAGGTAGGGCGTAAATGAAGACGAAAGGCTGTATTTTCTACGAAACGCGACATCGCTAGCGATGCATTTGATGATAGCAATAATGACGACTAGTGTTTCCACACCTGCTGCATAGATCGAGGGATCGCTTAACTATCACGTCGCTTGTTGCCACGCAATAACAGCTGCAGAACGCGCGGAGGTTTATTCGCGACAGCGTCGAGGCTGTCGAGGACGGGAAGGAGGCAAAGGCCGACAAAGCAGCAGTAGGTGATGAGCCTGCGCTTGAACGACAGAGTTTGATGAAAAGGAGGAAATAGCGGCATTGTACGCTCTCGAGCTCCCCCTCCCGTCGCTGCCTAATTTTCCAGCGGAGTGTGGCGTGCACCTCTGATTCCGTAATGTTTGCAGCAGGGACACATTCCGTCGCACAAGTTTGCAGAAAGAATAAAAAGCCGACTTCGTACACTAAGCACCACTTGTGTCATAATAAATACAGAAAGGTTTTCTTTTGCTGAGCGTGTTATCAGCCTCATATATTGCGAGCGGTACAGTGTGGAAATTTTACAATAAGGTCACCTGTGTAGCGAAGAATTTTTAGGTCCCGAGCGCTTCGTTGTAAATACATTCTGCCTACAGAAAACGTAACCTCAAATACGGTGTCTAACAGTTTGCACACTTCGCAAACGAGCGTAGAGCGCTGAGTCTAGAAAGAATCTGTTTTTATTTTATGCATCAGCAACTCTCACTTTTTATTTTGCTATATCGCAGGCCTTACAGTCTCAGTCAAGTTGGTCATGCGCAACAAGAATCTCTCTTCCGTAATCTCTCGAAACACTGTAGCTGATATTCGTGGAACAGAGAAACCTGGAGAGGTAGGTTCTTCTGCTTTCTTGTCTTGAATATTTCTGTGAAGTTCTCAAGTTGTAATACAAAATTGTTCAGAACTGATGAATGGGTATTGTAGACAGTAGTTTTGTTCGCAAAATCTCATTTGCAAGAAAGAAGACGCATCATTCCCGCTGCGGTATTCTTATGTCTTGTCAAAACTCTACCTCACTCTTATGTCGAGCAAAATGTTTGTTTCGACTAAGCGAACACTTCGATTTGTATGCCTGTCTATGCGAAAATGGCAGTTTACAGTTCGAAGGCTAGGTGCTAAGACTTGTAGAAAGCCCACTAAACGTACTGGCTGATGCTTCTTGGGCACTTTATGGATGGTAGTTTAGATTATAAGAAAATTGTCCTGGTAGTTAAAAAGCGAGAAGTAACGTCATAGTGGAGTGTAAGTTAACCACAAAGGCCTCCACCACCACCACGACTATGTTAGAAAACAGACGCAGACTGCGGGCTAAAGCATCAGAGCTGCGTCTATACCATATGATATGCGGCCTCAATTCTCTCTGCATGTAGGTTTTTTTATAATAATAACAGAAGACGCTGAGTGCATAAGTTAACGGAACATCCTCTTAACTGATAATTCCAGGGCGCAACAGAAACCAGCCATTACACAATATTTTTACGTATCGACAACGACAAAGTACGTTGCCTAGCGCAGAATATTCGATAGCAATGGAGTTAACTTTCACAGCATGTACGAGTATAACTGTCGAAGCCACTTCAGTTTTTACGCAGAATCCCGTGATGTTCGCATTGCACGTCCACGTGCATGCTCAACCTATGTTCTCTGTTTACCAGACAATAATGGTTGTGATCGGGATGACCGCACACCGTTCACCTGCAGTGAGAAAATCCGTCTAGAACGACGGTTCAACGGAAAGCGAATATTAAACCACGCCTCGCACAAAATTGCGAATTGGGAGAATGCTCACTGAAGCAAAGCCTATGCTATTTCGTGATCTCAATTGAACAGAGCGGCACTCAAAGGTTCCAAGAGATCACGACGGCTAGCAGCCCGACACAACATACAAAGCGGGAATAAAACTATATATAATTAGAGTGGGGTACCGTACGACTACATTGCGTAAAGAACTTCCAAATGCCTAACAAAACAGGACAACAATAACTTAAAGTACTCACTAATTGAAGCACCCCGTGGATGTTGAGTAGCGAGCAAAACAATGACATTGTGAAAAAATAGGGCCTGGATAGACACTAGAATTTGCAAATACGCCGTCATATTTTGTTGCTAGTAAAGCTGTTGCATTTGTGTCATTCTGACTGTACAAAGTATCACTCGATGGCATCTATCATGATACCTTATTCTGGTGGATTTCAGAGGATGTCAAAGAAATAAAAACGGGTAACTGTAGTACCTATTGAAAAAAATGAAAGCAAAAGTATCGAGGATGCTTAACGTTAACATTTAAGAGTGGAACGCGACAGATTGCAAGGATTCCTGCCTGTCTGCCACGCTTTGCGTCAACGGTAGATTTCTTGCGGATTCGCGGAGGCGAGTGCGATGGTGCTGTTTGCACCGCTCGGAAAAGGGGTTTGTGTTAGCGTTTCCGCGCAAGAGAATAAACTTTTGTCTGGTATATTCCAATTAAACACCGACGCTATCATGTTTGTTGGTTGTGTTTAGGTCGTACTTTGTCATTGTTCTGGCGGTTTTTTACTTCGACGAATCACTTGACTAACGCCTCTGCGCCACGCGGAGGGTTGTGGTTTGGGATAATATTTCGCCGAGCAATATCTGACAACAGCATCGGATTTTTCCCCACGTGGGGCCCTTAACGCTTTCGCGTTAAAAGTGATGTATTGCTATATTAAAGATAGCGAATTTCGTGTTGAAGCTACGAATAGTTACACTTATGCCTCTAGGAAGCGATGGGCTGTACAAATGCTTTATGAAATTATTATTTCATACTACTGACAATATGTCTTTGTCTCTGCCTATGTGGAAACAAAAAGTGTCCTGTGGGCATGCCGGGATATGGTTCGTGTTGGCGCGAAAATATGAACGCTCTTCTTTTACTAATGATTCAGCATAATCGCATAAGTATGCTTAGAGGGCTCATTATTCACTTTACAGAAAGTGAGTTAGTGTAAGAACCTATAAACGTAATCCGTTTTAAAGACCCAAAATGTACTGAAATTCGCGGCTGTCTTTTCGCCTTATTTCCGTTCTCGAGAAAACAATATTAGAATCGAGATTCTCAGCGAGAAATGGAAGATTCCTTTCGTAAAACTTTTGCGACTGGTTGTTTTAGAGCAGCAAGTGACACGACTGGGCACGAAGCCTTGTCTCAGTATATACCAAGTCTCCAATGTGCTACAAGAGAACAAGCATACTACTTGTATTTAAGATTCAAGTGTGATGTTCAAGCATTTTACTGAAGGCATTGCAAGGCCAACGGAAAACAATAGCAAGATTTTCTTAATTTCCATGACGACGTTATTCTACCCTTCACGTGAACTACTTGCGCTAGCTTCCTTGAAGACGGGTAGTCGACTCGACGTCATTTCTGTGTATTCACTGTGCTTTAAGCGCGAAGCCACAATTCTCCAACTATACAACGGCGTAAGAGTGCGTATTAGGAAGACTTTGCCTCCATTTTTTACTAGCCAAAGAAGGTGCACATAGGCAATCACAAAAATACATATTATTCTACGTACCTTACACTATGTTTCGAAAGTCTCTGCACCCGTTAATACATTTATCCCACCGCATCACTAAATTCCAGATACCCCGCCGGTATAATTCGTCCGGCTGACTGTAGAACCACCATCAGACTGCCGTCTTGACTTCGTCGTTGCACCTGAATCGCTGTCATGCCGGGAATTTCCGTGGACCGAAAACGTGCAGATCGCTAGGGGCGAGATCCGGACTGTAGGGTGGGTGATCCAGACTCTCACAGTGAAATGACCGGGGCTTGTCGGCAGTTGTAATTGCCACATGTGGCCTCGCATTGTCGTGGAGGGTAACCGCGTTGTCCACATCGAGAATACCTTTTCTTCTGATGGCAGCCAGTAGACGATGTGACAGCGTAGAACAATAACTCATGCTTGCACCCTGTGGCATGAAATCCCACAGGAGCGGTTATCGGCGATCACAGAAGACCATTAACATCACTTTCCCAAGAGATTGCTCTGAATGGATTTTCTTTTTGTGGAAGGCGAACTCAGATGCTTCCGCACCATGCTCTGCTGCATCGATTCCAGCGTGAAATGCAGTTTTCGCGTTTTATCGCCAGTAACAATGCGGTCCAGGAAGCTTCCACCCTCCTCGGCGTACCGTTGCAGACGATTCAGTGAAGCAATCATTCGCTTGCCTTTCTTCATGTCATCCAGCTGCTTAGGCATGCATCGAAATGAAACTTTCCGGTACCCTAAGGACCTGCGAAGAATGTTGTAAACAGTCCCATAGAAAATGCCAAGGTCCCGGGAATCATCGTTGAGGAGCACACGCCGATCGGCTTTCACCATTGCATCCACGGGGGAAATGTATCGTCAGTCAGCGACACACGCGGCTTCCCCGAGCGCTCATTGTCATGCAAGTCTTTGCGACATTTTGCCAAGTCACAACACCACCACCTCGCACGTGTCAAAGCAAGGCACCTTGCCCCCTGCGTGGGCTTCATTTCTCTGTGGATTTCTGTGGCCGTTCGTCCCTTGCTCCATAGAATACGAATCACACGCCATTGCTCGCACGTCGTGGACGTGTGAAGCACAACCGACATCTTCAAGAACTGAGAGCAGCGCCGCGCTGTGGAGCTATCGGCAGATAAGGCCTAGCTGGTCCAAGGAAGGCCCACGGCCGGGAATGGATACCTTGACTTCGAATTTACATCCCGAATTCGGCTAAAAAAAGAATAGGGGCGAAGACATTCTGATTCGTCCTGGTGCAGTGATTTTACCTACTCGTGCAATGTTTAGTTTTAAAGCAAGCATCGAAAGCAAAGTGCAATGGTGAACGGCACTAAAAGTTCTGGTCTGTCTACACATATATATATATATATATATATATATATATATATATATATATATATATATATATATATATATATATATATATATATATATGGTTACGTAACTGAATGACGAAATTGGCGTTTTACTGGACAAACCTATGCCCCAGGGGTAAATCTTCGCATGGGTGTCGTTCGCTCATTTAATGCAGATGCTCTTTAGAGCAGGCGGGTGATATTTCAGCGAAATGGCGGCGTACACGATTGTGTACGTTGTCATGGCAACACAAACACCACACTAGTGGCGCCTCCTCAGCCAAGTGATCTTTGTTTTTGTCTTTTGTTTTTATTATGCCGACCCTCCCCGCTCCGACGCGCCCCGTGCACCATTTACATTTACTTCTTTTTTTGCCAGCCCGCGGCACCTGTTTTTTTGTTTATCACACGCGCGCGCTAGGCCGCGCATTGACATTGTTTGCGAACTGGCGCGTCAGGCGCCGTCGGCTCTTCATTTGTTCGCACGTACCCAGTCTCGTCCACGCTTCGATTACGCCAGCATGTGCTAGAACATAATAAATTCTACTTCCAACACCACAGCTCATTGGCCTCATTTTATTGGCTTCGTTTGCGAAAACAAAGATTTTCTTATAACGTGGTATCATACAGGCTAAAAAAATGAACAAATGTGAAAAATGCATGACATGTACATTTATTTAAACTATTAAACACAAAAGTTCAAAGACTAAGAAGTAAAAAAAAAAGTAGAGCAGAAGAAAGCGCGAAGGCCATTTCATGCACACGCATATGAATATGGCTATGGCAGACATAACGCCACGCAAAATAAATAAAACAGAATAATAAGCAAACGTTGCTTTATTGACAGCCATACCAAAAAAAACAGGAAATTTATTACTTTTATACCTGCACAAAAGTATATGAAATGCGTGACATGTGCATTACTACTGAACAAAATCAGAAAGCAGACAACGGGAGAACAATGTTAACATTGTACTAAAAACGAAAGTACATATTATTACATTATTCTGCACTTGGCCGCAACTCGAGTAATGGCGGCAAGGCGGAGCAGAAGGTAGTCAGGTTTTGCAGCAGTACATATAAAAACATTTGCAAAAGTGCCTATTCCACAATAAAAGGCCTGGTGAAATAGGCCAACAACACGACCTTTCTTTGATTACTAATGCGATGCTTAGCAGTAAAATTAGGTAACCTAAGACACTTAGGCATACCTTGTATACTGGACACTTTTTTTGTAATAAACACGAAGTTGAAGAATCTGCATATAGGACACTTGCAGTGCTCATGCTTTCCAGAAAAAAAAAAAGCCTATCATGTCTACACATGAAGGTCGTTCGCGCGGTTTTTCCATCGGAAATAGCTGAGACAATTCATTAACACAAACAGTAATTTTTCAACTTTTAGTACGTTTGTAGAACGGTGACACACAGTAAAAGCACTGAGGGCGGAATGGAAAGCTGGATGAGTTACTGAAGTTGCAGAATGAGTCTTGGCAAAGAAAAACACAGGTCACATACCAAGTGGCAATGAGGAGGAACTGTAGATGAGGAACAATGAGGAGGAAAATCGTTCATCTATTTGTCAGCTTTGTCTACTGGTAAGATCAAAGTGTAGCACGATCAAGGCGCAACGACGTCCGGAGACTCATGGAACACACATGTGCATACGGTCGTGTTCTTGTATATGCGCCTCTTTATGTCTTTGGGTCTGAGCGCTCACCTGTTGTCTTTAGGCACCCGGAACAACCTTTCAGGGCTTGTTTTTGAGGTATTCGTGCACCATTGCACGATGCACGAGCCACGTAAGTCGTGAAATGACTGAATCACCGAGGAGCACAAAACACAGCTTTTGAGGGCCAAGAAACTGACGAAACTGCCCACGCTGGTGGATGCACGCAACGCACGCTTCCCGATAACAGCGAATACCGAAACATGGAACTTCACGCAGCGGGTTAAGCTGGCGCCGGGCCGGCGGAGACGGTTGTGCCGGCATGGTGGGGGGTGGTGGTGTTTTAAGGCCCATTCACAATCGCGAGTATCTGAGGTGGTGCGCAAGCTCCGGTCGCAAATGGTCGCATTGGTCGAAAAGCGACGGTCGAAGGCCAGTCGCACCCTCATCGATTTTCCAGCTTTGCGACTGCGATTTGCAAACCGCTGAATCAATCAGCGATGCCCTGGAAGTAGCACGCGATACTTTGTCCATCTGGTTGTCATTGCCGGTGGTAAACATGAAACGACGTCATTCACAAGAGTTCTCGTTTGGAACGAGAAGGCGACCACACAGGTTGCTGAGGTTGCCCTTGCAATTGTGAACGTCGCTGTTGTCGAGCCTCTGCCTGGTCGCCGGCGAATGACGGTCGTACGACCTCTGCGGCTCGCAACTGTGAATTCCCTCTTGCGACTCGGAAGTGTGAATGCGAGTGAATGCAAGTGTGAATGCGCCCTAGGTCTCACTATTGCGAGTCGCAGAGGTCGTGCGGCCATCAGTCACACGCGCACACGTGACAGGTGACCTTGAACACTCTCCTATGAAAGGAAGTGACGATTCTATGCCTCTATAACTTACAAGCTTGCAATTTCACGCGCACTGTTACGCACTTGTGTATACTTAACACACTTCGAATTTTTCTTTAGGTACCTCCAATGTGGGTGAAGTCCGCCAATATTGCCATTAAAGTGTGCCAATGATAGTGGGATCGAAAGAATCGCGTCCAGTACAGCAACAAAATACTCTAATCGTTAGTCTACGATTGCGCTGATGCATCTCTCATGCCAAAGGCCCTCTTAGAGAAATGTTGCGCGTGCGTCACATGATAGTTTCTCTCGTTCTTCCCTGTGTATGACTGCGCTGCCTTCGAGATCAGCTCTTGCGTTTAGGGCAGATAATGATACCTCCAATGCGGATGAAGCCCGACTCTAATGCTATCTCTATGAAAGGAGCAGTAAGACGTTCATCTTACTTCAGCCGGCCCATTAGCTGGTCTCTGGGATTGTACTGGGTACAGCGCAAGCACCACATTCACAGTGCAAGGCAAACTGTTCTGTTCGCCTTGTGGTATAAGTGAATGTGGTACGTCTGGCGACGCCACAATGCCTTGACAGTAACTGCCACGGCAAATTGAAAGTTCACATGGGTCTACGGATAACGTAGACCCGGTTTATAGCTGTTAAATAGTTCGTGCAGTCACATGTGCATTCACAGGCGCCATTACGACTGATACAGTCGTCAGAAGGCATCTAAAGGACTTCGACATCATGTTCATGAACGAAGCTGTGAAACTGCTTTGAAACTTTTTATTGGTTTTGATGCAGCGATATAGGCCGGCTTCTGGCACTGCGAAGACAGGTGCTTCATAGAGGCCGGCGTCCAGGAGGGGGCAACGCGATGCCTGCTTTTGACCTCTTGCAAGGTGGCAGTACCGCGCAATGTTTTGATACAGTTTTTATTTAGTACCTTCATTACGCTCAGATACTGTAACCGTGAAATAGTATTTCTACAATTATTTTAAACATATTTCGAGCATTGTAATGTTAAGGGTTCAGACAAGATCCATAACGTCATTAATGTCAATGAATTTATTTCACTGTGGTAGTAGATATGTACTACAAGAGTATATACTTCATCCGAAAAAGTCACTGCAAAAATAATATTTTTTTGTGGCTAGCGACTGTCGTTTTCTAATGCTTGACTGAGCATCTGAGCTTGTGATAACGTTGGCCCTTAAATGCAGGTTGTTATTGTCAGTGGACACTTGGACTCGTGGGACGTCGGCCAGGGTGCTATGGACGACGGTGGAGGCGCATTCATATCTTGGCGAGCTCTGGATGTCCTGCATCAGCTTGGACTACGATCACGACGCACTATTCGCGCTGTGCTGTGGACTGCAGAGGAGATAGGCGTTTTAGGTGCCAAGGAATATTACAGGGTGCATGGGGACGAAAAGGTTGAACGCATAAACATCGCAATGGAGTCTGACACGGGTACATTCAAACCAACGGGTCTCGGGTTTAGAGGACACAGCGATCGGGCAAGATGTATGATTGCAGAAGTGCTTCGGCTATTTAGCAATATCAACGCTACGTCGCTGATGATAAGGGCAGCGGCACCTGACCTTGTTTTCTGGATCAAGGCGGGCGTACCTGTGGCTTCATTATCCACAGAGAATGCCCAATACCTTTACTTTCACCACACGGAGGGTGACACTATGACCGTCGAAAACCCGAAGAATCTCGACCTGTGCACAGCGCTGTGGGCAGGTGTCGCATATGTCCTGGCTGACCTGAGCGAAGATCTGCCTAGAAAATAAAATAACAATTTTTTTAGTTCTCTCCCGGATATACCATCTACTACTTTATCCATAAAGTGGTACTTCAGCAGCCGCATCGCTTTCATGGTAATAACCGTAAGAACCGTAATAACGTAAGAAGCGATCAACAAGAAATACACACTTTAATCAACCAGTCCCTTTCTGCTCCATCACGTCACTGTCATGGTGCCTGTTTCCGTCAGAATAGAAGGCCTTCTGGCCGGCTTCATAGCATATAAGAACAGGCTACTGACACGAAATAGGCAGCATAGTCTTTTTTTAGTTCACAGTGTGCCGTCGGGGCTGGGTTTAAAAAAAAAAAAACATCGGCAGAACCCAACTCACGATCAGTGTAGACGGTGACGCGCAGGGTTCTATCGATAAAACGTTTTTCCACCATAAAAAATTCACCGATGATTACAATATTTCTTAATGCGAAATTTCAGCGTAGCTGCTCTGTACGTGTTTTCATGGGCGATATATTCGCTGGCGCGGACAGTCTGTATCGTGCAGCCCGCTACCAATGGAGTGAAGTTTGATGCAACTGCCTCGCAAATGTGGAGATCACGAGAGACAGTGCTTGGGTGACGCGTGGGCGCGATTCACAGCAGCCGCCGCACGCTACTCTAGCGCCATCTCGTATCTATAGCCGCCACGTTAAACTTTTCTTATCATGCTTTCGCCATACACTCCTCCTCTCCTTTGCGCCTCATGGTTCCGCTGCACCCTCCTCCTCCGCCTTCCTCCTCGCGTCTTTCATCTTTCGCTGTGCTCGTTGGATCGGTTACGCCGATTGCGGAGCTCGCCGCAGAAACGGGCGCCTAAGAGCTGCGCTATAAAGCGCCGTATGTATGAGGCGTGCACAGCAGCGGGACTGTCGGGCTTCCCTACGAACGCTTTGCACCATCAAGCGGGGCCGCCGCGAGTCTCCACGTGGTTTCCGAAATGCATGGTGCGTCAATGCATGCCTTGAGAAACGCATCATGCGGCAGCTGGGCTCGTTTCTCGCCCTGTTTCTGAACACGTTGCGTCATATAGTGGCACTGAGAAACAGTACGCGCGTGACCAAAAATAAGCGTTAGTCGATTAGCAAGCTTAACAGCTGCCGATGTAAGAAAACTCTACGACACGGAGGGAGGAAGCAGTCCTAGAGGCATAATTAAGTAGGCAGGCGCCGCTCCAGCTGTTGCTCGCAAGCGATGAAACGTCTTGTTCAAGTTGATTGGCCAGAAGTCACAATTGATAGCTGAGGATGGTACGTGCATACATCTTAGTGGTGCGCTCTGATTCTTCATCTCAAGCAGCTTTAACCAGTTTTA